>NC_090924.1:1002619170-1002923420 GCF_040938575.1 Ambystoma mexicanum
TTTAGCAGGCTTCAGCCTGTCATGTATGTGTGCCCAAGAAGAGGGCTGGAATGATCTAGTTCCAATCCATAATGCTGGTGCCAGGATGTCTTGAGTGCCTGAATGACCAAGACCACCATGGGCTGTGATTGGTCCTTGTCTGGGATACCTGCAAGAGAGCAGATCTTCTAGAGGAAGTACTCAATTTTGGCGCAAAGCTAATCTTGGATAAGAGAAGGAGCTCTGCAGGCATTCCAGGTCGATCACCTGTGTTCTCACCGAACTATAGAAGGAGCCAAGTCTCCTACACGAAGACAAAGACTCGTAATCCCGCCGGTGACACTTGGGAAGGTTTTACACTTGGGAAGGTTTTGGCATCCTTTGCCGTGCTGTCAGACCCTGCTTTCTTCTTCGATCAAGGTGGCCTGCCAAGGTACTTTGTCCCTTTTGAGTAGTCGGGACTACTCTCTACACCCCCTGCTTACCCACCGTATGAGCCCTTCAAAAGTGTTCCTGAGCCATCCATCCAGTGAACTGTCCAGCTCTACCAACGGGTATCCCGAAGCTCAGCCACCATCTCAATTGCAATCCTTAAACTTGGGACATCGCTTGCTTTAGGGCTTGTGCATCCTCCCGCCAAATTTTGCAGGCCTAGCTCCTCTGGGTCCCAAATTAGGAGTGTACGTAACAGCCCGCATCCCTGATTCCTGCATCGCTACCTGGAGGTGACGGTCACTATTGTTCCCCTGCAGTCCTGCTCTCTTGTGCCCTGAAACCAGCTCCACTGGAATTTTCTTCATACCGCCTTCGGAAGCTGAGAAAAGGCAACTGTCCCGTCACGGACAATCGTTCTCCACTGCACCCGGTGGAGCCAGAACACTGCAAAACTGCAGGACTCGAACCTACTAGCGACCTAGACTAAACTGGCGAAGTTTGGTCCGGACTGTGACACGGGTCGGTGAGTACCTGCATTACTTACCGGTGGCCCCCTGGCACAGCTGATCGTTTTTAAGCACGAGCATCCCATAAAGATATTCGAACTTGGCTGGGTTAGGCTGCGCTCCCTAGCTATTCTCACCACTTGAATACTGCTTTGCCGCCAAGGAGAGGGCATACTCGAATAGTGGGAACTTATTCATCGCCTCAAGCCCCTTCCCTACTTGCTACAGCCCTGCAAGGAGGACGCGCTCATCTGTACGACCGCATGTTTTTAAGAACAACTGTACTGTTGAGCACAAGGCTCCCTTTCTTCTTAGGGTTGGACACGAAAGTTAGGGAACAAACTCTGATGAATAACCTTTAGCCATTTGTGTACTAAACTACACCCCTTTCTTCACAGGTTGTGGTTGAAGCTTGTAACTAAATTACTAGGAATTGTACTGTATATATACTGTATAGTTTAATGATTTGTGCGATTGTTTTACTCACTGCTAAATTTACTTGTGTCCACTTGGTCCAGCCGACTATAAATGTATAGATTCTTTCATATAGACTTGTCGAAGAGTAATTTGTGGTTTGTGTGTGCTTCCAATCAATCTCACCCCTCCTGAGACTTAGTCTTGACCACCTGCCAAGCTACCTAGATTGGTCTGGTTTGTCCAGAAGGTTCCCCCGTTTCACTAAACCGAGGGGGGCCTCCTAAACGTTTGCCCACCAGGTCAGAGTTTAGAAATCCATCTTATCAGCCTCACACAACAGCACCGACCGAACAACTGCACCTACGCTAAGTGAACAGTGTAAACCGAAATGAAGCTACCAATATCACATAACAGTGCTCTTGCGCTTTATCCCCACTCAGTCCTACTAACGCACCCTATCCTCTTGCTTTTCAAATCCACCAGAGTGCCAGGAGACCACTGTGGTGGTGGCAGTGCATAATATAACTATCCTTTAACATAACTTATGCACAATTTCTTGAAACACACTAGCTGCTGGCAAAAAGTCAACTTGTCGATCCAGAAAAACAGACACCCTTCGATCATGGGGAAATGTACTATGTTGGCCAAAGACCAACCGTCTCATGCTCTTAGTGTTAGTAATACATAATCATAAGCTTGACCGAAGTGCAGCCATTTTAAGGCGACACAAATCGCCATCTTGTTTTCTCTTAACGTTTGCTTACTGCTTTCTGTTCTAAATGCTTCGCTGACATGATATTCTGCTTTAGCAGTGTGCAATGCAAGGCCAAGGGAAATATGCTGAAACATAACGTAGCAACCCCAATAGAAATACCCGATCTCCTCCCGCGCGCTATCCTTGAAAGAGGGCAGCGAGGCATCCTACTCAGCCCACAGGTGCCAGTGTGTCTCGAAAACACAGTGAACATACTCGGAACGAACATTAAATTGCTTGAATTATGTTCTTTGTGGCCCCCCTTCTCGAGACCTGTAGAGTCCTGGAGAGCGAGTTGACCCCCAGGATCCAAATAGAAACTAGGAGATAGGAAGGCCTGGAATGTGGCTCCCCCCCCACATGCAGCTTGCTAGCGAGAACAGAAGCATTCTGTTCTTTTAAACAAAGACTTATGTCTGCAGCCTTACAAAATTGCAAACTGTTGCTAAAAAAAAATGTTTGAGGTGTCATACTCGTCACGATTGTCAATCATGCTCAGTTCAAAGGAGATGTACAAGGGGCGGTTTTTGATGTGACACTGTTAAAAAGGCAACCGTTAAGTTATCAAAGTAGTTTATTAGACCTGCCAGAAACGCCGTCCCAGCATCCTCACAGCCCCAGCAACTGCTCGATTTCAAATCGCACAAAAGAACGTAGAATGTAAACATGGAGTGTGGAATTGCACAGGTGTGGAATTCCACAATTACATAAGCTAATTACAACACTCCTCCCCCGTTTACACATTCAACAAGGATCAACACATCTTACACAGCATATAGAAGAAATGAAAAGGAAAATAAACCAAAACAAAATACGTAAAAACATCTGTAGGAAAAACAGGAAGGGGTACAGGAATTAAAGTATTCGGAATTACGGTGCAACAGCACCCAGTACAAAATCATTATATTTGGAGGGAATCCTCTCCCTCGACGGGTAGGTTTTTTGCTCACCAGGATCAGAGCCACCCACACTAGCAGCCTGAATGGCAACACCACCTCAGGGATCAGCCGTGGTATGATCCAAATGGCCCACGGAAGCGGACTCAATACACTTAAGAGGTGCTGCACCAGAGCTAACACCTTCTCCGACACCCAACCTGACCCAGTCAAAAGGGGACGGTCCTCCATCAGATTCACCATCAACCACACCACCACTCACATCACTGGTGTCCCCACAATCCAAGGCACCACTCACATCAAGGGAAACCCCCCACAGGGGCTTCCGCACACCCTCAACAACAATACCTTGTCAATGACAACCACTCGCCTAAGGCTCCATCTAGAACCATCATCCAGTTTTACGTACCCTGTCCACCTTGGACACAAACCATGGCTGCATGTACCTACTCAACCTTTGGGCACAAACCTAGGATTCTTTACGACCACCTGATCCCCCGCATCGGCCTCCTAGATCTTAACTGACCATAGGCAACTGCCGCCTGTCTACCCCGTACCCTATCCATACCCTATCCATAACTTCATCCATGTAAACCATTGATTGACCACCTCCACCAAGAGAAGCAACCCTCAACTTGGAGCTAGGCTTCCTGCCCCTCATGAGCTCAAAGGGAGATAGTTCAGTGAGGGGCGAAGGCATAAGCCTATAGGCCTTAAGTGCTTCAGATACTACACTACACCAGGGCAAACCGTTGGCAAGAGCCAACTGTATAGCCCCCTTCACGAATCGGTTCATACGTTCAACAAGCCCATTGGCCGCCGGATTATACAAGGACACTATGATGCTGGATTCCTAACGTACTGAAGAGTTCTTGCATGGCACTGGACACAAACTGCGTGCCATTGTCCGTGACAACACCGGCAGGCACTCCTTCCCTGTTGAATACCATAGACAGAAACTCTCACTTTCTCAGTGGTGGCGGAGGAGAGCGCAGTTGCTTCCACCCACCTGGAGGTGTAGTCCACCATCACCACAATGAAACTCAGACCTCCACCCAAACAGTCAAAGGACCCCATAATGTCTACTGCCACTTTAGACCAAATATTCTCAGGAACTTCCACGGGGTGAATAGGTTGCGTAATGGTCACCTTACTTTTGTCGCTTGCAGAACACGCTGCACAGTCTCGAACCACCCTCTCAATGTCATCATCCATCCTTGGCCACCAATAAACTTACCTAAGCCTCTTTTTGGTCATTGATCTGCCCAGGCGTCCCACATGAGCGATCCACTTCACACTGGTGCGGAAAACGAGATAAACAGTCTGCGACCGCGTTCCTAGGACCAGGCACGTATTCAACCTTGAAATTAAACTCACCTATCCAACGCATAATCCTGGACGAGGCTTGTGATAGGCCCTTGGTCGTCAAAACATGGACCAACGGTTTGTGGTCAGTGCGCAAGGTGTACCCCACGCCCCAAAGGAAGGTTTTAAAATGCCTCGAGGTCCAAACAGCAGCCAAAGCCTCCTTCTCCATCACGGCATACCTGCGCTCTGCATCCCTCAAGACCCTGGATGCAAACGCCACAGGGCGGAATGCTCCGCCTTCCCACTGTTCCAACACTGCACCAACACCATACTCGCTGGCATCCACCGTCAGTACAGTCCTTCTAGATGGATAAAACAATGCCAATGGGGAGCCTGGTCAACATCCATCTTTAACCCTTCAAACTCAGCCCGAAAGTGCTCCGACCAATCAAAATGCATGCCCTTCCTAAGTAAAGCCCTCATGGCAACCGTTTTGTCGGAATACGCCGGCACAAATCTATGATATTCCGCTAGACCCATAAAGGATCTCATCTGTACCTTGTTGGTTGGGGAGGGCGCATCACACAAAACCTTCACTAAGTCACCCTTAGGGTGAATACCAGAGGCATCGAACGTATGACCGAGGTAGGTTACACTCTCCACCCCTACCTTGCACTTACTCATCTTGACCGTAAACCCACTCTTCTCCAGTATGCCCATCACACGCAAAACTTGTCATGTTCCTCACGAGAACACCCCCAGACCAGAATATCATCCTGGAAGTATTCTACTCCTCGGACACCAGCAAACAGCTTCTGCATCACTCTTTGAAATACGGCCGATGTGGAAGCCAAACCAAAAGGCATCCTGCAAAAACGGAATGCCCCAAAAGGAGTGATGAAGGAGGTGAGGGGGCGTGATTCTACATGTAAATCGATCTGATAGGCAGAGGAAAGGTCAAAGGTAGATAAATATGAGGCCCCCTCACCAAGGAGAGCATCTCATTGATGTTGGGCAAGGGATGCCGGTCAACCCAGATGCTGCAATTAAGGTCTCTGAGGTCGACACATCCTCATGCCCCTCCCGATTTGTGTGCCAGAACCGCAGGGGCCAGCCATTCCGAACACTCCACCTCCTCAATCACACCTGCTTGCATGAGCTTATCGAGCTCCGCCTTGAGAGCCATGAGGGCCGCAATGGGAACACGCCGACCTTGTGAACCACGGCACTAACACCCCTTTTTAAGACCATTTTATGGGAGAAACCACGCAACTTGCCTAACCTGGAGGTAAAAACAGTGGGAAAACCGCTCTGAAGCGAATCTGCTGTCAAGGGCATGGACACGTCCCTAACACTCTCGGGGCCACCGCTTACACTGAGAACTGGAATAGCATTGCCCGGGCGAATCTCAATCTTCACGGCGGCCTGTTCATCGTAACCTATTACGGGAACGCCCTTATGTGCTACATACAGTTTTCCTTGAGTCACCCGCACTTGAAATTCTATGCTGACAAGATCAAAACCTAGCACTTTAATAGGGACACGCTCGTAAGCGCAGGGGTTGATGTCTGAGGGACACAAATCAGATATTTTCTTTCCAAACCTGGCACTGTACAATTCCGGGGAGATCATGGTATAGGGGGAACCTGTGTCAACCATCAATTCCACAAGCACGCCATCTGTGCGTAGGGTGGCCCATGCGCTCTTCCTTGACGAACCCACACTCAACAAACCTTCCCTTGCTCTCACACCCACATACCAGAGGCATCGAACGTATGACCGAGGTAGGTTACACTCTCCACCCCTACCTTGCACTTACTCATCTTGACCGTAAACCCACTCTTCTCCAGTATGCCCATCACACGCAAAACTCGTCATGTTCCTCACGAGAACACCCCCAGACCAGAATATCATCCTGGAAGTATTCTACTCCTTGGACACCAGCAAACAGCTTCTGCATCACTCTTTGAAATACGGCCGATGTGGAAGCCAAACCAAAAGGCATCCTGCAAAAACGGAATGCCCCAAAAGGAGTGATGAAGGAGGTGAGGGGGCGTGATTCTACATGTAAATCGATCTGATAGCTGACCACAGTAACTTCCTCATCCCCGTCAGCGGAATCCACCATCCTCACGGTCTCCCTGACCGACGTGGTCCCCTTGCACATCCGGGCGTAATGCCCCTTTCCTTTACACCTCCGGCAAACCACATTAACTGCGGGACACTCCTTAGACCCAGGCACATGTCCACGCCAACCACACCTCTTGCACACATCCCTTGAAGTAAACGTTCCATTGGGATCTTTGTCTCTAGACCTCACATCACCCCTGCGAGGTTGGACCATGTGGATGTTATCACTCTTGTCCACCATCTCCTTCACGCTTTTCCAAGACTCCTCTATAGCACGAGCAATTTCAATCACCTTCTCGAGGGGAGGATCCTTTTCCGTCCATAATCTCTCCCTAACCCTACTGTCACTAGTCATCATGATCTGGTCCCGGATATACTCATCCACCACACCAGTGAATTTACATGTAGCGATACGTGTGCATAGAGCAGTGACATACGAGTCGATTCCTTCACCAACACATTGTGCCCTTGAAAAGAAGTGATACCTCAAGAACCACATTACCTCTCTTGCCAAACCGCTCCTCCAACTCGTTAAGAGCTGTCTCATATGCAAGCACGGGTCCAGGCACACTGTCAGCCCCTTCTCCATTGGGAGGAGGTGCTCTCACGGCGGTTCCTGACAAATGTCTAAACACCCTCAAACCTTCTGTTCCAAGGCAGTTCAGCAAGGCTGCCTCCTTATCTGCGAGCCTTGCACACCCAGACGCCCTTAGGTAGACTTTAAAAGGTGTCTACCCACAATTCCCAAGGAATGGGAGGGTCTCCAGGGCTGGGCAGGAAGGCAGGAGGACGAGCATTGCTATGTTGCATGATGTGGACGTTACAACACAAGGTCCCTAGAAAGATACAGCTACAGTAATGTTCAACAGCCACAGTCTTGTAGAACACAGATCCACGCAGCAGCGTAGGATAAAGCTCAGGATCCAAACGTTTAATTCCTGGAAGAAGGGAACCAGAGTCACAGTTCCTGGAGTGGTGGGGAAACGAGGGTTAACTTGCACATTCAGAAATGCCCAGTACCAGAGATAGGGGGCGAGGCTATCTTGCCGGCCCGCCCCCAAGGATTCAACGAGGTCCCTGTACCTTGCGCCGTTGCAGGTGAGTGAAGGGGAGTTCAGTTCCAGAGAATGGGGGCGGGACTGCCTAACTGGCCGGCCCCTAGGGAACTCAACGAGGTCTCCGTACCTCGTGCAGCATCACGGAAGAAGGGGCACTGTTTACCGGCTCTGCCGCTCCAAGCTGCCTCACTGCAATGTTGTTGCTCCACAACAACATGGGCGCCCTCAATCGCCCTGAGACGGCGCTCCAACCTCCAGCGTTGCCGTGTCAATGGGCGCTTCGCTGCCTGCATGGCCTCTAGCGCAGACCCGCACCAATGCTGCAGACGTCGCCGTACGCTGGCCGACCCCCCGCTGGCAGCACGGCCGCTCTCACCTGGATTCCGGGGTGTAGAGTGCGCACACAGTTCGCTGGCCACCGCGCTCAACCCAGGCAGGGGAACGCAGCCAGCAGGGTGCGAGGAGCGGGCGAGGCAAGGCAGGCTCGATGTGGCTGGGGGGCTGCACGAAGACTCGGGAGAAATCCCAGGCCGACGGCGCTGACGAAGGCGCGTAGGTTCACTGGCTGGTCTCTCATCGCCAGTGTTAAAAAGACAACCGGTAAGTTCTCAAAGTAGTTTATTAGACCAGCCAGAAACGCCGTCGCTGCTTCCTCACAGCCCCAGCAACTGCTCGATTTCAAATCGCACAAAAGAACGTAGAATGTAAACATGGAGTGTGGAATTCCACAATTATATAAGCTAATTACAACACACTACTGATTGTAAGATGTTAGTTTTGTATATATGTAACTGAGGTTTGTGTCTCGCTCTCTTGTGTCTCCCGAGGTCTGTTAGACACACGTCGCGGGGCGCGAGACCAGTTGGCCAACTGAGACTATTTACTTTGCAATAAACCCTAGCTTTTGGGAATACAACATTGTGTCTGGCGTATCAGTTCGTGTGTGGTGACTGTGCCTGGTTTCCACAATCGAGGGTCCCTCAGGGGCCCCTTCAAGATGGTGCCCGAATAGGGACCCTCCCCCACTTGTTCCATCGTGTACGCAAAATAAGGAAGACGGTAAGAACGGCGAGGACGGGAGCGATCGAGTCGGGATCAAGAGTTGTTCAGGGCATCCCTGCACAAGCGATGAGACTCCTTTCTGCAGATCTGCACGCCACTGATCCCCGATCGACGTGCCCGGCCAGTGAACAAGGAGGCGAGGGTCCCGAAACGAGGCAGAACCGAGATACGCAGACACTACGTCATTGGTTGCGTCAGTATACAGACGAATTGTGTCTTGGAAAGACAAATTGACTAATCAGGTGAGTCGTGCCCCGATTCGTAAGTAATCCTGATATTGGTTGAGAGTTGATTTTGCAAAATCAAACACCCAGAGTAGGTTTTATTAACCAAGGGTAAGGTTAAAACATGCCCGGGGTATTGTCCACCCTAGCAGGGTTTTTCCACTGCGGCGGCCAATCTTTGGAAACTGGCTAGGTTGCACCTCGGGGGTGGGGGATTTGGGTGGGGGAGGGGTGGGGGTTTTGGGGGGGGGGGGGGGGGGAGTGGTGGAGGGGACGCCGGCTTATGATATGTATGTGAAATATGGTGTGGGAGCGATAATGTTTTGTGAAATTTGACATAAGCAAAGCAGGAAGATCTTCAGTGGCCGAGGAATGGGAGTTTTGAGATGGATCGAATAGATAACCTGGAAAAGGTTTTGATAAGTAAAAAAACACGCCCCGCAGCACATCGATATCCTTAGAGATTGGAGGAGGGAAGCAATGGTCTGATTTAGAAGTAGAGAGAAACATGCACGCAGGCATAAATCGAAATCAGAAAAGGAGGAGTGGAGTAATAGCTTGAGGAAAGCAAATAGACGCGACCAGTTAAATATCGAAAAAATATATCCACAAAGAGTTACACTCAGACGAATTGATAAATAAATTAACTGAAACGGAACAAGGCCCGAGAATAGAAACTAAAAAAACTACGTCAGTAGCTGCTGCTCAGCCCCTCCCAACCCCAGCACAGCCACAGGCTGCATCAGTAACCGCGCCTCCCACTAGTCAGCCCGCCCCGAGTGTTTTCGCAATTACCACAGCCCCAGCAGACATCTCTCCCTTACACTGACCCCTCTGCACTTGCCGCCCAAGAGGGTGTCCCCGTCCCGATCAGCAAGGAGAGAAAGCGAGAGTTTCAAGAGCAGACGGAAATGCATATAGACGGGAATGATGAGGCAGCCACGCTAGAGTCGATGTACGATTTCAGGAGAAGCAATGAAAGGCAGGTATTGTTGGAATGCATGTGGGAATATTTGTCGACAATGGAAAAAGTTAATTGGGAAGTTGCCGCCACAACGATTGTTGGATTTGAATGCATTAGCCTGTTGTAGGGAGAGGAAGAAATAAAAACATGTGGCCGACTTTTTGAACTTAGGAATGAACTTAATGAAGAATATTCTGAAGTACTTGCCACACCGGGGTATAGTAGGAAAGATATTGAGAGGGGAAGGAAAGAAACGGTACCCAATAGAGAGCAGCGAATCCTGCCTCCACCAGGGCAGACAGGTGATGGACAAAGACTACAAGTGTGTATACGAGAGACAATTAGATGGATGTCGAGCCTTAGGACTTCCGTGGGGGAGATAAATGAGCTATGCAAGGAGTATCCTTTGCAAATAAGAATAGAAACCCTGCAGACAATAGTAGGGGTGTTACTCCAGCAACTGGACACAACAGGGGAAGGGGAAATGCACAGAGCAGGAGTAATTTGAATATGCACGGAGGGCCCTTGGGATTAAATCAATGTGCGTATTGCACATTTACAAAATAGAGGTGGGTACGGTCAGAGAAGACAGCACAGAGGGTGTTAGGCAGAAACCTGTGCAGTTCCCTCTGGGACCACTGCAAAAGATTTAAGACTACAGGTGTTGGCAGTAAACCCACTTGGTAGCAGTCTGCACCACACAGATTCACTGTGGTAGCTGTGGCTGAGCAGTCAGACTTCCCTCAAGAAGAGTTAGGCAGTATGCACAGGATACGCAATAGGTACAGAGGCACAGTAGTACAAACAAACACTGACCAGAGCTAGGTGTAAAAGTATAAACTTATTTATTAAAGACACACTCATAAATTACACTAGCACAGAGAAAAGGTAAGAAGGTCAAAACACAGTTACTATTACTCATATGTACATCCCTAATCATTTGTTGGACAGTTCTAAGTTAACACCACTTATTTCCAACCAGAGGTGAGCGCTTAACGTTAGATGGTACTCCAACAAGTTATTAAAAAAAAGGAGGGAAAAGGCAGAAATAAAGAGAGCAGTAAGATAAAACACTTTTCACATAAGGTTAGCAAAGGCAGACAATGGTGGAAAAAGGAAATTTAGTTTGGGCCACTTTAGAGGGAGCCAGGCGAAAATATGCCCAAGATCACACACTGTCTCAAGTCTTTACAGGTGAGTAGAAAAGGTTTTACTACGTTTCCGAAAAGTTTAGTTAGGGTGTCCCAGGCCTACCCAGGGTCGAGAGCCGAGGACTAAATCTACCCCGTACAATCGGTGGCAAGGGAGGCCAGGCAGAACACAGTACCTTTACAAGTGGAAAGGATCCTCCAGCGGTGGTAGTCGTTCCTGGTAGTGGGTGCAAGTCGCGGCGTCGTCCAGAGGAAGAGGTGATCTCGACGTGGAGGAAAGCTGAAGGTCGTTGCACTACCAGGGATGAGGCCAGCCGTGGAGTTTTCCGCACACAAAGGATTTTACCCCTCTTCCGCGGTTGAGGTAAAAAGTGGTATCCCGATTGCCGGAGTGCTTGGCACAGGCCAGGCGGCCACGAGATGCTTCGGGACGGCGAAAAGAAGGCAACAACTGGTTGTCCCCACCAGTTAAGGGAAGAAGACTCTCCGGCGGGAGATCTCCTCTGTCGTCGGGAAAAGTGGTGAGACGGTTCCGCAGGGCTCCACCGGTGGTGTCGTCTTGGCAGGTCGGCTCAGCTTCTCCCTCTTCGGCTTCTTAGGTCCTGTGGCGACTTCTGAAGAACCAGTCCCAAAAACCCTGCTTTTATGCAGCAAACCCCCATTCATTCAGCCTAGCTGTCACTCAAACATGCTAAGTGGTGAGCGGGGTGGCTCACCACTTGGGCCAATCACACTAGAGTGCGACATGAGTTGGCAAGGCAACTCAGTCCAGGGTGCCTAAACCCCCTCCCACACCCCCTGTGGTACCCAGACAGAATGGCACCACTTTGGAGGGCTTCTGTGCAGAAGCCCGCCAAAAGTGGAACAAAGGCTCGACTCGGGTTCAGGGTTACTGAAGTGAACCTAGACGCCATTTTGGTGGCGAGTTCTGGCGAAAAATCCCAACCGGTGAATTTATTTTAATTAAATAACCCGGCGGTATCTTTAACATTGCACCAAAAAGTGGTGCATTAAAAACAATGGGAAATCCCATTGGGAAATATTCCGTTGGAATATTTCCGTGGTATCCACTGCCACCAGCCAGAACTCGGCGAGGGGGGACGGGACAGTACCCCCTCGACAACAGACCCAGGGGCAATCTAATTGCCCCTACCAGTACTTCCACAGTAAGATGGTTTGTAATGGTTAAGTTCCTAAGTTTAGACTAGTAAAGTTAATGGTAACTTTACTGACCCAGGGAGACAGTAGTCAGTCCCAGGGTGTGGAGTCTATGTTTGGGGGTCTCTATGACACCCCTGTGTTACTGCACTGAGGGTGCTGTGTAACACACATTCCAAAAACCAATGATGGCCTATGGGGAAAATTACCCCCTAGCCCATAAGCACATAACAAGTCACAGAAAAGACTCTCAAATCATGTCCAGGAGTGAGGGTAAAAGAGTCTCACTCCTGGCAGGAGAAAAAATAAACCCCAAAAATCCAGCAAAGCTGCTGGGGGACTCACTAGGTTAGGAAATTCAGCCTGAACAGAGAATTCTCCCTAACAGAGGGCACCCAGGAACAAATGGCCACAACAGAAACCATATGCAGCAGCACCAGAATAGTCAAGGGAATGGAGCACAGAATCAAGGCCAGGCTCTGAATCAAACTACTTTTACCCAGAATCAAAATCATCAGGGTATGCAAAATGGAAAAAGAGGCGGGAACATTTTTGATACTCAAACGGGTGCATACTACAATAATAACAGTGACTACACTTCAGATGATGTGTTCTTACCCCAATAGGACAGCCCAAGACAGGGGTCAGAACAAGTATCTATTATCGTGAATCAGAAAGGACCCTACGTCAGGGTACAAGAATATTTCAGTAGCGTTTGCAGATACCCCAGTGATTAATCCAGTGTCCCAACCAGTAGCCGTAACATTAGGCCCATTCACCGAGTACTGTCCATTCCTGTTAAGAGAATTGTGGGGAGAATCTTTTGGGATTAAACTTATTGAAAAAATTGAGTGCAGTTATTCACTGTACACCTGATTAAGTGTTTAACTATTTCGCCACAGAATGTACCAGTGTCAGTTTTTGTCCAAATCTTTGCCAGGAGAATTGAATAACGTGCCAACTTGTATATGGGCAATAGATGATAATGATGTGGGATGCTTGAAGACAGACCAAGTGAAGATTACATTGAAAGAGGGAGTAACGTTGCCACGTATTTCAGCAGGCGGAGAGAAAAGTATTGTGTCCGATTTGGTAAAATTGGGAGTTATTGAAGAGATTACAGGCAGCATATGTAACAGCCCCATTCTTCCGGTGTATAAGTAAGGAGGTAATGAGGTACCATATTATTTCATAATTGATATGCACGCACTAAACAAGGTAGTAGATCCCCAATTCCCATTGGTTCCGGATGTTACCACAATTTTGACAATGATCCCAGTTTACGCAAAGTATTTTAGTGTTATTGATTTGAAAAATGTCTTCTTCAGTATTCCAGTACACAAAGAAAGTAGATATCCGTTTGCTTTCACACTAGGAGGGCGATCGTTTACTTTCACGCGCATTCCTCAAGGCTACACAGAAAGCCTTCGCATCTATAGCAGAGCATTAAAAGAACTAGTTATGCTAGAGCTACCAACAGGTTGTGTATTGCTACAATATATAGACGATCTGTTAATCGCAGCAGACACAGAGGAGATTTGTAAAGAGAGTACCATTTTACTATTAACACACTTAGCAGCGCATGGCCACAAAGCCAGCTTTAAAAAGTTTCTGGATTGACGAAAGGAAGTGGCTTATTTGGGTTACTTACTTTCGAAAGAAGGGAAAAGACTAACGCCGGGGAGAATAGAGAGCATTTCTGGTATTGTGAAGCCGATGGTGGAGTTGACAAAGATGTTGTGATGCCCTTGCAGTGGAATGAAGAATGTCAGAGCATTTGATTTGCTAAATACTGCATTGTGTTCTGCTCCAGTTTTGGGGACACCAAATTATGAAAAGATTTTTAAATTGTTTGTGCATGAGAAGGACGGCTGCGCGTTGGCTGTTCTAACACAGGAACAAGGTGGAAGAAAAGGGCCAAGCGGCTATTTTTCTTCTGCGCTGGACCCTGTAGCATGCGCACTACCACGATGTTTGCGAGCTGTTGCAGCGGCTGCTGCGTCAGTGATACAAACAGAAGGGATGGTATTGGGGCACACATTAATTTTGATGGTGCCATTGCTACTCAATAGAACGCAGGCGCAACACCTCACACCTCTGCTAGATTGACTAGATATGAAATTGTGTTGTTTACACCCCACATCCAAATTATGAGGTGTAGCGCTTTGAATACAGCAGAATTAATGCCAATGCCCGGGGAAAACCTTGGTGGAAATGAATCACCCCCCACCATGATTGTTTAATGGTTACTGAGGAAGAAACAAAAAGGGAGAATTGATTTAAGTGATACCCCACTAAAAGAACCAGATGGAGAACTGTTGCGACGGTTCCTGCTTTAAATTACCTGACGGCACTTCAAATGCTGCATATGCCATCACCACGTTAAAGAGTATTGTGGAGAGCAAAATAATCCCTTACAACTCTGCACAAGCAGCAGAAATAATAGCATTAACCAGAGCTTGTGAGATAGCTGAGAATCTGAGTGTGAATATATATATACTGACAGTCAGTACACCTTTGGCGTGGTTCATAACTTTGGCCGACTCTGGGCTGAGAGTGGTTTTCGAACATCACATGGGGCTAGAATCCAACACGGCCCTTTGATTGTACGATTGCTGTCTGCACTCCTGTGTCCAAAGCACCTAGCAATAATGAAATGCGGGGCACACAAAAAGCTAACATATAAAGTGAGAGAGGGAAACGCGTTTGCAGACAAAATTGCAAAACACACGGCCAATGATAAGAGTACAACAATGTTTACAGTAGTCTGCAAAAGATGCCCTGCATGATAGAGAATGGAATTGCTACTGTCAGAGATGCAGGCAGAAGCCACTGTTGATGAAATCCAAGGGTGGGCTGGGGGTTCTGCAGAATTAGATCTGGAGGGTTGTTGGGTGGACAAGAAGAGCGGGAATTGGATGTTGCCAAATGCCTATGTAAATGCAATGGTCACAATGGCTCACAGCCCCACTCATATCTGTGCAAAGAAAATAATTCAACATCTAGCCACAGTTTGGGAAAATCCACTCAAAAAAAGAATGCCGAGAGGTTGGTACAGAATTGTGTCACGTGCCTACAACACAATGTAGGGAAGGGAATGGTGACTCCAACAGGCAGTTTTGGCCCTCCCTCTATGCCATTTGAGGTGATCCATTTTGATTTCATAGAAATGGAGAGATGCCAAAACTTGAAGTATGTCCTAGTGGTTATATGTGCATTCAGCAAATGGGTGGAAGCATATCCATTGAAAGACTGCACTGCTATAAACACGGCGAAAGTGATGTTAAAGGAATATTTCTCCCGTTTTGGCCTGCCCCGTGTCATATGGTCAGATAATGGTCCGCATTTTGTAGGTGCAGTAGTACTACAGATTTGTGCAGGTCTCCAGATCAATAAGCGATTCTATTGTTCAAGACATCCGATGTCGGCAGGTCTTATTGAATGCCACAACGGAATCCTGAAATCTAAGATTAGCAAGATATGTGCAGGAAACAAGTTAAATTGGGTAGTTGCGTTACCAATAGCACTATTATGCATGCAAACATCTGTGCAGGCGAGAACTGGGCTCTCCCCATATGAGATAGTCATGGGGAGACCGGCGAATGTTTGGTGTGCACCTCAGCCGAAGAAACTGAACGAAGGTGAATACCCAGTCCTCAGCATTTATTGTAATCTCCTGATTCAAAAATTGCGTTTGATTCATCAGCAGGTGCAGGAGGCGCTACCGATCAGATATACTGGCCCGGGACACGCACTGGAGTCAGGTGACTCGGTGTTGCTTAAAAATTTGGAACGAAAAACATTGTTGGCACCCAGGTGGCATGGTCCCTATTTGATACTCCTGACAACGCAGACGGCCATTCGTGTGGATGGGCGTAAAGCGTGGATCCACGCCACCCAAGCAAAAAGGTGCCGTCACCATCTGAAAAACTGACTGATCACGGCGACTGGAAAGAAACAGCGGTTCCAGAAACGAAAGAAACAATTGCCAGTTCTTTGCCACAGAAACTGCCCGATTCTGAAACAAAGCCTGATGAGATTGCCATAAAAGAGGAAGGGCAAAGAATGCCCCAAGGTTATCCAGCAGATTCTGCATCACTCCTGGCCGACACCAAGCAAATATCTCTGTGGCGCCGACCATCCTCTGTTGCGCCACAGCCTGCATGGTCGCCTGGGCGCCCATCTGTCATTGCGCCCCAGGCTGATTCCAAGCTCGAGTCCGGAAGTGCACCCGCACTATTCGTTGATCACACGGTACCAGGAGCAAGGCAGTACAATCTACGAAGTCGGAAAAAGGAGTGATCAAATCTTTGTTTCATCAATCTTTTGTAGCCTCCGTTTCCTATTCTCGAATGAAGTAGGAACCGGAGGCCTAGAGGAGAGCAACGTGAGGGTTGTGCAAGTCAAACAGCCCAGAAGCGAGACTCCTCGGTGCTAACATCAAATCCATGTGTCCTGAACCCGAGCGGACAAGCGGGGCGCACATGGTACAAAAGGCAATTGATAACTGCTCTGAAGTTCTTTAAGCAGTATACTAACGCATAAGAGATCTTGCCCAACGTGTAAGCAATCCAGGCTGCTGAGAACTGGCAGAATAGACGGTTGACATTTATCGAACTCATTGACATTCGGACGAGTGCCGCGAGGAGAGATATCCATGACGAGAATCGCTGAGGAAGAAGGACCGTGAGAGAAGATGCCAGAACTAGCTTTTGTCCCCTCCTGCACCATTGGTGACAATGCTGATAATTAAACATAGAAACTGAAAGATTGCATAAAACCAGCTACCGAAATAATTGCATGCTGACCTTGACGATAATCATGTGCATAATGAGCATAATGGCCCCAGTAATAACAGCACTGTGGTATTAAGAGAAGATGCACCCTTTAGAAACTCTTACCAATTAGGAACATCACCACCGAAAGCCCTGTTTATGTAATTACTTACATTCTGTCCCCAATGGAAGAGACAGAGGGTTATGGAAATAATACATTACTACAAATTATGAACATGACGCATTCAATTTTGAAAAACAACAACTGTTGGGTGTGTGCTCATTTGCCACAGCATGGTGGCAAAGGAATAGGTTGGTACGTGCAGCCACTGACTAAGTTCTGCATGCAGTGCATCTGAGTACATTGTATTATGGAAAATGGAATAAAAGTGAAACGGGTCAATTAGATAGCACAAACTAATGAATTTGAAGAAATTATTATGAGACCCATAGGTTGCTCAATATTTCATAAAGCACGGATGATAACACCAAAAGCTACGCCCAAACCTATGCCACAAAATAGACTGTCTCCACCAGAAAAGTCATCTGTGATCGTATTTCGCATAAGATCAGAAGGAAATAAAGATGCACTGCCCCACTCTTACACAGTAATCTACAGCCCACGTTCTGTTCCTTTATGTTTAAAAAAGAAGGGCTCCTATTTTGTAGGGACATTCACTAGATGTATAAATACAGCGATTATTAGTAGGAAGTAGAGCCAGTGTAATTAGGTGACCCGGTGTATTTCATATGTGGAGAAAAAGCGTATCCTTGGTTACCTAGAAAATGGGGAGGTACATGATTAGGACTACTGTTCCCAGGAGTGTTTTTCTTAGAAACAACAGACAGCCAAACTATATAAATCTAGGCCACGCAGACGTAATGAAGATGGATTAATAGCAGTAGATGTAGCAAAATCATTTATACAATTTTTGGCCCAAGCAATAAACACCTATAATATTCGATGATTATCCAGAATCTTAGAAAAAACAATAAATGGAACAGATCCATCATACAACATGACGTTGGAGGAGAAAGGGGTTAGATTGATGACACTGCAAAACAGAATGGCTCTAGATGTAATCCTGGTTGATCGTGGTGGCGTTTGCAAAATCGTGGGATCAGCGTGCTGTGTATTTGTAAACGACTCCTCTCCCACGATTTTCGAGGCAATAACATGTATTAAGTTCTGAGCTCCATACCCAAGACGGGGGTTGGGATATAAGTTCCTGGTTCTGGGAATTATTATATTCATGGGGATGGAAACTATTTGCGCTTCTGATAGCAGTACTAAGGATATTATTGACATGTTGCATACACTGCCTACCTGTGATATGCACCGAAATTAGTGAAGGATGTTTGCAGATGAGAGAAAAAGAGCACTAGTAGATCAAGTATCCTTGGTAGAGACGAGACAAAGACAATCGAAGAATTCATGTCCATTGACATAGGTGATAATGAGGAGGAAACTGAAAATATGCAAGATTCAGAGTCTGATTCAGAATCAGAATCTGAAACAGATATGTGGCTGGAAGAGGATGCAATGTACTTAGACTACGTTTGGCATACGGCCAAAAGGAGGGTTTGTCGATCCAGAAAAACAGACACCCCTCGATCATGGGGAAATTTACTATGTTGGCCGAAGACCAACCGTCTCATGCTGTTAGTGTTAGTAATCATAAGCTTGACCGAAGTGCGGCCATTTTAAAGGTGACAGAAATCGCCATCTTGTTTTCTCTAACATTTGCTTATTGCTTTCTGTTCTAAATGCTTCGCTGATATGATATTCTGCTTTACCAGTGTGCAATGCAAGGCCAAGGGAAATCTGCTGAAACATAACGTAGCAACCCTGATAGAAATACCCGGTCTCCTCCTGCGCGCTATCCTTGAAAGAGGGCAGCGAGACATCCTACTCAGCCCACAGGTGCCAGTGTCTCTCGAAAACACAGTGAAAATACTCGGAACGAACATTAAATTGCTTGAATTATGTTCTTCTTTGCAGCCCCCCTTCTCGAGCCCTGTAGAGTCCTGGAGAGCGAGTTGACCCCCCAGGACCCAAATAGAAACTAGGAGCTAGGAAGGCCTGGAATGTGGCTCTCTCCCCCCCACATGCAGCTTGCTAGCGAGAACAGAAGCATTCTGTTCTTTTCAACAAAGACTTATGTCTGCAGCCTTACAAAATTGCAAACTGTTGCTAAAACAAATGTTTGAGGTGTCATACTCGTCACGATTGTCAATCATCGTGCTCAGTTCAAAGGAGATGTGCAAGGGGCGGTTTTCGATGCGACACTACTGATTGTAAGAGGTTAGTTTTGTATATATGTAACTGATGTTTGTGTCTCGCTCTCTTGCGTCTCCCGAGGTCTGTTAGACACACGTCGCGGGGCGTGAGACCAGTTGGCCAACTGAGACTATTTACTTTGCAATAAACCCTAGCTTTTGGGAATACAACCTTGTGTCTAGCGTATCAGTTCGTGTGTGGTGACTGCCTTGTTTACACATTCGAGGGTCCCTCAGGGGCCCCTTCAAACTGGGACCCTCATATCTAAATATCACTTCAGCTATGAATGTTTTTGGGTTCAAAGAGTCTGGATGTATTCTTACTTGATATGCCGCTTTCAGAGCAATCTGGAGAGAACACCAACACTCCTGCAGCTTCACTGATTAACAATTTTGGTTAACAGGAGCGTTTCAGCAATGACACTGTTTAGAGTTTGTAAAATAATGCGAAGTAGGACACTGCCAATATCCTTTCTTACCATCACTGTGGCGCTCACCCACTCCAATGAATCTACACTAAAAAAGATGCCTTCTTGCTCCAATCTACCTAGCTAGTCACGGACTTCCCCTCTAGGAGCGAATGTTACACTACAGATTTTGAAAATGACTGGTGCAACATTATTCTTTACCTTAAGAGCATGCATGAAGTCCTTGAGGATCACTTCTCTGTACACCTCTGCTCTGATACCATGTGCCTATGTCTGACACCCACTTGTGAGGTTTTGGTGATTTGTTCAGGCCATCCCGATTGAGGTTAGCCTGATCCCATGAGAGAACCCTTCTCCACAAACGCTACAAAAAAAAAAAATAATCTGCAAAATTCCACCTGTATACCTGCAATTTTCCGATTAAGTTGATGGGAACCTCCCCATATGCAGGAACTATCTGCCTTTGTGAGGGTGAATCATTTAAAAAGAAGGTCTAGGTTGCCACACTAATGTGGTTTTCAAACTGCCATCAATCAAGGTCAAAATCAATGGCATTCACCTTGGAGGCATATGGTTTCTTCCTTGTGGGCCTCCCTTTTACTGCGCTGATTCTGTGCATGCACCTGGTGTTTGTGGGAACAGTCTGACCTAAATTCTTGTATTAATTTTCCCCAACCTTTGATGGTTTTTCAGCATCTTGCTAACTGCCCTTTTCCAACACATTCCTGACAAATAAGGTGTATACAAAGCACTCCTTGTATTTGGCTAGATGTGCGGCACTGCTGCAACAAAAGAATCTTCTCAAAGGCTTGTGAAGTTTCTCTATTGTTTAGTTTGACTTTGTTGATTTTCATTCGTTATCTCGCTTGCACATTTCGATGTTTCTTTGGTGTTCTTGCTTTCTTTAGAGATGGTCAATAGATCACCATGAACAGTCGAAGTAGGTTCTTTCAGACATAGTTCGGCATGTTCTAGGTGGTTGGGAATTTCAATGGCCATCTCCAGTGGGGGATGCCGCTCAAACCATAGTTCTCTAATCTTGTGGTTCTCACATTTTATCATGAGCTGATAGAGGATGTGCTCTGTTAGGGAGAATTCTCATTTTATGGCTAATTTCCCTTACCTAGAGAGTCCCCCAGCAGCTTTGCTGGATTTGAAGGGTTCGTTTCTTTTTACCTGCTAAGAGTGAGACTCCTTTTCCCACTCTTAGGCATTTGTGCTATGTGTGTTCTAGGCTATTTTTGTGTTTAATGCCTATGGGATCTTTCGCAACCCCATAGGAACCATCTTTATTCACAAGTGTTACACAGCACCCTCAGTGCAGTGGCACAGGGGTGTTGTAGCGAACCCCAGACTGCATACCCTGGGACTGACTACTGTCTCCCAGGGCATGTAAAGTCCCCATTGACTTTACTAGTCGAATCCTATGAACTAAACCAGTACAACCCATCTTACTATGGAGGTACTGGAAAAGGTTAATAGTGCCCCTCCCCCGCCCCCCAGTTTTAATTTCGAGAGGGTACCGTACAGTCCCTCAAAAGTTTCTGGCTGGTGGCAATGGTTACTACCATAACTACTCGACCGCAAATATTTCCCTATGGGATTTTCCCATTGTTCGAGGCTACCACTTTTTCTGACAGCCTCTAACATACCGCCGGTGTATTTTAAGATTAACTTTACTCCAGTAGGTTTTTATTGCCAGAACTTTAATATAACGTCTTTCTCGCGTCTTCCTCTAAACTCCTAACCCAGGTCGGGGATCCTTTGTTCGTCCTTTTGGTGGGCTTCTGCCAAGAAGCCCTCCTTTCGGCACCACTGAGTATGGGGTGGGTCCATTGTGTGGGAGGGGGAGTAGGACCACTGGACAGGGTTGCCTCAGAAACCCATGTCGCACTCTATCTTGATAGGCTGGAGTGTCTCCCGCCAAGATGAACAGTCCACTGTGTGAGTTGACAGCTAGGCTGTACGAATGGGGATCTTTTGCATAAAAGCAGGGTCCTGAGGACTGGAAAAGCAAGACGTCGCCACTGGAA
This sequence comes from Ambystoma mexicanum, assembly GCF_040938575.1. Lineage (NCBI taxonomy): Eukaryota > Metazoa > Chordata > Amphibia > Caudata > Ambystomatidae > Ambystoma > Ambystoma mexicanum. The sequence continues at coordinate 1,002,640,729 of NC_090924.1, forward strand.
CTCAGAAGCTGAAGAGGAGAGAAGCCACAGACATCTGCAACAACTGAACCACAGCTGAAGCCCTGCTGCAGCGCCTCACCACTTTTCTCTACACAACGAGAGAAGATCTTCACCTGCAAGAGCCTTCTTCCCTTGAACTGGTGGGGCCAACCAGTTTGCCAATTGCCTTCCCGGACCTGCCTTGGTAGAATCTCCCGTAACCTGTACTCGGAGGCCGGATAGCCAGGCACCAGTCCACCCAGACCACGATTTAAAGGAGCGTACTTTTTATTTGTCGGGCAGCACCGCGCCTGGTTTCATCCCTGGGTAGTGCAATAACTCGAACCTTCCTCCACGACGAGAGCCTCTCTTCCTCCACTGGATGACCCGAACTCCAGGAACTACCAGGAACAACCGCCACCGCAGGAGCCACTTCTCCATTTTAAGGTACATTGTTCTGCCAGGCCGCCCTTTCTTCGCGGTAGCACTAAAGGTGTTTTAAATCCTTTACCTACCTATTGGGTTGGCCGCCCCCTCTCTTAACATTGTCTTTTCACCGTCTACATCCACCTTTTCCACTTCGTTAACCAAAGACTTGACTGCAGCTACAAGAATATTTTTCTTTGTTAACCAAAGACAACTTGTGTTAGTGAAACCTAGCAGATGTACCCCAATATACCAACTTGCAAATACAATCTAAAAGCTGACCCATTTACTGTTTTCTAACGGGTGAGAAATGTTCATATTTGACAGAAACAAAAGCAAAATCAGTAATTCCACAGGCCTGAAAATGTTTTTTGCTAATCTATTTAGCAACTTTTCCTGGTTCAATATCATAACCCCATGCATCCTGCAAACAAAAAAAACAGCGTATATTCAAATGTATGCTACTATATGCTACTAGTTAGGAATCAATCTGTTGGTTTTATGCATTGTACTAAGACCACAAACGTCCAACAGAACCATAACAAAACTAGTTTACTCTTGTATGCCACTAGCCATGGGAAACTGACTTGTTTTTGACAAAAACAAAAATGGCATTCACTGAAACATTGCCAGAGAAACCTACTTTGATTGTGTCTGCTTTGTGATATTTCTGATGGTTGCTCCTTCCTTCCCAATAATGGCTCCAACAAACTGTGTGGGCACCAGCATTCTCAGGGGAACATCAGCCTGCTTAGTTCTTAATGTTGAGCCAGGTGACCCTTGTCTGGGTGGCCCCCTTTGAGCAAATCCACGTCTGCTTTGAATCTGCTGTTGTGGTGCCGGAGGGGTAGTATTTTCATCAGGGATATATGTGACCTTTAAAGAATAATTTTCCAGCTGGTATCCATTCAGTTTTTCTATTCCCCTATTTAAAAGAAAATATATACCATTATTAATCACGCTCCAGTGACCGAATAGAAAGCTTTTAACAAAGGTTATTTTTCACACAAATGCTTACAGATGATAAATATGCATCAACCCAAAGCAACCAGTGAAATTCCCCAAAAAAGTCACTGTTACCCTAGTGTAGAAACAAGCATTTCATGGCAATTCTGAAGTCCTACAAAATTGGGCACAGACACTGCGAAAAAATCTTTCAAATGTATTTACATAATTTATCAGTCATACTTCCAACACCTAAAATAATTCTAAATCACCTACTATTTATGCCTAATCACATTTTTCATTTGTCCCCTGCAACTTGATACCCTTCTTTGAAAGAAATGTTAGTCGAAACCTTTTCCTTTCGAACAGGGCAGAAAACATTTTAGGGAAAGAACAAGTTATTTACCCCTGGTAACATTCCTTCAACTGGATGTTGCACCAACATATTCCTCATTTTTGATATGTAATGTCGAGCTTCAGCTGCTTCGGAAAAAGCCTTCAGCAGAGGGGGCTGTGCGTCGATGGCATCGAGTCGATGTCCCTCAAAGGCCTCCGTCGAGGGCGATATCATCGAAGGATATATATAGCTTGCGCAACCCCCGTTGGCCTCAGTTCTGTTCTCCCCCCCCCCCCTCTTACGCTCTTACGGGCATGACCGTACTCGGCCTTGGTGGAACGGGTGCTTTAATAGCATGGGAAATTCTAGTGTGGGGTAGGTTAGAGGTCAATGAGGAATACGTGGGAGGAACATTGTCTAAAGAACTTTACCATGGGTATGTCACTTGTTCTTCAAATGGATTGTGTCCTCCCACGTATTCCTTCTCTTTGACAGACTCCCAAAACAGTATTACGTTTGGAGGAGGGTGTAGAATTACAGTTTAAACATCTTCAAGGGCCGAGCAAAGTAATGCTTTGCCAAATGTACCATCCTGAGCATAGGAAGCATCCAAACAGTAATGTTTTGTAAACGTGTGGATGGAAGACCATGTTGCAGCTTCAGATATTTTTAATAGGAACACCCCTTTGAAAGCTGTAGATGTAGCCATGCCCCTGGTGGAATGAGTTCGCAAACCTTCAGTAGTGTCTTTACCTCACATTGTGCAGCATTCTGATCTCGTGAGAATTATCCATCTAGAGAAGGTCTGTTTGGAAACAGCCTGACCTAACTTGTGTCCTGTGTATCCAACAAAAAGTTTATCAACCCTCAATTTGGACATTCTGGAGATGTAAAAGCTTAGCGCTCCCCTAGGGTCCAACCTATGGAGTCTTTCCTCTTCCTTACTAGGATGAGGTGGAGGATAAAAGGAAGGACAATGTTCTGACTCAAATGAAAGTCTCAAAAGACTTGGCAAAAAGGAGGGCTTGACCCTTAAAACCACCCGGTCCTTGTGGCAGACGGTAAAGGGTGGTTTGGATGAAAGTGCCTGCAACTCGCTCACTCTACGGGCTGATGTCAGAGCTATCAATAGGATTGTCTTAAAAGGTTAACAACCTTAGCGGACATGTGTGCAGAGGTTCAAATGGAGCACACATCAGGAATGTCAAAACCAGTTTAAGGTCCCAAACCGGAACTGGGAAAGTAGATGAGGGAACATATTAGTGAGCCCCTTTAGAAATGGAGTCACAAGTGGTATTTTGAAGTAGGAGCATTCCTCTGAAGACTGCTTATAGATCGATAGCGCTGCCAAGTAGCTTTTGATGGTACCTATCTGAAGGCCCAAGTTAGCGAACAATAGAAAAGATAGGACATCCAGTGTTTTACACAGAAAAGGAACATTTACCTTGCACCAGTTGCAAAACCTATACCAACGGCAACAGTACAAAGATTTTGTTGGTAGCCTTCTGGTCGAAAGCAACACCTCCATCACGTCATTCGGGAGGTCCCAAACCTTGTATCTCAGCCTTTCAGAAACAAAGCGTGAAGGTGGAGCGTTTTGACCTCTGGATGGGGAACCCGACCCTCCTCTCACGATTTGTGGAAGATGCATCAGAGGACAGATGGACATGTCCAGAAGGTATGGGTACCACGTCCTCCTGGCCAAACCGGAGCAACTAAGATGAGTTTCCCGAACCGTCTCAACCTCCTGATTAAATTTGGAATGATGGGGACTGGAGGAAACGCGTACAGGAGTGGAAACTCCCAGTCCACCATGAACACGTCTCCTAGAGTTCCTCTTGGAGGAAATTCCATGGAGCAGTACAGTTAGCACTTTTGTTGGACAGCGTTCACAAACAGATCCACGAGAGGTTCCCCAAAGGGTGAAGATCACTTTAAGGACTTCCTGAGCTAGTTCCCACTCTTAAAAGTGTGCTCTGCCTGCTCAGAGCATCCGCCGCTGTGTTCTCTCCGGCTAGGTGAACTGCCTTCTCGTATTGCCCAGTACCAGAGCTGCATTGCCTCTCTGCAGTGGTAGTAGGGACCCTACACCTCCTCTTGTTGAGGTAGTGCATGGCCACTGTGTGGTCCGTGATTATCAGGACATTATTTCCCCGCACAGAGGGCAGGAAGGTCTTCAGTGCTAGTCTGATTGCCCTCAACTCCAAAAGATTGATGTGTAGTTTGGACTCTGATGGAGACCAACAGCCACTGACTGTCAGATTGGCATGGTCTCCCCATCCAGTGAGTGAAGGGGTCCGTCACTACCGTTATCTCCTGTCATGGTTTAGAAGATCCCGTGAGACCCTGGATGGAATCTGACGTCGGTCTGACATTTTTCCTGAGAACTGGGACCATTGTGTCCTTAGAGCCCAATGAAGGGATCTCATTCTCAAACGGGCCTCAGGCACCAGAAAAATGCAGGATGCCATGAGGCAGAGCAATCTCAAAAAATCGAAGGCCGGCAGATTCTGGGCACACTGAAAATTAGTAAGAATCTGCAGAATGTCTTAAGCCCACACCTCGGGAGGCGAGCTCTTTCCTAAGGATGTGTCTAGCACAGCTCTGATGTACTGGAGCTTTTGGGAAGCTGCCATGTGGGACTTCTTGTAATTGAGGGAGAAGCCCAGTCTGAAGAGAGTGGCAGGTAACAGTTGATCCAAAGCTTCTTCGGGAGAATGCGCCCTGATCAGCCAATCGTCTAGGTAGGGGTAGATGTGAATCCCCGCCACTCCTGAGATCCGTTGCCATCAGTTTGGTGAAAACCCTTGGGGCGGAGGTCTGCCCGAATGGCAGAAATCGAAACTGAAAATGAGAACCACCTCAGCAAGCCTCAGGTATTTTCTGTGCTCGAGATGGAATGGCACATGAAAATAAGCATCCTGAAGGTCTAATGACACCAACCAATCCTGTAATTGGAGGGCCTGAAGGATCTAAGAGTGTGATCATCTCAAACTAGTCCTTCCTGAGGAACTTGTTCAAGTATCTCAAGTCCAAGATGGGTCTCAGTCCTACCTCCTTTTTTGGAATCAAGAAATATGGGGAGTACCATCCCTGGTTCCTCTCTACTACAGGTACTGGTTCTATAGCACCTCTCTCTAGCAGTGTTAAAATTTCCTACACAAGGAGCGGATCCAGAATCCTCAGAGTGGCTTCCCGATGGATTGTTCTGAGCTCTTATAAAAGGAAGGCAATGACCATGTGCTATGGTTTCCAAAGCCCAAGCATCCAAAGTAAAGTCTTGCCATTCTTGCAGATGCAACAGTCTGCCGCCCACTAGTGAACTGTGGTTGAAAACCTTGTGGTGGCTGTTGCAGAGGCCGATGGTAAGGAAGCTGCTGATTGAGCTGGCTATGCACCTCTAACTCGTCCCACCACGAGGAAATATTTGGCCTCGGACTGGCCATTCCTCTCGTCCTTCCAACTGAGGAGTAGTGGCGAAAAGATCTACCCCTCCAGGGCTGTCCGCTAAGACGAAAATGCTGATGTTGCCTAATAGCGGCTCCTAAAAATGTGGCTACCATCTTCGAGGTCTGCGACCTCAAGGCTCTCATCAGCCTTGTTGCCAAAAAGAGAACTCATCAAAAGGCATGTTGAGGAGCCTAGAATGCACATCAGGTGCAAAACCAGACCTCAACCACGACCATCTGTGCATGACAGTGCAGGTAGCCATGGATCTACTAATGCTATCTGCAGAATCCAATCCTGACTGAAGAGACTCGCACATGGACTCTTTGCCGGTCTTAATAGCTAAGAAGCTGACAATTTCATCCCCTGCGGGAATGTGCTCTGCCGCCGTGGAGATAGTGCCACAGAGTGTATGAACATTTTGTGAGGGCACAAGAGGAGTTGGCAGATTTCAATGCCATGCTCCCTGCAGAAAATACCTTTCTCGCCCATCCATCTACGCGCTTGTCGTCCCCATCAGGAGGGATGGTAGGGTACGCTGCGTGTTTTGATGTAGCCGTAGCTGCCTGCACCACCACTCTCTCCAAAGTGGGGCGTTTTGACAGGTAGTCTGGATCGCCACTGGAGGGGCAGTATTTTTTTTCGTCAGTTTCTGGTCGACTCCGGCAGTCTCCCAGTTCCTGGCCACCCTTTTTTGAAGTGCCACATGAAAAGGCAAAATGGGACTCTTGTCCAGAATGTCTGTTAGGTCTTGCCGGTCATAGGATAGTGAGGGTCTACTCCACGCCAAATACTCGACCACCTTTGACATAAGTTGACAATAGGAAGAGTCAGCTAGTTCCCCTAGTTCGTGTTTTCTGAACTCCCGTTCGGTTCAGGTATCAACATCACTTGATGTTTGCAAGTTTTCATACAAAATCTTGCATCCTGCTTTCCTCAAAGATAAAGCTCTCTGGTACATTGGGTGTACCGTATTATAACGCAAATGGTGCTTCCTCATTGTCAGAAAGTTCCTCCTCCTCAAAAATGGAAGGGACTTGAAAAAAATCCTCCTTTGGGAGAGGAGCATACATTTTGTCTGGTTTTTTAACCACAGGCTTCGACGTGGTCGAAGTTGTCACTTTGTCAACGTCAATGGAAAAGGAGCATTAGGCGCCAACGGCGTGGCTGGCAAATGTGGCGCAGCCAGCGTCGAAGACTTTGGCGCCGATGTTCACATCAAGGACTCAAGAGGCGTCAAGGGCCTGGCAGGCGTGGAAGGCACTACTGCCATCAAAGGTGTCAATTGTGTAGACAGACTTTGGCAGGTTTTTGATGATCCTTTGTTTTTTCAGATCTGAGCCTCGAGGGCTCCCGATGGGGATCATGTCTTTTACCCGGGCTCAAGGGTGCCCAAGTTCCCTTTCCAGCGTCATCCCGAAGGCACGGTCAGAGCATGGCTTTGTCAAATAGTTTCAATATCTGCACCCTGAAGGCTTCCCAGTCAGCCGGTGTTGAATTTTTTTTTTTTTAGAGGGGCATGCGATGAAGACGGCGAAGGCGACCATCGGTGCCTCCTCTTCAACTTTTTTCAATGACGAGGAAGAATGGCGGGAACCACTCCTCTACCTACAATGCTTGGCCTTCTTCCTCCGAGGAGTCTCTACCCTTGACTCATCTGTCGAAGGCCTAGCAGTTCGGGTAGGTAACTTTTTGGGGACTTTTCCTACCTTGAGTTTCCCCTTCCATTCCCCTCAAGGCTTTTCCCGTCATGGGCTGACATTTGAAACACTCTGTGGTATCATGGCTCTACCTGAGGCACCACAAGTAGATGCAATGCGGGTCAGTAAGTGACATTTTCGAACCACAATCTCTACATTTCTTAAAGCCGGACTTCGGTGTCGACAGAGTCAAAGAAGACATATTTTCGATTTTTGTAATGTACGTCACAGAAGAGGCTCGCAGAATTTCACTCGAAGCAAACTGCTAACGTGGAAAAACAGAACTGAGGCCAACGGGCGCTGCGCATTCTATCTATACCCTTCGATTAGATCACCCTCGACCGAGGCCTTTGAGAGACATCGACTCGATGCCATAGAGAGACAGCGCTGTCTGGCGAAAAAATATTCTGAAGCAGCTGCAGCTCGACATTACATGTCAACGATGAGAAATAAGGGGAGGACACAATCCATTCACAATATACATATCAACTTCAGTGCACTTTAATTACATATTCGAAAATGCACGCTTCCAACTTATACTACTGTGATTATTAGAAATGTAAATGTAGAGGGAACCGCCCAGTAGAATTCCAGAGGCTCAGAAGGGTACAAAATTGAGCAAGTGTATAGATGGGTTTCGTTTGAGGTTCCGACTATGCCCAGTGCAAATGCACCCTCTGCCTTATGAGTAGCCAAAGAGGTTCGCACTGGTGAAATACAGTTGTTAATAATTCAATTGTGATCAGATGTTTCTTGGATTTCAGCGGCAGATCACAAAAGAGGCTACTTCAGTAAGCCAACAGAGAAAATATCATAGCTTTCATAACCTCTAATTTGCAGCACAGGTCCAGCAGAGTCAACATGTTCCTAAGAGTGTGAAGCTTGTATTTAGGGGATAAAGAGTGAGGGTTGAAGGATAAATTGGTATAAAAAAGGAATTGCTAGATTTCTCAAAGCCTCTCATAGAATATACCAGGTGTGACGGATGCTGGCAAGTGAAAACGTAAAGCCTGTGATTTTTGGCAATTCACACACTAAGGAACAAGTTACTTACCTGTAACTTTTGTTCTCCAGCATGGGTCTGGCATGGATTCACATGCTCATGAATATTCCCCGGCTGGGAATCCTCGGTAAAGAAAAAACCAGTATCAGTTTCGTTTCTGATCTGTCTTTCGTAGTAATAACCAATCACTGGTCTCTGCGTCATACTGACCACAGCCAATGACTGCCCTCTAACTAAGCACCGCCTCTGGCAGCCATCTTCAGATTTGGAAGTACGTGAAGTGGCAGTATGACCAAGTGAAGAGCCGCAGAGGGGTAGGCGGGAGGGTTCGCATGTGAATCCATGCCAGACCCATGCTGGAGAACAACAGTTACAGGTAAGTAACTTGTTCCTTCTCCAGCATGGGGTCTAGCATGGATTCACATGCTCATGAATAAAGAATACATAGCAGTACACACATGCACAACCACGGGAGGTGGCAAAGGCTCAACATTAAGCATTACATCAAACTCAACATTAAGCATCTTACCTCCTCACCAGGCTCACCTCAGGCGAACAGGTTGCGCAGCACTGCTTGGCCGACCCTGGACTCCTCCCTGGAATCCCGATCGACGCAGTAGAATTTCGTGAAGGTGTGCGTCGACCTCCACGTAGCAGCCCTGCATATGTCCAGTAGGGGCACACCAGAAAGGAACGCCGTGGTAGCTGCGATCGCTCTGGTGGAATGGGCTCTCGGACGGCCAGGCAGCGGTCGGTTTGCCAACCGATGACAGTACATGATACAGCCGGAGAGCCATCTGGAAATGGAAGCCTTCGAGAGAGCCTTCCCCTGATTGACAGGTCCAAAATCCACAAAGAGTTGTGACGTCTTCCGAAAACACTTCGTGCGGTCCACGTAGAACTTCAGCGCTCTAGCCACATCCAGCGAGTCCTCTCAGCCGGCGACGAAGGCAACGGGAAGAACACAGGCAACACCAAGGGTTCGTTGAGATGGAAGTCCGACGGTACCTTGGGCATGAAGGAGGGGTGCGTCCTGAGCACTACCCTCGTGTCGTGAAAAGTCAAGTACGGGGCCTTGCAGGAAAGGGCCTGGATCTCTCCCACCCGTTGTGCGGAGGTGATGGCCACAAGAAACGCTGTTTTCCACGACAGAAACTTCAACGGGGCCGAGTGCAGAGGCTGGAACGGAGGTCCCATGAGCTTGGTCAGCACCACGTTGAGCTCCCACGCCGGGGCCGGAGCCTTCACCGGCGGGAACGATCTGAACAGTCCCTTCATGAACTCTTTCACCAGACGATGAGACCACAAGGACGTCCGGCCCGTGGTCCAGGTGTATCGGGAGATCGCAGCAAGATGAATCTTGATGGACGCGTGTGCCAGTCCAGCTTTGGCCAGCGTCAGCAGTACCTGGGGGGGCCGTAATCGGTAGAGGGTTAATCTTCTGTGCGTGGCACCAGACAGAGAACCTCTTCCATTTGTGCCCGTAGCATTTAAGAGTCGAGGACGCCCTGGCCTTTGCAAGAACCTCTCTGCAGTCGGCTGGTATGTCGTATCCTCCAAACTCTAGCGCTGCAGGAGCCAGGCCTGCAAGTTCAGCGATTTCGGGTCATGGTGGAGGATGGCGCCTCCTTCCCTCGAGAGTAGATCCGCGTCCACCGGCAGCCTGATTGGCGGGGACGCTGATAAGTCCAGAAGGTCCGGGAACCATATCTGCCTCGGCCACGCAGGTGCGACGAGGATCATCCTGCACCGTGACCTCTTGAGCTGGTTGACGAGCCGGATTAGCAGTGGCAAAGGAGGGAACGCGTAGAGGAACAGGCCCTCCCAGGGGAACGAGAAAGCATCGCCCATGCTCCTCGCCTGGGGAAACCTGCTGGCGAACCTCCGGCACTTGGAGTTCGTCGCCGTCGCGAACAGGTTGATCTGGGGTGTGCCCCACCGTCGGAAGAGGTGATCCACTAGATCCTGCCGTAGTTCCCACTCGTGGCACGAGCGCAGCTCCCTGCTGAGTGAGTCGGCGATGGTGTTTTTTTTCCCTGCCAGATGAAACTGCACCAGAAACATCCTTTGGGCGACGGCCCAATGCCACAGGTCCTGCGCCTCCTTGGACAGTGCTGGGGACCTGGTTCCGCCCTGTTTACTGATTTAAAACATGGTGGTGGTGTTGTCGGTGAAGATCCTCACCACCTTGCCCTTGAGGGACGGAAGGAAGGACCTGAGGGCCCAGAACACTGCACGGCGCTCCAGGACGTCGATTTGGAGGGACTTCTCCGTCGGGAGCCAGAGGCCTCTCGCGTGCAGATTTTCGGTGTGCGCTCCCCACCCTTTCAGGGAGGCATCCGTGGTCACTGTCTCCTGGTGGTCTGGGGTCTGGAAGTCCATGCCCGCCGTCAGATGCGCGCGGGTGCCCCACCACCTGACCGCTCGGCGGAAACTCTCGTCGAGTGTGATCCTCTCCTCGAAGCCGCCCGTCGTTTGGATCCAGCGCGCGTCCAGGAACTCCTGCAACGGGCGCATCCGGAGCCTGCACATGGGAATGAGGTAGATGCAAGAAGACATCATTCCGAGGAGGGACTTGATGGACCTCACCTTGGCCGCGTCGGAAACCAACATCCGCTGTACCTTGCCCAGGATGGACCTGGTCCTTTCCTCCGACGGGGAGGCCAGAAGGGACACTGTTGAGCTTCGCTCCCAGAAACAGTGCGTTTTGCACGGGTACCAGGTGGGACTTGGCGTAATTCACGGAGAATCCCAGGTCCGTGAGAAGTTGGACGGTCCTTGCCGTGTGCTCCACGGCGAGCTCCCTCGTCTTGGCTCGGATGAGCCAGTCCAGGTAGGGGTAGACGTGGATCCCCTCGCGGCGCAGCTGCGCCGCCACCGGTGCAAGGCACTTGGTAAATACCCTGGGTGCCGACCGTAGTCCGAAGGGGAGGGCTTTGAACTGGTAGTGACGCCCTTGGACCACAAACCTGAGGAATTTTCGGTGCCCCCTTAGGATGGGAATATGGAAGTAGGCATCCTCCAAATCCAACGACGACAGGAAATCGCCCTCATCCAGAACTTCTGCGCCTTGATGAACTTGTTCAGACGTCGCAGGTCTAGGATGGGGCGCCATCCTCCAGTCTTCTTCACGAGGAAGTATCTCGAGTAAACTCCGGAGCCCCGAAGCCTCTTTGGGACGAGTCCGATGGCGCCCTTCCTGAGCAACGCCTTTACCTCCAGGAGAAGCTGAGGGACGTGAAGCTCTTTCCTGGCCACGGGGGGGACGCGCGGGCACCTTCTTTGAAACTCGAGCGCGTGGCCCCGGGCTAAGGCGTCCAGCACCCAACGGTCGGTGGAGATGGACTCCCACGCGCTGACGAAACCCGCCAACCGGCCTCCCACCGGGGTGCTTCGGTGGGGGCCCGACCCCACGGCCGGTTCAATCCTGTTTCGACGAGGCTTTGCCGCCTTGACCTCCTTGGCGACGACGGCGGGGTCCGCCAGACTTGCCTCGTCCTCTGTAGGCCTCCTGAGACAACGAGCAGGCCGCTTGACGGTAGGTGGAGAAACCGCCGCCGGAACCTTTGAGGCGCCCTTGCCTCCGCTGCTCCGAAAGGGCGTCCGTCGTTGCAGAACCCCAAGGGCCCGGGCCGTCTCAGTGTCCGCTTTAATGGCCTGGAGGGAATCGTCCACTGTTTTCCCAAACAGGTTGTTCCCATCGAACGGCATGTCCAGGACTCTGGTCTGAACGTCTTGACGGAAGTCCGTAGCCTTGAGCCATCCACGCCGCCTAAGGCACACGCCGTTGCCCAACTGGCAAAACCCAGTGTCGGCGATGTCCGTCGCAATAGTGATGGCGTGGTCCGACGCCACCTCACCTTCCTGTAGGATCTCCAGGGCATCCGCCCTCTTGTCGTCCGGTAGGAAGTCCAGCAGGGGAGCCAGTCTGTACCATAGCTCCCTGTCGTAGCGGGCCACGATAGCCAAGGCGTTGGCCGCTTTAATCGTCGTCGCTGCCGACGAGATGACCCTGCGTCCCATCGCGTCCAATTTCTTTCCCTCGCCGTCCGGTGGGGAAGTCGATGTGGAGGCCGCACACCCCCCCCCCCCCCGCTTTCTTCCTGGCCGCCGCGGAGACGACAGAGTCCGGGGTAGGCTGCGCCCGGAGGCACAGGGGGGCCGCGTCCGGGACCCGGTACTACTTCTCGTACCGGTCTCTTCTAGCTGGCGTCGTGGAAGGGTTCTTGAGGAGGGCGAGGCCCTCATCCCAAATGTCGTCCAGTAGAGGCACCGCGAGGACCGTCTGTCTCGTCACAGCTTGTCCCAAATGCTTTCCAGCATAACCAATTAAGAGTTGATCGTCCACTCTGACCCGGGACATGCTTGAAATATAAAAGCTCGACGCTCTCCTAGGATCAAGCCTATGGAGCCTCTCCTCTTCCTTACCAGGATGTGGGTGAGGATAGAATGCCGGAAGAACAACCTTCTGGCCCAAATGAAATTCCGAAACCACCTTTGGAAGAAAGGAAGGACGAACTCGAAGGACAACCCTGTCCTTATGAAAGGCAGAGAAGGGTGGCTTAACTGAAAGTGCCTGTAACTCACTCTGCGAGCGGAAGTGAGCACAACCAAAAACACAGTTTTCAGAGTTAACAGTCTCAAAGGGCAAGAAAGCAAAGGCTCAAACGGAGCACCCATAAGAAACTTAAAATTCAAATCCCAACCTGGCATCAGAAAAGGTGACGGAGGGAACCCATTAGTGAGCCCTTTCAAAAACTGAGAAATTAAAGGAATCTTAAAATAGGAACATTCTTCGGACGAGCGCTTAAATATGGACAGCGCCGCCAGATAACCTCTAATGGTCCCCACTTGCAAGCCCCTGTGGGCCAAAGAAAGCAAAAAAGACAGAACCATGGGAATGTCACATTCAAAAGGATCCACATTCCTAACTCTGCACCAGTCGCAGAATTTATGCCAACGGTAACAGAGACATTGTTGCCGGCCGTCTGGCCGAGAGCAACACCTCCAACACGACTTCAGGGAGGCCCCAATCCCTATACCTCAACCTTTCAGAAGCCAAGCGTGAAGGTTGAGGGATCTGACCTCTGGATGGAGAACCTGACCCCCCCCTCCCGTGAGCGCAGATCGTCTCGGTAGGGAAGACGACATGGAGGGCAGATGGACAAGTCGAGAAGGTCCGGGTACCACGTCCTCCGGGCCAACGTCGGAGCAATGAGGATCATTCGGGAACCGAACCTCCGTAGAACTTGCAGGATGACGGGGACTGGAGGAAACGCTTACAGCAGTGGGAATGATCACTCCACCAAGAACGCGTCTCCTAAGGCTCCTTTTGGAGTAAATTCCCGCAAGCAGAAGCTTTTGCACTTCCGGTAGACACTGGAGGCGAAGAGATCCACTTGAGGGGTCCCCCAAAGGGCGAAGATCTCCAGGAGAATCTCCTGAGCCAGCTCCCACTCGTGAGAGATCGTGCTCTGCCTGCTCAGAGCGTCCGCCATCTCATTGTCGTCTCCGGCTAGATGAACAGCCGAGATCGAAACTTCCAGCTGGATGGCCCAGAACTCGAGCTGCATCGCCTCCCTGCACAGAGGAAATGACTCAGCCCCCCCCCCCTTTTTGTTGAGGTAGTGCATGGCCACTGTGTTGTCCGTTAGAATCAGGACACTCTTTCCTCGCACAGTCGGCAGAAAAGCCTTCAGGGCTAGCCTGACGGCCCTCAGCTTTAACAGATTGATATGGAGTCTGGACTCCGACGGAGACCAACGACCACTGACTGTCAACTCGTTGGCATGAGCTCCCCAGCCCATGAGGGATGCGTCCGTCACGATCGTCACCTCCGGCCAGGGCAACCAAAATGGGGCCCCCTTCAGATTGCCTTCAACGGCCCACCACAGAAGGTCCTGGGCGACAGAGGGCGGCACCTGAACAGGTGCAGACATCCTGCCGGAGGACTGAGACCACTGGAGCTTGAGTGCCCATTGCAAAGATCTCATCCGCAACCTGGCCTCTGGCACCAGAAGAATGCAGGATGCCATGAGGCCGAGCAGTCTCAAGAACTCGGACGCTGGGAGAGTCTGGGCAAGTTGAAACTTGTGCACCATCTGCTGAATGTGACGAGCCCTCACCTGGGGAGGAAAACAGCCCCAGGGATGTGTCGAGCACTGCTCCAATGTACTGGAGCCGCTGTGTTGGCGTCAAATGGTACTGCTTTAAATTGAGGGAGAAGCCCAGCTTGTGAAGGGAGTGGCAGGTGACGGACAGATGATCCAGGACTTGCTCGGGAGAGCTCCCCCTGATAAACCAATCGTCCAGGTAGGGGTAGACGTGAATCCCCCTTTCCTGAGATGCGCTGCCACCACCACCACCACCACAATGATCTTGGTGAAAACCCTTGGGGCGGAGGTCAATCCAAACGGCAGGACCCGAAACTGAAAGTGCGAGTCGCCAACCACGAACCTCAGGTACTTCTTGTGCTTGGGATGGATCGGCACATGGAAGTAAGCGTCCTTGAGGTCGAGAGACACCAACCAGTCCTGAAGCTGAAGGGCCTGGTGGACTCGAGAGAGAGTAACCATCTTGAACTTGTCTTTCCTGAGGAGTTTGTGCAAACTGCGCAAGTCCATGATGGGTCTCAATCCCCCGTGTTTCTTCGAAATCAAAAAAATAAGGGGAATACCATCCCTGGTTCCTCTCCGCTACAGGCACCAGTTCTATGGCACCTTTCTCCAGCAGGGATTGAATTTCCTGCGCAAGGAGTGGATCCGGACTCTTCAAAGAGGTTCCAGCTGGATTGTCGTAAGGCCTCTGCCGAAAGGGAAGACAGTAGCCATGGGTTATGATCTCCAGAACCCACACATCTGAAGTAATGGCACGCCACTCTACAAGATGCTGCACCAGCCTTCCCCCAACCGGCGAACCATGGGACCTGGCCTCATGACTGAGTGGTAGCGGCTGCAGCGTTGCCTGAGGGCAAAGAGGCAACTGCCCGAGCGGCCTTGGCACCTCGAGTGCCCTGTTTTCCACCACTGGCACTCTTACGGTGGCCTCTGACAGCTCCTCTCGCTTTACTGAAGGACAAGTAATAGCGAAAGGAACCTCCCCTCCATTGTTGTCCCCTAGGACGAAAAGGCGGATGTTGTCTAACTGCAGCGCCCAACGACTTCGCTGCAGCTTTGGAGGTCTGCAACCTCTCAAGGCTCTCGTCAGCCTTGCTGCCAAAAAGATGTTCACCGTCAAAGGGCATGTTGAGGAGCCGGGACTGCACATCGGGAGCGAACCCCGACTTCCGCAATCACGCAAACCTGCGTATTATGGTGCTCGCCGCCATGGACCGGCTGACACAATCTGCCATGTCCAAACCCGACTGAACGGCCTCACACATGGCATCCTTGCCATCCTGAACCATAGCAAGGAAACCATCCCATTCGTCCCCTTCGGGAATATGTTCAGCCGCTAATGCAACACAGTTCCACAGAGTGTGTGGAAAATGAGACAAGGCTCATACGGAGTTGGCCGCCTGAAGCGCCATACCCCCTGAAGAAAACACTTTCTTCGCCCAGCCATCAAAACGTTTGTCGTCCCTATCCGGAAGGATGGTAGGATACGACGCCTGCTTTGCCGGGCCGTAGCCGCCTGCACCAAACAACGCTCCGGAGTGGGGTGCCTGGACAAGTAGCAGGGGTCGCTATTGGCTGGACGGTATTTTCGCGACAAAGACTAGCCCACCGCCGGGAGACTCTCCGGAGCAGTCCAAGCCGCCGCCACCCTTCTCTGCAGAGCTATATGAAACGGCAGTACCGGGTGAGTGGGGGGACCAAGATCGAGGATGTCCGTGAGATTATCCTGAACAAACTCCCCTGGGGGAGCCGACCATCCCAACTACTCGGTGACCCGAGACATAAGGCACCGGTACGAAGAACCGGCATGAGTGCCAGGCTCAGGCCTACAAAACTCCACCTCCGGAGAGGTGTCCAGTCCACTGGCATCATGCAGTGACTGCCTCAGGTCATCAAATTGGCTATGGCCCGAGAGAAGCTCATCCGGCACCGGAACCAAGCCCTCATCAGAGCCCTCATCACCCTCTGAAATGTACTCCAGGTGGTGCGAGGAAGACACCTGGGGACCAAAGCAATGCCTGACCTTAGCCAGAGCCTTTCCAGGGGCTACCCCCGTACCATGGGGCCCCTCTGACACCACTGCCTCGAAAGGCGTCGAGGGTGTTGAACGAGTCGGCGCCGGCGTCTAGAGAATCGGCGTCGAGCGAATCGGCATCGTCAGCCGGCGGCGTCGACACAGGCCTCGAAGCCAGAGCTCCGAGTGTGTCCTTCGACGACCTAGGCGCCGACAGCGTCGATGACCCCCTCGAGGTAGACCCTCGAGAGAGGTAGACGACCTCGGCGCCACAGGTGTCGACGTCTTCCTCGAAGACTGCACAGGATCACGCAGTCTCGAGGGTGTCGAGGACCGGGACCTGGAACGGGCATGGCGAGAACGGTTACCCTTGTCTGAGCGGGACCTCTCCCGCGAACCGTGCCGACCACTCGAGCCCGAAAGCGTGCGAGCGGTGTCTCTCGACTGATCACGACCGACCCCACTCGAAGGCGCGGACGGACCTGTGCCCTGCGATTCGAGAATCGCTAACATCTTCTTGCCGAAGGAAGCCCATTCCTCCAGTGTTGCTTGCAAGGTGGGATAAGCGACCCGCCGACGGGCGGAGTCCTCTGAAGAGGACGGGGACCGATGCCGGCGCTTCCGGGAATGCCTCGAAGAGGCAGAGGAGTGGCGAGACAGACTCCTGGAAGGAGATCCACTGGACCTCCGACGATGACACGGAGAGTCGCCTCTCGAATCATCCGTCAAAAGCCCTGCAGACCTCAACTTCCAGGGCTTAGACACCCTACCTACTGACAACTTCTTCTTGCGCTCCCGCAAGGCCTTGGCCGTGAGCGACTGACAGTCGTCCGTGTCGTGGGCCTCCCTGAGGTACCAGAGGCAGGCGTTGTGCGTTGCCGACATCTTGGACCCACAGCCCCCGCATTTCTTGAAGCCCGGACGCGGGGTTGAAGACTAGGTAGACATCGTCACAAACAGGCTTTTCTCAAAAACCGAACAGGTTCAAGAACCGAGAAGAATATAACAGAACTCCAAAGAGTGGAGGCGTACCGAGATTCACGAAGCGAACACGTTTGCGGAAAAAATGGAACTAAGGCTACGGGCCCATGGTTGGGGGGGAATGGCCTGGAGTGTCGTGACTGAGGCAGCTCCATCAATGACCTCGGTGCGAAGCCCGTTATTTTGTCTGCAATGACCCTGTTCCAACGCAGAAAACTGGCAGTAAAGAGTGATCCTGGGAACTGCAACATTTGATGCTTGGATGGTGGCAGTCTGGGGCTCCGGCTTACTCCAGGTTGCCGGATTGCAGCGGATTTTGGGCTCCCCTCCCGCTCCTCCATATCTAAAAATGGCGGACATACGTTGCGAGACGAAGAGCAGGGAAGACTCTGCTTAATGCCCAGCCACCAGAGTCTGGAGAAGGCCCAGGGGTGGGTGGGGTTTCACACGGAGCCAGAGCCGCATTAACACCCGCCTCTGAGTGCAGCCAGAGACCAGCTGTTTGCCAGAGCCTACCAACATACTCTGGTCCTCTGACCCTGATGAGCGCTTCCCTGAGGTACACTGTCCCCCTGCAGGTGCCGCAAGCCGTGGAGCTTGGTCCTGCTGCGACCCGGGGGCGGACTGGAGCCTCTCTTGGTGCCCTGCGGCAGATGGACCTCTTGTGGAGCAGTGACCCTGCAACCTGAGGGGACCGGGCCAGTGGGTCAGATCCTCTGCTGTGGGAGGCTGTAGCTTCCTCTGCAGGAGGGTTGGGGGGGGGGAAGAGGGGGAGCACGTTGCAGCCCGGCCCCTGGCTGAACATCACGCCGGAGGAAATTCTTACTGCTGCAGGGGGGAACCGGACCCATCGTCATGCTACGCTTCTCCTGAGCAGCGCCGATCAAGCTCTCTGTTGGTCATTGCAGCCCTCCTGTGGGGGCCACAGTGTATCTGGAATCCACTGTGGCAGGGAGACGAGGGGATAACCTCCAGATGATTATGCAGACACATATGAGGTAAAGAATAGTCCCTGTGAACCCCTCCTGGCGCCCTGCAGCTAGAGGCTACAATTTGGGGGGGTTCATGCCCATTGCTCTTTTCCTCTGACCCTAATATCTCAGAGAGCAACTATATCCTGGGGTGGCCCTGCCCACCATCCGCATTGCCCATACATTGGATCATCTACTGGGGTGGCCCTCGTGCTCCCCAGATGCCACGGCTGAACTCTGCTGGACTACCCCCATTATTCCAACCCTGGGCTTTCTAACTTCTTGGTGCTTGGCAAAGGCCCAGAGCTTCCGAGGCCTTTTGCCCCATTAGGCCTGCAACACCTGAAGAGCTGGCCCTATGCTTCATCATAACTGCCACACCTAAGGTACGGTTGCATCAACGCCTCCCCCTTACAGAGAAAAGTTGGAAAGGGTCACAAGGAAGGAGAGGCCAGATATTCTGGGGATGCAACAGTTATCTCCTACCCAAAGATCAGGCTCGGCTAAGGCTGCTGGGATTCGATCAAATATACCATACCAAGCATCTGAAAACTAAGAGGGTGGGGGTGGGGGGGCGGGGCGGGGCGCAACACTGGCAATAACACTGAACTTCAGGTAAGCTGGCATAATACGGGATAAGGAAGGCAGATAGGTTCTAGTACGTGGAACCTGTAGGGAAGTTATATACAATAGCGGTGGTGTACGCGTCCAATACGGGACAGGACCCCTTAAGCGATTCCTGGAGTTACTGCAAGAGCGCGCTAGAGGTCAAGTGGTCCTGATGGGACAGGGAGCAGGATACATCGGGAAAAAGAAAGGCAGAAGAGGGGTAGGGGGACAGCATCGTGAGGCCTATGAGACAGAAATTATAAGTTACTCACCGTAGTGACTAACGTACTCTTAGTCCTTCGTCCCCCTTTACTCCATACTGCATGGGCGTCCCTTCCAAGGGGCGGGAGACAGAACCTTTGTCACCAGAAAAAACATCCCTTTTAAATTTAGAGGCGCACAGGGATGCGTCCCAGGGAGCATGCGCTGCATTGACTCCGCCCTCCGGTGCCACACCTCAGTCCCCATTGACGCATTGACAATAGATTTAACATTGCCCAATGAACCAGTATTATTGGGGAGGTAGGTGGGACATATGGAGGAAAGGGGACTAAGGACTGTTATTCACTACGGTAAGTTATAATTACTGTTACGTCCCGCCCCCTTCCCTCCATACTGCATGGGCGATTACAACTGAATATAGCCCCAGGGTGGAGAGGAGACCCTCCTTAAGCAAATCGGGTCCTGAGAACCGCCTGTCCAAAAGCTGCATTATAGCTAGAGCCAGCATCCAAACAGTAATGCTGGCAGAAAGCCGAGGGAGTGGCCCAAGTGGCCGCCCTGCTTATGACTTGCCAAGGGAGATGGCGCTGGTCGTTGCCTTGGCCCCGACTGCGTGGGCGTGTATGTTGGCCGGAAGCGGCTTGTGCTGGCCCTCATGCTTCCTTGATGGCCAAGACCATCCAGTGGGATATGGAGGCCTGACAGCCTGGTCTTCAGCCTCCGAAAGTGACAAACAGGGTGTCCGATTTGTGGATGCCCTTGCTCCAGTCCAGTAAAATTTCAGGGCATGCCTTACATCCAGCCAGTGCAGCACTCTGTGCTTCGTCCTTGGGACCGGCAAAGAACGTAGGAAGGACCATTTCCTCGTCAAGTGGAAACCAGACGCACCTTGGGCAGAAATGCAGGGTGTGTCGGCAGGACTTTGTCCCTGTGAAAGGAAGTATATGATATGGCATTTATAACGCGCCTATACACAACCACCTTTATATGGTTCTGAGGCGACCAGTGCCTGGATTTCGCTGACTCTACGAGCCGAGGCAGACTAGCAAAGCAGTCTTGAGGGTGACCAGCCCGATGTCCGCAGACGCCATTGGCTCAAACGGTTTATGCGCCAGGGCGCCCAAGACTATGTTGAGGTCCCACACTGGGTGCGGCCTCTTGACGGGCGGGTAGAGCCTTGCGAGCCCCGTCAAATGTTTGACGATGGGATTGGAGGAGAAGAGCCCCTCCTCCAAGTACCTGTAAACCCCAATGGCTGTGAGGTATGTATGGCAGGTGTCCACCTGCACACCCTATTGGGCGAGGTGCGCCGAGAAGGAGAGCATGTCGTCCAAAGTACATGCCAGGAGGTCGATTTCTTTGGAGTCT
Source organism: Ambystoma mexicanum (assembly GCF_040938575.1). NCBI lineage: Eukaryota > Metazoa > Chordata > Amphibia > Caudata > Ambystomatidae > Ambystoma > Ambystoma mexicanum. The sequence goes on from NC_090924.1 coordinate 1,002,660,847, forward strand.
GCCTAGTGGCAGAATCTGGTCCATTTACTTTTATACTGGGCCCTGGTAGCCTTGCTCCTTGTGCACGGTATCATTTCCAGATTAGACTAAGAGGCAGAGGTGCCAAAGCATTACCTGCTCAGGTACCACGCTGTGAGGGCTAGTTTCTGTGGTGTGGGGTAGAGGACCCTGCCCCCCAGCTGCATTAGAAGATGTGCAGGGCCTGTCGGGAGGGGAATCGGAGGCATCTCCAAAAGGCAGACCAGCTCCGAAAACCATGACCATGGTCAAAGCCACAATGAGGGGTCAGCCAATAGCAGCCAAATCCCAGAGAGTTAAGCAATTGGGTGAACTGGAGACACAGCTGGGGGTTGGGGGTAGAGGCATCTAGGAAGGTGGTGGAGGAGGCACCCACCAGGACCTTCCTGAGGGATTATAGAAGGGCACTGGGACAACTGGAGGTCTTGAGAACTAAGGGCAGAGGGGGCATTACTCTGTCAGGCAAAAATACTATGCAAAGGCAAATAAGGCAGACGTCGTCCTGGCACGCCTCCTCAGGGGGCGGCGGCCAAAAACGATCACAGCACTGAAATCGGACTCTGGGGGCGGGATGTGGACACCCAAGAAAGCCTGGTAAAATTCTATGAGACGTTGTACACGTCACAGAATCCCCAGGAGGAATTCCTGAATAGGGTTCACCTGCAAAAAATCCCCAGGGAGTCCCAAGAATCCCTTGACCAAGAGATCACAGAGGAAGGAGGTGAAGAGGTTCATCGCAGGCTTACCCACAGTCAAGGCCCCGGGCCCAGACAGCTATACAGCGGCCTTTCATAAAACATTTGCAACAACCTTGGTACAACATCTAACCCACCTCTACAACTCCTTTAAAGACACGGGTCGCGTAGCCCCCTCCATGGAAGAGGCCAAAATGACCTGAATCCTAAAACCCGAAAAGGGCCCCACGGAACCCACGTTTTACAGACCAATTTGATTAATGTAGACGCGAAAATCTACACTAAAATACTAGCAATTTGATTAGAGTGGCTACTCCTGGGGCTAATTCACCAAGACCAGGCAGGATTTACACGGGGCAGGCAAACGGCAGATAACATAAGACGGGTCGAAACACAAAGAACAAACACTCCCGCGGTCCTGCTCTCACTAGACTCGGAAAACATTTGACCGTGTGGAGTGGACCTTTCTATTTAGGGTCATGGAGAAGATGGGGCTGGGAGGTAATTTCCTGAAGATGGTGCAGGCTAACTACCATGGCCCACTGACACGGGTAGCAGTGAATGGAACCATGTTGCGACCATTTTAAACTGGGCTGGGGAGCAAAACAGGGGTGCCCTCTCCCCGTTACTCTATGCTATATACTTCGAGACTATCCTACCGACAATACGAGCGGTAGACCACATCCATGGCATTCCCTTCGGAGGGACACAGCATAAAGTCGCAGCATTTGCAGACGACATGCTGCTTACCTTAACTAACCCACTTAAATCCATTAAGAGAAGCAGGCGCATACTGGAGGCATTCGGGGAGGCATCAGGCTTATGCATGAACACAGGGAAGTCAGAGCTAATGAACATAACCTTACACAAGGGAGAATGCAACGGATTACAAAACGAGACTCCATTGGTGTGGAGACCAGGGGGAATAAGATACCTCGGCATTAAGATTACCACAACACTCAAGGGATGGTACGCAGCACATTATTCCTTCCAGTAGGGGGAGGTAAAGAAGGACTTGCGTAAATGGCACGTCTTGAGCATCTCTTGACTAGGGAGGATAGCCGCAGTTAAGATGGTCACGCTTCCATGTATGTTGTACCTATTTCAGGCAATCCCGCGGGCAGTACAGACGAGATTCTTTGGGGTACTACACTCCCTGTCAAAGTAATTCATATGGGATGGGAAGAGGGCAAGGATTAACAGACATCTGCTGGAGGCCCCTATTAGGCAGAAACCTGTGCAGTTCCCTGTGGGACCACTGCAAAAGATTTAGGACTACAGGTGTTTGGCAGTAAACCCACTTGGTAGCAGTCTGTACCACACAGATTCACTTGGTAGCTGTGGCTGAGCAGTCAGACTTCCCTCAAGAAGAGTTAGGCAGTATATAGAGTATACACAATAGGTCAAGAGCGCACAATAGAACAAGTAAACACTGACCAGGGCTTGGTGTAAAAGAGATATAATTATTTATTTAAAACCACATCTAGAAAAACACACAGGCACTAATATTAAGCAGTTCAAAAACACGGTCACTAAAAGATATACACTCCCTTAAAAGAATATTAGACAAGTCTTAAGTAAATCCCCACTTATTTCCAGACAGCGGTGAGCGCTTAACGTAGATGGCACTAATAGTTAGTTTTAAAAAGGGAGAGAAAAGCAGAACACAAATTGAAACAGATCCCAACACTTTTTCAAGAACACAAGGGAGGAAGGCAAAGTAAAACCGTGAAGTTAGAGTTCAAGAGGCCGGATCCACTTTCAGAGGATCCAAGCGAAATGTGTCCAAGGTCACACGGTTGCAATGCACAAAGGTCTTGTAAAGGTTCAAAAAGGAGTTGGACCACAGAAAGGGACCAGTTAGAGGGTCAAGGCGGCCAGCCCAGTCCAGAAGGTTAAGGAGTTATTATTACCTTGTAGCAATCTTTAGAAAGGGAGGCCTGGTGGACACGGTACCTTAAAGTGGTGAGAACGCTTCAGCGGGGGCATTTGTTCCTGGCAGCGGGTGCAAGTCGGTGCTTCATCCGGGGGAAGAGAGGATCTCGTCGTGGAGGAAGACAGGAGTCGGTTGCACTGCCAGGGAAGAAACCAGCCGCAGAGTTTCTCAGGTACAAGGAGCGGTCCGGTGATTCGCGGTTCAGTGGCGACTGGCTATCCGGCTGCCGGGGTGCTTGGCACGGGCAGTTCGACCACAAATCGGGCCGCAGTGCGAAGAAAAAAGGAAAACTGGTTGTGCCCACCAGTCAGGGGAAGAAGCCTCTCCAGCCGGGAGATCTGTCGTCGGGAAGTGGTGAGTCGGTTCTGCAGGGCTCCACCGGTGGTGTCGTCGTGGTAGGTCGGTTCAGCTTCTCCCTCGTCGGATTCTCAGGTCCTGTGGCGACTTCTGAAGTTCCAGTCCCCAAAGCCCTACTTTTATGGAGAAAACCCCCATTCACTCAGCCTAGCTGTCACTCAAACATGCTAAGTGGTGAGCCGGCCGGCTCACCACTTGGGCCAATCACACAAGAGTGCGACCTGAGGGGGGAGACGTGCCCCCTCGACTAACAGACCCCGTGGAAATCGAATTGCCCCGACCAGTACGTCCACAATATGATGGTTTGTACTGGTTTCTAATAATTTGGGACTAGTAAAGCCAATGGTGACTTTACATGCCCTGGGAGACAGTAGTCAGTCCCAGGGTATGGAGTCTATGGTGGGATGTCACTATGAAAGCCCTGTTTTACTGCACGGAGGGTGCAGTGTAACACATAGGAAAAACACATGAGACCCTATGGAGTAAAGGACCCCATAGCCCATAAAACACATTACCAGTCAAAGGAATACCATTAATCATGTCCAAGAGTGGGAGGAAAAGAGTCTCACTCTTGGCAGGAGAAAAAAACAAACTCCAGAAATCCAGCAAAGCTGCTGGGGGACTCACTAGGTTAGGAAATTCAGCCTTAACAGAGAATTCTCCCTAACAGCTCCCATGAGAGGGAGGGCTGGCCCGCCCCAATTTTAGGCAATACTATGAAGCAACCCAATTACGAACTATCAGGGAATGGCTACAAAAGTGCGAGGAGAAACAGTGGGTTGGTATGGACAGGGCAGTGACAAAACACCACCTGGAGCAGGTATTATGGGTGAGGAAGGAACAAGTTACTTACCTGTAACTGTTGTTCTCCAGCATGGGTCTGGCATGGATTCACATGCTCATGAATATTCCCCGTCAGGCTGGGAATCCTCGGTAAATAAAAAAATCAGTATCAGTTTCGTTTCTGATCTGTCTTTCGTAGTAGTAACCAATCACTGATCTCTGCGTCATACTGACCACAGCCAATGACTGCCCTCTACCTAAGCCCCGCCTCTGGCAGCCATCTTCAGATTTGGTAGCACGTGAAGTGGCAGTGTGACCAAGTGAAGAGCCGCAGAGGGGTAGGCGGGAGGGTTTGCATGTGAATCCATGCCAGACCCATGCTGGAGAACAACAGTTACAGGTAAGTAACTTGTTCCTTCTCCAGCATGGGGTCTGGCATGGATTCACATGCTCATGAATAAAGAATACATAGCAGTACACACATGCACAACCACGGGAGGTGGCAAAGGCTCAACATTAAGCATTACATCAAACTCAACATTAAGCAATTCTTACCTCCTCACCAGGCTCACCTTAAGCGAACAGGTTGCGCAGCACTGCTTGGCCGACCCTGGAATCCCGATCGACGCAGTAGAATTTCGTGAAGGTGTGTGTCAACCTCCACGTAGCAGCCCTGCAGATGTCCAGCAAGGGCACACCAGATAGGAACGCCGTGGTAGCTGCGATCGCTCTGGTGGAATGGGCTCTCGGACGGCCAGGCAGCGGTCGGTTTGCCAACCGATGACAGTACATGATACAGCCGGAGGGCCATCTGGAAATGGAAGCCTTCGAGAGAGCCTTCCCCTGATTGACGGGTCCAAAATTCACAAAGAGTTGTGACGTCTTCCGAAAATACTTTGTGCGGTCCACGTAGAACTTCAGCGCTCTAGCCACATCCAGCGAGTGCAAAGTCCTTTCAGCCGGCGACGAAGGCGACGGGAAGAAAACAGGCAACACCAAGGGTTCGTTGAGGTGGAAGTCCGACGGCACCTTGGGCATGAAGGAGGGGTGCGTCCTGAGCACCACCCTCGTGTCGTGAAAAGTCAAGTACGGGGCCTTGCAGGAAAGGGCCTGGATCTCTCCCACCCGTCGTGCGGAGGTGATGGCCTCAAGAAACGCTGTTTTCCACGACAAGAACTTCAACGGAGCCGAGTGCAGAGGCTCGAACGGAGGTCCCATGAGCTTGGTCAGCACCACGTTGAGCTCCCACGCCGGGGCCGGAGCCTTCACCGGCGGGAACGATCTGAACAGTCCCTTCATGAACTCTTTCACCAGACGATGAGACCACAAAGACGTCCGCCCCGTGGTTCTGGTGTATCGGGAGATCGCAGCAAGATGAATCTTGATGGACGCGTGCGCCAGTCCAGCTTTGGCCAGCGTCAGTAGGTACGGCAGTACTTGGGGAGCCGTAATCCGTAGAGGGTTAATCTTCTGTGCGTGGCACCAGACAGAGAACCTCTTCCATTTGTGTCCGTAGCATTTAAGAGTTGAGGACGCCCAGGCCTTTGCAAGAACCTCTCTGCAGTCGGCCGGTATGTGGTATCCTCCAAACTCTAACGCTGCAGGAGCCAGGAATGCAAGTTCAGCGACTTCGGGTCGTGATGGAGGATGGCGCCTCTTTCCCTGGAGAGAAGATCCGCGTCCACTGGCAGCTTGATTGACGGGGACGCTGACAAGTCCAGAAGGTCCGGGAACCATATCTGCCTCGGCCACGCAGGTGCGACGAGGATCATCCTGCACCGTGACCTCTTGAGCTGGTTGATGAGCCGGATCAGCAATGGCAATGGAGGGAACGCGTATAGAAACAGGCCCTCCCAGGGGAACGAGAAAGCATCGCCCATGCTCCTCGGCTGGGGAAACCTGCTGGCGAACCTCTGGCACTTGGAGTTAGTCGCCGTCGCGAACAGATCGATCTGCGGTGTGCCCCACCGTCGGAAGAGGCAGTCCACTAGATCCTGTCGTAGTTCCCACTCGTGGCACGAGCGCAGCTTCCTGCTGAGTGAGTCGGCAATGGTGTTTTTTATCCCTGCCAGATGAAACGGCACCAGAAACATCTCTTGGGCGACGGCCCAATGCCACAGATCCTGCGCCTCCCTGGACAGGGCTGGGGACCTGGTTCCGCCCCGTTTCCTGATGTAAAACATGGTGGTGGTGTTGTCGGTGAAGATCCTCACCACCTTGCCCTTGAGGGATGGAAGAAAGGACCTGAGGGCCCAAAACAGTGCACGGAGCTCCAGGACGTTGACATGGAGGGACTTCTCCGTCGGGAGCCAAAGGCCTCTCGCGTGCAGATTTTCGGTGTGCGCTCCCCACCCTTCTAGGGAGGCATCCGTGGTCACTGTCTCCTGGTGGCCGGGGGTCTGGAAGTCCATGCCCGCCGTCAGATGCGCGCGGGTGCCCCACCACCGGATTGCTCGTCGGAAACTCTCGTCGAGTGTGATCCTCTCCTCGAAGCTGCCCGTCGTCTATATCGAGCGCGCATCCAGGAACTCCTGCAACAGGCGCATCCGGAGCCTACACAGGCGGATGAGGTAAATGCAAGAAGACATCATTCCGAGGAGGGACTTGATGGACCTCACTCTGGCCGTGTCCGCAACCAGCATCCGCTGCACCTTGCCCAAGATGGCCCTCGTCCTTTCCTCCGACAGAGAGGCCAGAAGCGACACTGTCGATCTTCGCTCCCAGAAACAGTGCGTCTTGCGCGGGCACCAGGTGGGACTTGGCGTAGTTTATGGAGAATCCCAGGTCTGTGAGAAGTTGGACGGTCCTTGCCGTGTGCTCCACGCCGAGCTCCTTCGTTTTCGCTCGGATGAGCCAGTCGTCCAGGTAGGGGTAGACGTGGATCCCCTCTCGGCGCAGCTGCGCCGCCACCGGTGCGAGGCACTTGGTGAACACCCTGGGTGCCGACCTCAATCCGAAGGGAAGGGCTCTGAACTGATAGTGACGCCCTTGGACCACGAACCTGAGAAACTTTCGGTGTCCCTTTAGGATGGGAATATGGAAGTAGGCATCCTCCAAATCCAACGACGACAGGAAATCGCCCTCCTCCAGCTGACCCAGGACGTGTTGGAGCGTGACCATCCGGAACTTCTGTGCCTTGATGAATTTGTTCAGTCGTCGTAGGTCCAGGATGGGACGCCATCCTCCCGTCTTCTTAACGAGGAAGTATCTTGAGTAAACTCCGGAGCCCCGAAGCCTCTTTGGGACGAGCTTGATGGCGCCCTTCTTGAGCATCGCCTTTACCTCCAAGAGAAGTTGAGGGACGTGATGTTCTTTCCTGGCCACAGGGGGGACGCGCGGGCTCCTCTTTAGAAACTCGAGCGCGTGACCCTGGGCTAGGGCGTCCAGCACCCAACGGTCGGTGGAGAGGGACTTCCACACACTGACGAAGCTCGCCAGCCGGCCTCCCACCGGGGTGCTTCGGTGGGGGTCCGACCCCACGGCCGGTTCAGTCCTGCTTTGCCGCCTTGACCTCCTTGGCGACGACGGCAGGGTCCGCCTGACTTGCCTCGTCCCCTGTAAGCTTCCTGTGACGACGAACGGGCCGCTTGACGGTAGGTGGAAAATCCGCCGCCGGAACATTTGGAGGCACCCCGTTTGCCTCCGCGGCTTCGAAAGGGCGGCCGCCGTTGCTGGAGAACCCCAAGAGCCCGGGCCGTCTCCGTGTCTGCCTTGATGGCTTGAAGGGAATCGTCCACTGTTTTCCCAAACAGGTTGTTTCCGTCGAACGGCATGTCCAAGACTCTGGTCTGCACGTCCTGACAGAAGTCAGTAGCTTTGAGCCATCCACGCCGCCTAAGGCACACGCCGTTGCCCAACTGGCGAAATCCAGTGTCAGCGATGTCCGTCGCTATCGTAATGGCGTGGTCCGACGCCACCTCTCCTTCCTGCAAGATCTCTAGGGCTTCCGCCCTCTTGTCGTCCGGTAGGAAGTCCAGCAGGGGGGCCAGTTTGTACCACAACTCCCTGTCGTAGCGGGCTACGATAGCCAAGGCGTTGGCCGCCTTAATCGTTGTCGCTGCAGACGAGATGACTCTGCGTCCCATCGTATCTAACTTCTTTCCCTCGCCGCCTGGCGGGGAGGTCGACGTAGAGGCCGCTCCCCCCCCCGCTTTCTTCCTGGCCGCCGCGGAGACGACCAAGTCCGGGGTCGGCTGTGCCCGAAGGCACAAGAGTGCCGCGTCAGGGACCCGGTACTTCTTCTCGTACCGATCCCTTCTAGCCGGCGTCGTGGATGGGTTCTTGAGGAGGGCGAGACCCTCATCCCAAATATCGTCCAGTAGAGGCACAGAGAGGACCGTCTTCCTCTTGGCCTCGCGCCGTTGATAAAGGAAACCTTCCTTCTTCTCTTCCGGGCAGAGCTGGAAAAGCTCGGATGCCCTGGCGATCATGGAGTGAAACGATCCAATCTCGACGGGCAGCGAAGCCCGGGTGGGAGGCGACGACAGCAGATCCTTGTCGTAAACCTCGTTGTCCGTACCCGTCGCGGCCGTGTGAGTCCCTGTATCATCCCCACGAGTTGTGGACAGGGAGGAGGGCTGGACAGGGCGCGATGGCTGAAAAGGAGGTGGAGGATGAATCCTCCTTCTCTTAGGGGGAGGGCTCCCAGAAGGGCCTGACTCCGGTTCCCCCGTCGGGAGCGGTTCCTCCGCTGGTGGTAACGGCAGTCTCGTCCTTATCTCCGAGCATAAGGACTGTATAGCCAACAAAATGGCCGCCGAGTTGTCTTGTGGCACTGGTTGAGGGGAGTCCGACGGGCGGTCAGGGGCCCCGTCGGCACCCTCGACGTTATTGTCTCCTACGTCGGGGTCCATCCCGACGGGCTGGTCGTCTTCCACGCCAACGCCGTGGCTTAAGACTTCGATCAGCTCTTCCTCAGAGGTTGAGGCCGAATCCACGACGACCTCCTGCCCCCCCCCCTTTTCTCCATCGTAGGTTTCACGGGGGTCCTGTCGATGGGCATAAAAGAGGACTCCCTCCGCGGTGGCAGAGAGACTCTGAGCCCTGAGGTCGCCACCACTGGTGTAGCCTCCACAGGCTGAGCCAGGGCCACCGCGACTGTCTCGATAGAGGCCTTGGCCAGATGGATTAAGGCTTTCACCACCTTAGGTGCGCTCACCACCTTCTCCTGGGGGGGGGGGGGGTCACTGCCTCGCTCCCCCTCAGATGGGGCCTTCGAGCTCGACCGGGGTCTCTCCAGGAGCTTCGCCGGGTGCTCGGCCTTCCTCTTACCCGAACCAGAGCGTTGGCTCGTGGTTGATGGCGCCGGGGAGGATGCACCCTGCCTGGCGCCCGTAGAGCCCGACCGTTCAGTGCTCCCGGTGCCAGCGGACTCGCGGTGCTTGGCCTTGTGTTGGACCCCCGTAGCCGGGGCGTCCTCAAAGGTCTTAGAAGACCGCTCGGACTACTACTTCTCGCCTGACGGGCTCTTCCCTTCCAGCCAGTTGGCAAGACGTTGATGGCGGTCCTTCATGGTCCGCTCCGACATATTGCCGCAAAACGCAGTCCTTCTCCACATGGGTCTTGTCCTCATGTAGGCAGTAAAGACAAAGGGAGTGTTCGTCCTCCTTAAAGACATTCTGAAGCTGGCATCCAGGGCAGACTCTGAACAGCTTCCCGGGCGTCGAGCTTCCCTTCTCCTGGGCCATGTCCGAGATGGGCCTGAGAAACTTCTGGAGTCCTCCAAAAGCGTGGCTCGACGCAATCTTCACCCTTGAGGGGCGTAGACGAATCCGACACGGGTCCCCGTTGATCGGATGAAGAAACGGTGGAGCTGGAGGCTGTTTTTACCGAAATAGAAGTTTTTGAGAAAAAAAAAAACGTGAAAAAATAGCACTAACGCTCGAGAGCAATAGCACGAGGATCCCAACACTTGAACGTGCGGTAAAAATCTGAAGATGGCTGCCAGAGGCGGGGCTTAGGTACAGGGCAGTCATTGGCTGTGGTCAGTATGACGCAGAGATCAGCGGTTGGTTACTACTACGAAAGACAGATCAGAAACGAAACTGATACTGATTTTTTCTTTACCGAGGATTCCCAGCCTGACGACGGGGAATATTCATGAGCATGTGAATCCATGCCAGACCCCATGCTGGAGAAACAGCATAGGCCAAAACATATGTACGAAAGCACGATATCGACAATGGGGACTTCACACCCGGAATGGAGAGGGGAGCATTTAGGAAATGGCAGGAGGGAGGGTGCAAGCCGGTCCGATAAAACAGCGAGTAGAGTGCTCGCTTTGACATCCGTGCAGAGCTTGCTGACGCAGGTTCGAATCCCGGAGGGCCAAACTCAGCCCTTCATCCTTCCGAAGTCGATAAATGAGCAGCACATACCGTGGGTAAAAGATACCTCAGGGTTCGTAGCTCTATATAAATGCAACATTAAAGAGGATGAGGGTTATGTTTCAAGACAGGGAGATACTGCCCTTTACGGAATGCAAAATAGTAGCCAGCAGAGAAACGCCCTTTGAGAAATTCTTGACATCAAATGACGGGTCAAAGGGGCTGATCTCCAATCTATATAGGATTTTGGATGATGCGATCCCTAAACGTCAATGGCATTACATGAATAGGTGGGAGTAGATACTGGGGCGGAGCATCGACGAGGAGTGGAGGAAACTATGGGGGAAGATTCCCAAACTGGCCAGGGCCGTCCAGCTAAAAGAGGCCTGGTATAAGATATTTTTAGATGGCACTATACACCAGTACACCTCCACAGAATTTACCCAGGGGCAACGGGGGAATGTTGGAGAGGATGCAGGAACAAGGGCACAGAGGAACACACATGGTGGAGGTGCCCAACCCCCCCTCCCTTTCTGGGACGAAGTGCAGCAGGCTCAAGAGCAGGTGTAAGGGAAATGGGGGAGGAGAAATCCCCGGAGCCGATAATCTTGGGCTTAAAAGGGGAGAGACGGGGACCCAGCAACAGAGGAAAGGCGAGAGTGATCCTAACCCTAGCAGCGATGACATTAATCGTGCAGAGATGGAAACGTGGGAACATACCTACAACCCAGGATTGGCTACGCAAAGTCTGGGACATAGTAGCTCTAGAATGGCCCACATGTGCTATGAATGGAAATGTACGAAACTTTGCTAAAGACTGGGGAGAGACGCTAGCATTTGCCAATTACCACCGTAACAGGAAAACATTTGGCAAAGTACAGGACCACTCTACATGTTGACTCACCGCCCCTTTTTATGTCGCCCTCCACTGCCCAACTGCGTAAACCCTCAACGACTCACCTCCTATTCCCTTCCAACACAAACTCTCCAACTACCCTTCCAGTCCTCTTCCCAGCTGGGCCACCTTGTCCACAATCCCTCCACCTCCATTGCACCTGCCTCTTCTCACTTCCATCAGACCCCTGCCTTACCCCAAATCTCAGTCACGCCCAGTTCATCCCAGTAGCTCTCCCATCATGGCAATCCTCTTTCCATACCTCTATCATATCCTGTCTCACCCATCACAAACTTCCTCACCTGCGCTTGTCCCACATCACTTATCCCCATCTCACTCCCCTGTAAATGCACTTCATTTTGCATTTTTGCATGTTAAGTTTTCATTTTTAAGTGTTCTCTGCTAAATTGGCAGATTAGAAAGCCCCCCCCCCAACCTCCTGCTGTTCTACGAGTCGGTTATTTTTAATGTGGATCACAGCTGTTTCTTCACATTCAATATGCTGGGTATGTTCTGTGGCAAAAGAAAACTACAATCCAGCAAATTACACAATGCCTTGATCACTAGATTACAGCAATTTTTGAAAGTTGCGTTTTAACAAGTGACAGGGCACTAGACTGGTGAGCCCTAAATGCACAAAACAAACTCTAGCCAGTTGCAGCTTCTGCCAAATAACACAAAGACAAGCCCTTTGGATAGGTGAGTGCTCAAAAACAAAAAGCTTCATATTAATGTGCTTACAATGACAACGGCTTAATACGATATTCACATGTTTTACCGATTTTACAATTCCAATTTTATTTGTGAAAAATGTATGCAACTCACAATCAATTCATAATTTTAATCAAACTTAGTGAAAATAGTTGCTTGGCTGCAATCAAGTAATAGCAATAAAAGCGAACACATTTTTCACACTGTTCAAGGCTGAACATGAAATGCACACAAAATATAAGAAAACTGGTAGCAGTTATTATAGAGCTCTGCATCCTCAACAACCATCTTCCAGAAATATATTTATGTATCCTGTTAAGGATTTCAATCAGGCAACGCACTCTGGTCTCAGCCTAGTATGCAGCGCACAACTTAAATGCTTATTTATATATAGATTCAATATTTGAGAGATACACCACTCATATCACACCCCCTTTTCAAATACCCTGGGTCACGATAGACCAAGAACCAGGCTGACGGGCAAAGGTAATATTTATTTAAAAATTCAAAAGAAATCATACACGTTTTAATAAATGGGGCAGCAATCGCCAATTGGATGATAATAGGAATGTAGGCAATGCACTTACTTCAACCCTTTAATAACAGATAGAAAACACCAGGGAATAGAAACACTTGTATTTTCGGAAAGACAGCACTCAAGTTAGGATTTCCCCTTGCAATGTTCCCTCAACCCACAAATCACTTCTGAATGGATATAAGGAAGCAGCACACAGTTGAAAAAAGGGGTAGTGAAAAACTGCTTTAAAATAGATTATAAACTAGACTTAAACTGGATTTAATCCCTAAAGAAAAGAGCATGTCACCAGTGAATCTCCACAGTTACGCGGCCGTTGTTACCCTTCACATGGTGTACCTCGTTTCCTTAATGGAAAAATAATGTAATCAAAATCGCTAATGGCTTATGTTCTATCAAAACAAAAATGAAGAGAAAATCAACGCTAACACTAGGAATCAAAAGCAGGGTTTCACATGTAATGCTGACAATTTTAACAAGATATCGGGGTCAGAATAGGATAGCTTAGAGATTGGGATAGGATAAAGCAAGGCAAGGTACACTATGAATTACTATGGGTTCCTATTGATACTCACAGTCCACTATTTTGGACAGTCAGCGGTTCTGGTCACCACACAGATCTGGGCTAAGAAAGGACAGCCAGACAAAATCGGCAGGACAGGATCGTCTGCGCATGGACTGGTTATCGGATGGCACTGGACTGGATACTACAGATCAGCTGGATGGCAGGTTTGCTGCAGGCATGCATTTGGTGAGCATCAAGCCAGGTTCATTCAGGATGCTTCCCAAAACACCACATTTCCCTTGGTTATTGGAATTATTTTAGAATTGAGGCATAGCTGAAGCAGGATCAGCAATGCTTGGCCTTGTGGTTGGGATCAGTAGTTTAGATGGTTAAATGTAAGATGCAGACAGGAACAGGATGCCGATGTAGGCAATCGGGAATCAGTGCCACCCTGTGTGTCGTCAGCTGCTCTTATTCATAATGCCTAGTGACGACATCACAGTATATGGCTGGGGCAGGCTTTTTCTACACCCGCCACTATCAACCAGATTGGGCAGGGGTAATAGTCTCCGCCTCGCTCTCAGTTGGTTGGATTTCTAAGGGAATGATGTCAGGTTTATGAGGTGAGTTTTACAATGTCCAGAAACTTCCACATTTACTTTATTTAAAATCCTATTTTGCAAAAAATAAATTTCTTTAATTACAATCTCTTGGCAAATTATACACAGGTTACATATTATGTGCATCACATTTCAGTCAAACCTCATGTCTGAGTCCTTGTTTCACCCTTGTGATACTTTCTGGTAATTTTATACATCAAAGATTTGGCCTAAAAGTCCACAATTGTACACACAGATGCAAATTGTCCCCAGGGGCATCATTAATACTTTCCTTGGAATCTGTCATATTATTTAACTTCTGTTCCTCATGCGGCAATGAGTTCTACCAAGTTTTAAAAGATGACCCATAAAATTAGATTTGAATCTGCAAACTTTTTACATTTGGACTAATTCTTGCTGCAGAGGTAAAAAGTCTAAAGTTTCTTTATAAGATCGTCTTTGTAACCCAAAGGCAGTTCCTTTGTTGGGTCATTGTTTTTTTATTTAACTGCAACCAACTGTCATTTCATCCCTGTGTGGGGTGGGGGTCCTCCCTTGACTGGAGTTATATTGCCCTCTTCACACCTCTGGCTTCCTTCCCTGGGAGCTGCATTGTTTGGGTACCAGCAGAGACAAAAGTCTGTTCAAACCCGTAATTATCAGGGGTTTGTCAGTATCTGCTGAGAGTTTTTATGATAGTCCCCTTCCCCTTGGGGGAAGTTTCAGCCTGCCATCTGGAATAACTTATTTCTTTTTAGCTTGCAAGTTCAGCACAGTTGGTTCAAAATCTTCATTTCTTGATTTTAAGTCCTGAATTAAACAAACCTAAGCAATAACATAGCTCATGGGTGTACATTCCCCAGCAACAAAACCTCTTCACATTGCTAAATAAGGCGGGCTTTCATTCCACGGTTTACTTTTTAAATGGGCATTTCTTTGTCTTTATCTTGAACAAGCCCATTTTACATGTTTGGTGAAAACTGGTGTTTCCTCCAATTTCCTTTTTGCATCTGTCTTTCCAATATGGTTTACACAACAGTCTGGACAAGGCAAAGGTCTCCATATAATTGATGTGTACATACAGCTCCGATTCCTTTTCAAACAGTGATTTTGACGCTTTTTAGCCAAGTTAAGCACTTTTCCGTGTTTGATGCAGTACAGCTTTTGTTCGTTTTCAGGTTTTGGCTGGCACAGCCTGTCATTCTGGAATAAGGCTTGGTTTTGCTGAAGCACAGTGAAATATCCTGGGCAGGACTGGGCCTTTTTACTCACAGTGGTTTCAAAATGAACAGGTGGAATTCGCATAAAACAGCATTTTGCAAGGGTGAATGTTTTTTGAAGGGGATTTTTGGCTCTGCAGCAAAGCAAAGCTGCCTCTTGACTTAATTCCCTTTTTATGTTTTTCAGGGCACACTGTTTCGCTCCTGCAGTGTGGCCCCTGTTTCAGCCTGCCTAAAGTGTGTGTGGCAGGATGATGCAGCCATCTTTTTAGTTGTTGCAAAAACGCAGTTTTGAGATACTGGCATGCACAGGAGTCAGCGCAGCCATTTTGCCGTTTCTTGCGCAAATGCAGCTTAGTGGTAAAGCACAGCAGAGTGGGTCAATATATCCCACAATCCGAGTAATAAAACTTCATCAAGCACATGTACCTCATGCTGAAGGTTCTAGTGGGGATGCAGGGTTAAAAAAAAAACGTTCAGACAACTTTTGGTTTTCAGAGAAAGCTCCATTTTTATATGGTGACAAATATCAAAATGTAACAATTGCTCAGAAAAGCTGTTAAAGGAATAGTGCGCTCCACTGGGCATATGACCCCCCCCCCCCCCCACCAGAGGATAGCTCATAGCTCAGTTTAAGAACGCTGAAAGACAAACGTGCCCCAAATGTGGAGAAGAAAAAGCAGGGATGACGCACATGTTTAGGGCATGTCCAGAAATTGGAAAGTTCTGGGGAGAAGTAGCCCACAGATTAAATGAGAAAGGGATCAAGCTAAATGTTGAATCAGTATGGGCATGCATGGTGGGGGGAGGGGGTTCTCTAGGCCGCACCAACTTAAACATGTGAGCAAGTTTAAATACCTGGCTTACATACTTGCCAAGTGCAGAATTGCCATGGGGTGGAAAGCATGCAACAGACCGAAGGTAGAAGTTTGGTGGAGTGACCTCCAAAAATGGACTGAAGCCGAAACGGCAGTATGGCATGAAGCGGTCAGTAGGGGAGGAGGAATCAGGAATCCTGATGGCCTGGAAGCACTTAGTGGCCACATTGCTTAAGCAGTCCTGTGTGGACCCATACAATCAGGAAACCTTTGTGAATACGGAAGGGATTCCGTATTCAGGGGAAGAGGGAGGGAAGAGAAGCAGAATGCGAAGTGGAGTAGGCTCGAGTTGGGGGGAGGGTAAAGGGTAAGCAGTAGATATTTAATGATATGTACATGATGCAAATGTATTATGATAAATACTGCTGGTTTTGTTGAATGTTAATTGTTGTAAAAAACAATGAAATTGATTTAAAAAAAAGAAATGGTGCGCTCAAAAAGGTTGTCCCGAGAGTTTGGCATGTGGTTTAAAGCAATCCTTGATCAATCGTAAAAATATTTCCTACGCATTTTACCATAGTTTTCCACACTTTTACAAATAAGAAATCAAGCGTCGGGCGCGGCCATCTTGTGCCAATATCCGTTGCCGCATCGCCCTAAGTTGAACTGCCCTGACGGCACTAAATCATATCCCCTGAAGCGGACATCACGGGACGCGTACGGCCCATTTCAAAATACAAATCCACATCTCGTGTCAACGTTCTCTGTGCGTCACCCAATGACGTGTCTCCATGGAAATGGCAGGACGCCTCTTTCCTCAATAAGTACAAACAGATCGCTTCTCACCAGACAGAGTTGCTTTTTGAATCGTTTCGCTGTCTTTTGTATATCCTGTGACTCGTTTCTGCTCTGTTGTGCTATCTTCGTTGCTCATAGCTTGTGCGAACAGACACTAGCACTAGCATTACTGTAGATTTTAATTTTTGTATAATGGCAACAATAAAGCCCTACCAGTAAGAGCCAGAGTACTCGGAGGCAGAATTAGTTGAAAGAGAAAGATGCGGAAACGATGGGGCATCGGACGACAGTTGGGAGGACAAATCACCGGATCATGAGCCTGAGCGTAGTCGCATGGAAGACGTTTCCACCTGGTGAACCTGCAATCGGTGCAAGGTCATGCCAAGCGAGGAGGAGAACTGCCGCAGCAGAGAAAACTCTGGATGCTTGGCCTACATATTGGAAGACACCACCGCTATGCGTTGCCGAGCTGCATGACTTCAGAGCAGCTGGCCTCACAAGGTCCGTGTTGAGGATTATGATGGTGTTTAAGCAAGAACCTTGCGCAACAGTGCGCCTCGCAATCTAAGTAACGACTAAGTGTACTCTAGATGTAATGTCACTTAGGCCACTAACATTTCATGTTTGTCTCCTATACTGTCGTAACTTTGATCTAGCAGTGCCAAATGAATGTAGTCTGGCAATTCAATACATCTCACGCAATTTGTGGAAATCCTACTGCTCATCTTGCGTGTCTTTCATGTACAACCAAGAAACAATTTCTCTGTGCCCCAAACCTTATGGATTGCATGGGTGTTCACTTTTGTAATGTGTCTACACTGTAAAGCCCAAGTTCATTGATCCAAAAAGTAACATTTGTACTAGCAACTATGCCATAAATACAAGATCACATTTTCAACTAAGGTCTGTACACTTATCAGGTTCATTTAAATACAGTTTGTACGTTTCTCTTCCCCAGGTGGTACAGGCTGGTGGCCTATCGTTTGTTTACATGGTGGCTTCATGGGAGGCTTAGATACCGCGTTCCACGAGTAATAACCACCTGTGTTGTTGGAGCCATTCGAGCCAAATTCCCCAGTGACAGCGGTCAGTACAGGGGATTTACAATTGTACTACATTTGTGCCATCAGCAACAAAATAAAATACAAATCTTTTATGAATAGTTGTTCCAATTTTTCAGTGAATCAAGGACACGATCACTTGTCCTGGCATGGTGGGACTGGCCAAGGTGCCAAACACCAATATACACTTCAAAGGTATCTTCTGCGCAGGGGCCATTGTGCACATGGCCTAGCCAGACCCAGTGTCTCCATGCTCCCCTTAATCAGACCGCGCCCCTGCAATCCACATAAGTGTGTCTCCATTCAGCAGTGTTCTGGCGCTTTTCTGCATGCCTCACGCCCAGCCCTCCCCTTCTCCAGTATCAATGGCAGCTCGAAACTTTGGCTGTGCGCTCCCAAGGGGGGTGGCAGGAAGGGACCGGCCAAGGTGCCAAACACCATGTACACGTCAAAGGTATCTTCCACACAGGGGCCATTGTTCACATGGCCTCCCCAGACCGTGCGTCTCCAGGCTCCGCTCAAGCAGACCACTCCAGAAACATGTCACTCATTCACATACACACCCACTTTTCTAATTTGTTATAAACCCTTTGACATTTATCCTGAGAACCTCTGTGAGCACTGAAAGTCAACTCTTGATCGTGCTACCTGTTCTCCTGCTACTAACTACCCGGCTTGCTGAATCTAATTGTTAGTCAAGGTAAGGGCAAATCACCCAATCATCTCTTTCTGAGCTCAAAATTTCTTTTTATTTCGAACAAATGTACCCAGTAGTGTAATGTTCATTCATCTCAATGACCCTACCATAGTCCACTGTTTAAAGTGTTCTGATCGATATATCAAATTTCATCTGTGTCAATTGTAATAGAATCACATCATTCTCAGACCATGTCTACAAGCATGTTTCCTTTTGATGCCTGAAAGTACATTCAACGGACGAGTAACACGTGATGCAAATCGTAACATCAATCAATTCTGTATGATAAGTTAGCTCAGTGAATATTCGACTACGCTACACAGGTTTTGCTTGTTTGACCAAAACAAACATTGCATAGAAAACGGATGTAATTCCATCATATCATGTATTCAGTACCATTTTTTTGTAATTATACTTTTTTATACAGATTTTTCAAGAATGCCTGCTTGCATCGTCTTCGGTTGTCCCATCTAGAAGCCATGTCAAAAGTAAGGGCACAATCATGCATACATTCATGAGGAATGTTGATTTAATAAGAGAATGGGCTCGAACTTGTGGTTTTCCGGGGGGCGTGCTTGAAATTAGAGCTCAGGGTGTCTTGGGAGAATCAAGGGCCAATTGATTCCACATCTGCAGCCTGCACTTCACAGACGTTATGTACGACCAATCGCTGTACACAAAAAGCATCGACTCAGAACATCTCAAATTGCTTCCAAATGCAATTCCAACTCTATTCATGCACACACTGCCTCAGGTGAGTCCCGGATGATGAATTAGATCTAGGCAGTGGGGTACTGAACAGGTAACTACATGAACGGATTGGTGCTTTCGGCATAAATGTGTCTTACTAAAGTTTGCATATTTACGAGATTGTATTACTTTTTAACCATACCACATTTTACTACACATCCGTCCCTGGTTTATGGAGCATTATAGAAAGTAATTAGGACCATGGAAAACAATGCCATAGTGCCCTTCAAAAGCAGCATAATCTTTTCGTAATCGGTTGCTGGACATTTCCATTTTTTTTTAGGAGAGCATAATGACGGAAGCACAGACCCTTGCAAGTGACAAAACCACAGACACGTCCAGTTTACCAATGATGAGCCCTACAGACTTTCAGAAGTTCATATAGCCAGTTGGATCTTGCCACATATCTAATGCTAATCTAATTTTCCATTTTACTACTTCTTGACCATGCGCTGAAAATGAAGGAGCAAGATTCTGCATCCATTTCTTTTCCTGAATCAACAACAATTTCAAGCGCCTATCAGGTAATTTTATTTCACTTTTCAATTACGAGAATGTATTATGCTTGGAATTTAAAATAATATGAAATTGTTTATGTAACCCGCTGGTTGTTTACACTGTTATTTATGGGTTTTCTTTATATGTACCATTTGTCTGCCTCCCATTGTCTGTTCCATTTCGCTGTTTTCATCCATACTAAAACAAGTACTGTGTTACAGGGGGATGCTTGTACTTGGACTACAATTACATCATACTTTGGAGCTGGTCCAGAGTATGAGGGATACGTACCGACAGTTCCCTTTAATTAAAAAAAGAAATCCTACATAGGATACTATTAGACAGTGACGTTCATATAAACGTGCAGTCTTTCAAATTGATCATTTCAGTTCCAACGTTACACTTCCTCCCTAATGCAGAATACATTGCAAAATGTTTGAGGGCAACATTACAATCAGTATGTTTTGCACAGTGATCTCTGATCGAGTACACTTGCCATCAATCAGATGAAATTCGAAATGTATATTTTGACTAAATTACGTACACCGTTTACGAGAGTTTGTATGTAAGCAATGTGTGCGATGAAAGATTTTAATTTCCAATACATTTGACTTGTGTTTTTTTAATGAATATTCTATTCAAAGAATGTACACAAGGTCTGGAATTAGAAGAGAAGGCACATGGATTGGAGGTGGTGGAACAGCTTGCTGGTGCGTTCGTTAG
This sequence comes from Ambystoma mexicanum, assembly GCF_040938575.1. Classification (NCBI taxonomy): domain Eukaryota; kingdom Metazoa; phylum Chordata; class Amphibia; order Caudata; family Ambystomatidae; genus Ambystoma; species Ambystoma mexicanum. Next base: position 1,002,680,772 of record NC_090924.1, read on the forward strand.
AGACGACCATGGTTTCAAAGAAAATCAAGAAAACAAGGGTAACTAACAATTGTTTTTCCTAGAAGTGTTTTGGGCTGGTGTTTACTTCATAACATGTTTTTTTTGTTTAAAATGCTATCTACTGTATGCGTAATTGACGTTGAACATGTTTTTACAACCCATCTCCAAGAGGCCCAGAAGGAAAAGAAGCATGAAGACAGACAACAAATGAAACCAAAGATGCTGCTTGCCAGGCCGATTTCACCATGAACTACTATTTGAGGCGCAGCGTGGTCCAGTCAATAAGCAGACTCGAGATGCTCATGTTCAATGGCCAGAAAATGAATTGAATGTGACCGGCGAAGCCAGCAAAGTTTTGATTGACCATTGCTACAATGTGGTAACTCGACAAGATGAAGATGAAACTGAATATAAAGAAGATTCTTTTGAATTCCTCACTGACCACTTGACACAATCTACTCCCGCAAAAAAAGGTCCACCCAATAAACAATCGACGTTGATGGCTTCTCCAATTCGTGTGTAAATAACAAGCGGAACTAACAGACTGAAGCTTCAACGCAATTGACAGAGGAACTTGGCAAAGATCTCGACTACAGTTGGTCTAGTTTGGCTGATTTGTCCACCAGAGCTAAATCACAAACCACATACATGCCGGATGATTGGCTAATTAAGGAGCACAAATAAATTTTATTCGACAGCTGTCTGGTTGAGATTATACGGATGCTGAAGTGTGTGCATACTGTGAGGGGGAAAATATGCGGGGAGCCATTGGTGAATATGACTTGTGCATTACAAGGCACTATCCTGAAAGTGCAAGCCAACGGGGCCCACCTCCATGACACAATCATGGTCCGCTCAACCGATGCTGGGCAAATTGCCAGCTGGACATCTGTGTTCAGCAGCTTTACTTTTCAGTGGCTCGATTTTTAGTAATTTGTCCAGTTTGTCAATTTATAGTACTTCAGTTCCTTGCTTAAACGCAATATTATAAATATCAAAGAATTTGTATTCCCCGCTATTCGTCAGGCCTGGAAAATTGAACAAATGTCAATTGAAAGGACATTCTCTGGCAAACTGTTCTGGCTAGCTGGCAACGGACAGTGTGACAGCATCGGAATTTCTGAAAAGTACCATACATACCACTTTCAGGACATGGAAACAAACAAATTGCGAGTTCGGAGATCGTGCCAGTGTCCCAATGTAAATTCTGAGTGGTCATGGAGAAACATTCATAAAATCCCTAAAACATCTTCAAATCAAGGGGAATGCAAATAGACCACATAGCCACTGACAGACATGTTTCAATAGCAAAGGCCATGCAAGAGCAGTTTCCAAACATTTGCCATCAATTTGATGTATGGCACGTTGCCAAATCAGTCCAAAAAAAAAAATTGTCTGGAAATTCTACTTGAAAAATGGTGCTCATTGATGCACCACTGCTCCAACATTCACTCATGGACAGAAAACTAACATTTTCACCAATGTTCACATGGACCTTTATTGGAGGAACAGGAACTCGAGAAGTGGTTGGTTCCATCTTCACCTCCACACAAAGCTCTTGAGAAGATCGTGTTTGATGAAACTCTTTCAAGAGACCTGAAGGTACTCACAATTCTGTCACACCAGAGATTTGGAGGTGTTCCACAATATGTGCATAAAGTACAGGCCCAAGAGGTTGCATTTTGGCATAAGCAGTAAGTATGCAATCTCGAACATTACTAGCCGTATTAGCGCATAACGAGAATCTAGGCAGAGAATAATCACAAACTGCAGGAAACTTTGGAATGCTTTGTTACACAACATCCTTTGTAAAAATGAAGCAAAAAATGGATTGCGAAGCCAATATACCAGGAAAGGGAATTTGATTTTGTGAACGATCTCACTTTGAATGTATTGGCCATGGATACTCATGGAATCTATCCACATTTGTTCCTAGGACACATACATTGCCACAAAACAATGCAAACGAGCCCGGTCCACCAAAAGCGGACCTCGTTGACTTCCCGGTATAAATGATTACATTTTACATGAACAATGGAATGCTATTAAACTAGATTTTCAAAACTAATGAAAGTATTAAGTAGTATTTAATTATGCACATTTAATCCGATTTATGAATCATTAATTTATATCTCAAACGATAAAATGCATGTCTGTGGTTGCTTGGCGTCTATAAAGCACATCATAGGTGACCATAGCGTCCAAATTGTCTTTTCAAATCTATCCTCAACTTTTTTTTGCAAGAAGTGCCTGTTGTAGGATGCCATACAGTGCAACTCTGTTCTTTCTTCACGCTTTAAGCCAGCTCCTTTGGGTCCTTCACCGATCAGAGCATGGGAGGGTCAGATGGATATCAGCATGAAAGAAACTGTGGTGTCTGCAGTTGCCTTACCTTGCATGTCTCCAAATAGATAGAATAAATATGCGTCCCACTACGGAATGAGACCAGGAGTGTAATTGGAAGGGAACTAATTTTGATAAGCAAATAAATGGAGCAAAAAAACTCTGCTGTCCGAGAGCGCTCTGCTGAACATTACAAGAACAGTACATTTCTTGAGTCACTATAAGTCACTGACGTTTCCCTATAGTGTTACATCAGGATTGGAGGAAGACATGGATACAGTATATAGATCTAGGGACTGGCTTCACAGGATTGGCTGGTGTCTTGCAGATCTGACGGGCCGAACGGGGGTCAGCTGGGCTCCTCTCGGCAGTGTGAAGGTCGGGCAAAGTTCCATGGAGATGAAGTACAGCTATCCGAATAAAGCTAAATAGCAAACTTGGCATGCAAGAACTAATGACTAAGCAGAACACTGCATGAAAGTTAGTGTGAAATAGGTGCATTCTAACCTATATTTTTATGGGGGCATGTGTTAGGGGTTGTTACATTGGATGCCTTACCAGAAGGGAAGATCTTTGATTTGCAGCCTTTGGAGTCTTACGATTTCAAACAGTGGGGATAGGTGTTACTGACCAAAATATATGACCACTCTATATTAGGAATATGGTAGGTGAATTGGAGGTGGTGCGGGGGTAGGTCTGCTTACCAGATGAGTTTAAAGGGAATAGGGGGCATGGGTTCAGGAGACAGCAGCCTGGCAGAGAGGGGGTGGAGTGGGCATGATTCGGTCAGCAGAGATAGATGGGGCACTAAGGTTGGAGCAGGCCTTGGTCTCATTCTTGGATGAGCACATTTTGTCAGGGCTCGATACTCGCCAATTGCAAAAATGAAAAGCTGCATTTCCATGAGAACAGGAGACGCGCTGAGCTGACAGAGGATAGAGGTGGTGGGTTTTTGCTGTGTGCGGCGCTGGAAGAGGGAGAGAACTTTTCGCCAGAGGGCCTAGAAAAAGATGGCGTTTGGAAGGACACAAAATGGATTTCAAAGTTTACACATTAGCACAGCGTTAATAAACTTATATGAAACATGGGTTATACAAATCGGTACAGGCGGGGTGGAGATGTCTCCCCCCTTAGCTTATACGCAATTTACCCGGTACGAGAATGGTGCAAGTGGGCGCGATATACCTGCTCTCCTCCTACGTTTGTTAGTGCACGGGAAGTTCAGTGGAGATGGAAGGGCACTTGGATTTATGACTTGTCAGTGTCTCACGTTCTCCGCAGAGCACGTTCCTCTGTGAAAACTGGGCGCACGCAGATGTGACAATGGGGAGGACCCCAACTGGAACTGTTGTCATAAAATAACTTAATCACTAAATATAGAAGAGTACAAAAGTATTCATGTTATGCGCATTGGTGGATGTCAGCAAACAATTAGTTTGGTTTAGCAAACATATTTCAAATGGCACGTTGGTCGGCCGTGCTAATTGCTCCCATAGAGTGAAGGTTGCTGCGTTTGATGTTGCTTGTGGGGAGTTCACAATGACGCGCCTTCTACAGTATGTTTTTGATTTGTGGCTTTCTTTCACCAAAACGAAACTTAGCGTAGGCGCTCCAAAGGTGGTTCAATTGTTCGTCCTTGGAAGAAAGGGAGGATTTGCTATGGATTGAAGGACGGGAGGTGTGTAATACCCGCAAAAATGATAAGGTTCAACATTTCAAAACTAGACAAAGGAACATGTAATTTCATTTTATGAAATCCGCTTATCTAAGCGGACACTCCACATTACGCCAAGAGAATGGAAATACCAAATATAATTTAAGTTTTACTGAAGACGAGTTTATAGACGAACGAGTCAAGGTTTCATTTTCTGACCGGTGTTTCTTGCTTACATTGTAATGGGTTGTTGGTTGGGGCATATTGTGACGACACGCAAACACAACCTGTATGCATTTGTATTTGTCCTGGGCACATGGGCAGTCCAGCACCAAAATGCTCTGGCAATTCCCTTCTCAACTATAGTAACTACAGCAACTGCATACACGCATTTCAGACTTGTTGTGCCTCATCAGCGAGGTGGAGCTGTGCCTCTCTGAGCAAAGCGAGCATGGAGTCCACGTCTGGGTTCCCGCAGGTTCCACCAAAACCCCAAGTTTGTTGCTAATATTCCATTATACTGCCGTCTATGTGTTCAAATTCTTCTGTCACCTTCTGCATCCCATTGCGAGATAAACCTACTCCATAGCCCTAACCTGTCAAGCACAACTTTCCACAATGGTTTCTCTGTGTATCTGTGTTTCCATTGTTTGTGTTAATTATTAGGTTACACCTGGTGCAGAATTAAAGGGTAAATTGATACATTTGAATAAAGAATGGCTACTGAAATATATTTTTTTAATGTTTTCTACACAGCTATATTCTTCCTTTCTGCGAATGTCATTGTTTCCAGATAACGAGTGATGGTTTCTTCTACAGGCAATGGCAGATACACCTAAACTGATGAATCAGTACTACGCTGATGTGGGACGATCGTCTGGGACCGACATGTCCTTTGGCGGTACTGGCAAAAAGGAGCAACCCGTCATCTTTTACGGTGGTCCATCAAGAAACTGATGCCGAATCCTTGCCATTCAAGGTGCGTCTAATGCGCTTCTTCTACCGAAAGGAACAGTGTGCCGCATGATAAAGATTTGATGCTCGAACAGAACGAAATAAAACATTTGGCTGATAAATCGAAATTGGCGGATGTTCTCAGAGCATTTATTGTGAAATAAAAGCACATTCTAAATTGCAGAGTATTGGCGTTTCCTTTAAAAATATTTTTTTCTCTTCCGATTTGGGAGGCGCTGTGCTGAGAGAGGATGTGTGTTGATATTCCAGGTTCTGCGTCAGCTGAGGTTTATACGTAGGTGATGAATGGGTGCTTTTGGCTACGCTGCCCACCAACGTCAGGCGCAACGCACATCAAGGGTGACACTGCGGCATAGGTTGTGGTGGCACTGAGACACATTGGTACACCCTGAGCACAGGAGATACCAAGACCACAGAAAGGGTCCAAGTATAGAGTGCCCTCCCTCAGAAAACCTGGACTGCTGAGCAGTGAAACACACCGTACAGCCACAGCTACAAATTGTGGGAAGCGCTCAATATAACGTTGAGCCAGGAGCGGGCATCCACAGCAAGTCAGGCCTTAAGGTCCAAGGGCGCTCATAGCAGCGTCAAACTGAGGGGGTGCTTCTGCTGGACTGCAGGCTGTCTGCTGGGCCCCCAATCGCAGAGATAAATTAAGCCCCAGAGCTAGGGGAGGTCAGGGCTATAACGAGTGGAGCACGCACTTACGCCACAATACAACTGGTGCCTTATCGTGGGGTGTTGTAGAAATTGGTGGCAATCCTAGGTTCCAACTAGGAGAGATGCTATGAGAGAAGGAGAACATGGTTTCCAAGAATAATAAGAAGAAAAAAACAGACCACTCTGGAAACCTTCACTAAAGGGCAAGTTAACAAAAACAAGAAAGTGGGAATAAGAAGCAGACGCCACAGGCAGCCCTGGCGAGCACACCGGACCCGAGCAACCAGCAGCTCCTTGAGGCCATAATGGCACTTCAAACTATGCTAGAGGTCAAGATTGACACTATGGGCATAGACGTCCGACTGTTACGGCAAGATGTACGAGCCATAGCGGAGCGCACAGGGGCACTGGAAGAGCAGGTCAAGGAGAACACAGAAGAGGGGAAAACACAAAAGACATTGACATTCTCCAACAGAGTGAGGCTACTGAAAGAGTGAGCAGCGGAAGGCCGGACGCGCATGAACAATACAAGGATAGTGGGCCTGCCAGAGGGAACAGAAGGGTCAGACCCATCCACTTCTGTAGAAAATCTGCTGATACAGGAAATTGAAGCGGATGCACTCACACAAGTGTTCAGGATCGAAAGGGAGCATCGGTCGCCGATTAGCAGACCGCCGCCAGGCGCTCCACCCACACCCATGATTGCTAAGGTGTTGAATTATAAAGACAGCGAAAAGATCCTAGCCTTCAAGATCGAGGCACAATACAGAGAGCATCGGCGAGCATATCAAAATAAGAGCTCAATATATAGCTGCAAAGGCCAGACTTAGAAAGGCGGGCCTAAAGTACATGTTAATCTACCTAGCAAGATTAAAAGTGTTACACAATGGAAAGGCCCTTTTTTTCGAGACACTGATGGCGGCACAGGAGTGGATGCACAGTGTCCAGATAGCGGACGAAATGGTGCATAGCCAGAAGGTCTAGATGAGAGAACTGAACTGCCAAGTGGCCTGCGGCAAGTGAACTTCAGACTCAGAGTGGGGTGATACCTAGGAGTGAATTGGTAGGGCTGTATCGTAATAGGCAACTAAGGGGAGTGTGAAACAATGTGATGAATATTGAAGAGACAAGTAGCGAAGCGAAAAAGTGGATCACTGACACCCGGTATAGGGAACGCAGTGTGTGGACCCACTACCACCATCAGTAGTTTTTGGGCTACTGTATAGAGCCCGCCCATATGTCACCTAGCAACTGGTCTAGAGACCAGGTCATAAGGAGTGGAAACGGGGTAGTCCTAGCATGCCTAGCACAGCTGGACAGGTTTTGATGAGTTTGTTTTGAAGTAGGGTTGAGGTGTCCTCATTTGGGTGGACCAGACTATCCCGTTCAGGGTGCTGTCCACTAAGACAGATAATGAGGGTAGGATGGTAATATTACATGGCATGTTGGAAAACCGGGAGGTATGTATTGTAAAAACGTATGTGCCAAAACAATGCCAAAGCGTTCAAGTCATTGTACCCCAGGTTGGCCCCCCCTATAAGGATGGGCAACTGATATGGGTTAGGGATTTTAATTGTACTTTAGATCCTGCCGTGGACAGATCAGATAAGCATAAAAGGCTGTCCCAACTGCAAAGGTGTTGAATTCCCCCATTACAGAACTTCCAGCTGCTGGATCTGTGGAGGGAGAAACACAGCGGTGTCAGGGATTATTCTCGCTTTTCACCCCCACATACAGTATATACAAGAATTGATTATGTGTTTGTCAGCGAGGAGCAAGTGAATAGATTTGGAATACTTAGCAAGAGTCCTGTCGGACCACTCCCCGCTTATAGCGAACTGAAAGGTGTTTGCACAGAGACCACCCATACCTGCATGGGGGTTAAGGAGGAATCACTGCAGGACAGAGCATTTGCTGAACACATTAGAAAAAGGACTGAGGAATACATTGCAGTAAATGAAGGGGGTGTCCAAAAAGTAGGTACTGGGTGGGAAGCGTACAAGGTGGTTATCAGGGGAAAAATGATAACCGAGTCCAGGGGAGTGCAGAAAGTCATCATTAATGAGCTAAAGAGTATGGTAAAAAACTGGCGGAGCTGGAGAGAAGCCAAAACAGATAAGGACCATGTAGAAGAGGCGATTGAACTAAGGCAGGCTTGCCTAGTACAGTGGGAAATGCTGGGGAAGCTTAACTAAGCGAAATTTTTGGAAAAGAGCCATGCACAGGATGATAAGCCAGGGAGTATGCTAGCCTGGTTATACAGGAACCGAGAGGCTAGGCCCCCTATATGCTCCAGTCAAAATGAAGAACAGGAGGAGGTAAATGCGCAAGCTGCCATTAACAAGGTGTTTGTAGAGTATCATCGGTCATACGCAGTCCCCAGGGGCGGGAAAATGGGGACCTACAGGATACCCTGGAACTTATTACCATACCATGCCTAGATACAGAGCATGCAGAGACATTGGAGGCACTTATTACCCTGGAAGAGGTCGCCGCCACCATTACATCATTGCCTATGGGGAAGGCCCCAGGTACAGATGGGCTCCCCAGAGAATTTTATAAAGCCTATGTAGGTGCGCTAGCACCGCTACTGGCTAAGGTGTACAACAAGGCATACACTGATAAGATCTTGCAAGAGTATGAAGGAGGTCCTGATAATCCCTCTGCTAAAACCGAATAAAATAAGCACAGACTGCGGTTCCTATAGACCGCCGTCATTGTTAAACCAAGGCAACAAGATCCTTACGTCAATCTTAGCGAACAGACTCGGCAGGGGGATGCACACCTTGATCAACCCTGACCATACTGGCTATGTACCTGGGCAGAACATTGTAGCGAACCTTAGGAGGTTACACCATGTGATGTATAGCTCAAAAGACTATACAACAGAGTGTGCAGTGGCGTCCTTGGACGCTACTAAAGCATTTGACTCAGTTCATTGGGACTGGTTATATGCCACTATTTCGAGGATGGGGATTGGGCCGCAGTACATAAATTGGGTACAATTGATCCATACTGAACCAATAGCCAGGATCCATACTGGGAGTATATACACTCCGATAAATGGCAATTATACAGAGGCACAAGAAAACAGAGCTGCCCACTGTCTCCAATGCTGTATATCATAGTGGCAGAACCGATAGTGGCATACTTGCAGCAGGAATATTGAGACGTAGATATAGACGTGGTATCCATGTATGCAGATATGCTGCTGTACCTTGGGGATCTGGTAACAAAGCTGCCATACATTCTAGAGTTGCTGGATGATTCGAGTTTATTGACGGGAATCAAAATAAACAAGGGCAAGTCATGTCTATTCCCATTGGCCACGATGGCCCATGTGGCCAAGGAAGAGCTACCCGTAGGAACTCCTTCAGATATCGGAGTGAATATATATCACAACCCCAAGCAGGAGCACAAATCTAACACTGTGCAAGCCAAGAACGGGTTGATGAAATCTATAGAGTTCTGGAGTAAGCAACCTCTCTCAGTGATGGACAGGGCAGCGGTGCGAAAAATGGTGGCGCTGCCAAGACTCATGCATTGCTTTGCAAATGTCCCGTACAGTATCCCAAGGCGGTTCTTTCGTGACTTGGAGAAAATGTGAAGAGGCTTCCTGTAGCAGGAACATAGTGGCTCTGGCAATATTACAGAGAGCGTACGATCTAGGGGGTTTAAGGATCCCAACCTTGGAGCTGTACTTCTTGGCGAGCCAACTACAGTATGTGATGCTATGGATGGCCGACAATCCCATAATCAAAACGGCGCTCCTGCAGCCGGCAATTATAAAAAGGGTACCTATGGGATCTACTTTGGATCCCTGCTAAGGAACTGGGATATTGCCCTTACCTGGTGGAACTGGGCATTGAGGTTTGGAAGACAGCCTGCAGAGACATGGGACTAGAACACCCGCCATCTCCAAGGGCTCCCATAGCGGCAATGTTAGAAGGTATGCAGGTGGAAAGGCGATGGTGAAAACAAGATGGAAGGGATGTGGGATAGCCACAGTTGGAGAATTATGGAACAAAGAAGGGTTGATGTCCTTTGCGGAGTTGCAGGAGACCACAAGGATACACAAAGGCCAGTTTCTGTTGCACAATACGTATTAAATATAGTGAATGAAAGGTGGCCGAAGAGTACAGAAGAGACCATAGAGCGTGAAGCTATAGATATGCTAATCACGGTGGCAGAAAGAAGGCGGACATGCCATCTCAAGGATCTACGAGGTGTTGATAGGAAGAGCCTCGCCAATGGGGTTGAAGTGCAAGGAGAAGTGGGAGAGAGAACTGGGCAGGCCTATGGAAGACAGAATGGAAGGGAACTATGCAATATAAGAAGGTCTCGAGGAATGCCAGACAACAATTGATAGTTATGTCACACAGAGGGCCTACCTTACACGAGCGGTCATTGCTATATTTAAAGGGTCGGGCATAAAGAATTGTCCTAGATGTAGAAAACGCTGGACTCAAAAACATGTTTTGGGGATGCCCAGTAGTGCAGGGGTTCCGAAGGCTCTTATTTGCAGGGCACCCCGCAGACGTCAGGCGTGGATGCTCCCTCCACTCCCAGGGTCGCAGCTCCTTCGAAGGACCTAAAAAAGATCTTCAGCAAGACAGGGCTCCTCCAGGACAGCAGGAGTTGGTAGCCAGGCCTCCTCCTGACAGGTCTCCAGTTTATTCGCAGGTCTCACAGCTGTATAGAGGTCTTGGCTCATTCAGGTTTCTCCAGGATCTCTGAAGAGTAGGTCGATGGGTCCCCTTCTTATCCTAAAAGCCAAGTAAGAGCAACTGCCCTCACTAACCAATGACAGAAGTAGCCCACACACACCCTTCCAGTGGCCCAATCAGGACCACTGGCGGGTACACTCATGCATATGACTCAAACATACTGACACCAGTTTGTGTATTGGGACCAGATGCTCTCAACCCACATCATGCCATTGAACACAGCCCTCCAGTAGCCCACCAAAAGCTTCTGCTTTCCCGGGCACTGGAAGTCCTTATAAGGATTTCCTGGCCTCACAGGACAGGAAGAAGGTTAAAGAACAAGATGGCCAAAAAACAAGCGAAAGATCATGTGGCACGGCCATGTTTGGACACTAGTCACAGTTAGTAACCAATCTCGGTAAACATGCTAAGGCTAAACGAAAAGTCCCAGAAAGTGGGAAAATGTCACTGCTGAAACCAGCTTTTTTTATTTTACATTTTTATTTGTTTATGGTTTGATTACATACAACCTTACACATAATACAACGTTCCTAAAACAGTCAATTGTAAAAGCATTACTTTACAATATATGTAAAAAGTCTGAAATATCCATCAATGAACTTAAAACAAGGTACACAATATAAAAGGTTGAAAGGTCCAACAGGACAAAACGAACAAGACAAGTCATTACTACAAGATTTTACTGTCAACGAACTGTTCCAGGAGCACTAAGATGAAATGGAACATAGCAAAGATTGCATATGACAAAACATATCAAAATTACAATTATGTAAACACCAAGTAAGATTTTCACAAGATAATACAAAAACACATTGTCGGACCTTATACTGAATCTAGTTAAGCTTCATTAAGAATCAACTGAGTATATCAAAAATGCATTGCATTGTCTTAACTATGTAAGTTTCACAAGAGCAACCCAACATAATCTTGTAAAACTAAATAAGTCGTACTCTATGTCAAAGTTCAATTTTAGACAAATAAGTGGTTGAATAATAAAATACAATTTGTCAACTTGAGTACTTCATTAATGCTTGTTAGCAATCTTGTGTGCTAAAATCAAAGATATATTATTGCCCCACATTAGACGAGCCCATAGCAATTCCCTAGAGGATATTCTAGTCCCAAGACCAAACCCCTCAAACGAAATGTTAGGCATGTCAAAATGCTTACAGTATAACACGAGATGTTTTAGGGTTTAACGCATCAATGTTTTCACCAAAGCGACAAAGCTGGTGGTTAAATTTTCCTGCACGTTTTGGCCAATGATGGATTCGCTCGATGGTGTGGAGGAGACTAAACTTAAACCGCATGAAAATAGAGCAAGCTTTGTCACATGGAAACAGCAATAAATACTTAGCAAATGGTTTTCATGTTTTGATAACACGCATATTCACTGTAAAGAGGTATAAGCATTGTTAGAATCAATAGTTAAAAGCCAATCGAATTGGAAGTGCTTTTTTTTTTTTAATCGTTGGGAGTCTGAGACTCAGATCTTTACTGTTACCGCTAATTCGATCTAGAAGGGTATCCATACTCCTCTCAAATATAGTCGATGAGGGTAAATTTCCAAGCTTTAACATCTGATTTAATATTTCAAACAGTGAATTATGTGGTGGATTTATTATTTTTGCATACACTGATAATTTGCGCCATTGAAATCTTGACGAGAGCGAGCTCAGGCCCAGTTCATGGTGCACGATTGAGTTTGGAAGTGCCATTGGTAGGCCCAAGCTTCGTTTCCACATCATTCCTTGCATACGATCCAACGTGGAGTCTAGATCCAAAAGACAATGTCGAGGCCATATAGTAATATGGGCTCGACTTTCAGAATGTAGAAGTCAATGGTTGTCGTCAAATAGCTTTTGCTGTACCTTTTGAATACGATCATTTGGGATAACAAGAGGTGCAGTTTTTGTTGCAAACCTTGAGTCCACATTCCTATTGAGTTACAATCTGATATTGTACAGCCTAGTTACCGCAAAGCGCAAGATCTTTCGATAGGGGTTCCCAGGATGGACCATTTGTAGGTTTTGATAGACTTCCTGTTGGTAAAAATGATTATTCGAGATTTGGAAGGATTAGCCTGTAGGTTGCGCCTGTCTGCATATTTGGCAAATGCATTCAGCTCATTTTGAAGACCATAATGCGTTTTGTCAAAGAGGATGAGATCTGCGAACCCTAATCAATGGAGGCATAGGTGGCCAATCCTGATCGCAAACATATTTCCCCCCTGCCAAATCTGATCCATATCACAAAAAGGTAGAGATTGAATAAAGTAGCTGCAAGATTACACCCCTGCTTGACCCCTATGTAAGTACATATTGGCGGAGTAAGAGCCCCTTCCTGACTAAAACAGATTTGGAAGCTAGTATTATGGTGCAACATCGCAATTAAGTGAATCAGTCCCATAGGAATTCCCAAACTATGCATTTTTGCCACAGAAGACTTCTGATTACAAAGCCAAATGCTGCTGTGAGATCCAGGGAAGCCATGTAAATGGGTCCAGAGATCCCAGACTAGGATTTGGCCAGGATGCGTGCAAGGATGGTAGCATTTAGTGATGTTACCATGAATTTTTGGAAGCAAACTTGGCACCTAGATAAAGTATCGTAGCTAATGATAAATTCCTCTAACTGAGTAGGATTATGACGAAGACTTTTGCAGAGGCATCAATTAATGTGATAGGGCGAAAGTTGCTTAGATCGCTGGGATCACCCTTCTTGTATATTGGTATGATGATTGCAGTCAACCATGAAGCTGGAATTTTGTTGGACTGCATGAGGTTATCAAACTTTTTTTTTTTTTTAAGACGGTGGCCCAAATAAGTGGGTCTGCTTTTAAGATAAAAGGTGGTAATTCATCAGGGCCTGCTGCTTGAGAACTTAAATTTGTCTATAGCCCACCGCACATCTTCAATAAGAATTGGGTGCTTCATTAGAGGTGTTATATATTTACCACTTCAGCATTAGTATTAAATTTGGCGGGTAATTGGAATTTGTGTTCTATATAGGAATTCCAACCCGCAGTTGAGATAGACTAGTGAAGGTGTTTGAGTGGAAGAGGTTAAACTCTGCAACATTTCCAATATTTTTTTTGTGTTGCTTTTACACAGGTAGGCTACCATTCTTTGGTCGTCATCTATGTGAAGCTGGTGTTTTAGCTTTTTAAGTTTGTTTTTGTACTTCTAAAGGAGGATTTTTTTTTAACCTTTTACTGAAGGGTCCATCCCGGATCATTTTGGTTGATTCGCCCAAGTTGAGAATTTTTGGCGCGTTTCAGACAAGCCACCTCCCCATTAAATACATGTAGGTGGGCAGTTTGTTTTTTGGAGATGGAGTAAGCTATTTCATTTAAGTGTTAGCTAATATTTGTTTTCCAAACCTCAATTTGATGCAAATCCATGCCGAAATTGTTAGCTTGGGAGACAGAGCAAGTATCCAGGTTGACTCTGTAGGTCAATTCGTGACATAGCTTGGAGTTCCAGTGCACAGAGACACAGCCTATCAATGTCAATTAGATCTAGATTAGGTTTGATGTTATGAGAACAAAAGGACATGTTAATTGTTACAGTTATCGCAATATGGTCTCCCAGCTTTAAGTCGTCAATCATAATAGGTTGAGCAAAGCAGCATAGGGGAGACAAACAGTCAATGTAGGAATGCAAGGAACCTCTCTGCCAGGTGCAGGAAGGGCAAAACTGACAAGTTGAAGATCCGAATTTGCGAAATAATTCAACAATTTCTGCCCTCATCTTTGAGAAGGTGTAAGAGGTGATGTTGAGAGTAGTGACGCCTTAAATGGTGTAGGGGCAATTAAGCAGGAGGAATTAAAGTTGCCACCCAGAACAATATGAAATGGTTCATTACGTGAGAATGCACCTTCAAGTAACTGTGCAAATACGTTGTCCACAGACACCCTAGCCGGATTCCAGTAAATGCATATTAACACACAAACTGACTTGGGATCACCAAGGGAAATTAATTCAATTGAGAGTAGGTTGTTGGAATTGAATAGTAAGGTGGTTGTTGCCATAAAGTTGTTGTCAACCAAAAACGGCAAGACCAGCCACAGGACGACCTATTTTGCCAAGAATTGCTGGTTGAGTAAGTGGAATATCCATTTATGTGGAAGGGCTGGTTTTTCATCGTCTCCTGAACAAAAAGAATAGAAGATTTAGAGGGTGACAGTACGTGGAGCCAGGAAAATAAATGGTAAATCCACAACTATTCCAGGATTTAATAAGGGATGCTTGGCTACGCTTGGGGTTTAACCTTAGTCACTGAGGCAAGACGCTTAATGAAAGCTTCCAACCACGACCAGTCTTCGATTGTGCTTGCAATAGAAGAAAACTGCACAAGCAATTCCAGATTAGCAGGGGAAACCAGAGGGTCAACAGCAGACGGTTATTTATCATTTTTTACAATTTCCTGAGTTTCAACAAGCTTTTTAGTCGATACCTCCAAGTTAAACAGATGCAGAACAAGTCCCATAAGGGCGAAATCTAATGCGTTGCCACACTAATTTCATAATATGTGATTGAAACTTACAGATCATGCGGTTGTTATTGCAAATGGACAACGTAATCCATTCAATGTCCTCGGAATTCAATGTTCGCAATTGAGGACATTAATTGAACAGGTTTAACATAAATTTACGGTTCACACTATGCCTTCCATTAATGGCACAGTCACTTGTCCATCCCATGATGTTGGGTAAGTCGGGTGTGAGTTCAAGGATGCTTGACAGTGAATTTGAGTTAGCGGTTTCACTATCAAGATTGTCCAAGGGCAAACTATCATTAATCGGATTACAGTCCGATATCGATGCTCTTTTAGAAAGTGGGACTTCTGATAAAGGGCGGGAATCTAATCGCAGTTCCTCTGTCATGCTTACTTTTGGGCTATTGGTTCTTGATGGTAAGAACGTAGGGCAAGTAGTAGGCATTGTGTGTGCACCGTCAGACTGCAATGGAGCAGCTAAATTCAAGGCCAAACTGGAATTGTCTTATGTTAAAGAAAGCCATGGGACTTCAGTCGAGACATGAGTCGGTGCAGGTGGTGCGTTACTTGTAGTGGAAACTGCACCCCTTAAGGTCTTATAACATTCAATCGGAAATAATTTTGACAAAGGTGCCCGTTTGAATTTATCCATGTTTAGAACAGGATGCAAAGGAACAGTTGTGAGATCAATTATATGCAGTGATCCTACTGAATCACTTGCAATTTTATTGCTAGAGGAATAACATGCAGTAGCAGCTGAAGATCTGGAAGCCCACTTCCCCCATCTGAACCATTTTGCTTTTCAGGCTTTTTAGTTCCAATAGAATTTTAGATTTGTCGTTCAATTCCTGCAAGTCAAGAAGCTCGTCTTCATTTGAGAGATTACACATGTTTTTTATATTCTAATTGTGTCCAGTGATTTTGTTCAACACTAAATTTTTAGATTTTAGCAAAGGGGTTGGGGGGGGGTCTTGGGATTTAAAAAAAAAAAATAAAACTTTCTTGCTCTTGCAGCAGCGCGCTTCATTTTGAGTGATAAGAGCCATATGGAAGCATCATGCTGGTCTGAACAGTGAGCACCGTCATCCGAGTCGAGTGCTGGAGCTTCATCATGGTCATAAATAAACTCAATAAGGGGAGAGGCATCATTAGGTGCATCATGAGATGTTGCACTGTTGTAAGGAAGTCGGTCGGTTTGCCCCCCTCCCTGTACATTCCACACTAAAGGGACCACCTGCTCTTGCAATAGTGGAGGGACGCCTTCCTTGCCCTTCCCTGGTCCCAGTGGAAGAGTTCCTGAGACCAACAGAAGCGGGGCTACTGCAAGATACATTTTGACTCCATTTTGTGTACCCCAGGCTCCATCTTTGGACTAGGCCGCATTCTGGTATCTGTGAAGCCTTCTCTCACCTCAGCAGCGTCATGCACAGTGAACACCGACAGCCCGCACCTTTTTCCTCCCGCGCAAGTGCCACCCAAGCCCATTTCTCACGGATGCTCTGGCGCGAATTGTTGCAAGCAAACAGTTTATTCTTTTCATCCTTGCTCTGAGATCACTGCCCTGCGTGTGACCCAGCCAAATCAACTTGTGGCCTATCCGTCTCCACAAACCAGCTCCTGCACCTCTCACCCCCACTGTTGGAAAGTTACTGCCTGTTCTACCTTGTGCTCCTCCAGTCTTCTTTTGATGTAACAGAAGGGTGACCCTTCCTTGCTGACCACCTTAGAGTGCCCCCAATATAACTAATCTCATGTCATATTCTGCCCTAAACCAACACATCAATCCATCCCCTTCCGCTCGGAAGTGCCAGACCTGACAACTGTTAAATCTCACCCCTCCTGTAAGTAACCTGGAGGGCAGGACCCCCACACCCTTCACCTCGCCAATAATCTGAGATGGGATAACGTAAATAAGTGTGTACAATTTCTAGGCCTCTTAATACCAAAGGTATAGGTTATGGGTTATTTACTGCATGTCCTGTGATAGCATGTAGATTAGTTAGACAGTACCAGTCGCCTCTCCCGGACCCAAACATACCTTCAACTCACACGACCAGCCCAGCTGACCCACGTAATGCCTACCAGCCCGCCAAGCTGCCATCCAATCTCGTGGAGCCTGTCCAGATAGTGCCATACTGGGACCTAATCCATCACCAATCAAAATGTAACTTGTAGACTATATGGAAAACGTCATCTATGACGCTGTAACCCTTTAAAAGTGTATTGCTTTCAATTGTTTGCCAGAGCGGTCTCAAGGCAGCAGAGTTCTCTGGATGCTGAATTTTACATTAACCTTTGTTGTCTCTCACAACCAATCTCCTGGTCTCATTATCTACTTGGATGTGTCCTTTATTCTGAGTTTCTAATTGTATGTGGGGAGTGACCACCTTCACTGTAAGAGTCATTGTGGTGAGAGTACAATCGAAGCCTTACTGTCATTTGAGGGATCACCCTGTCTATTGACCAGGTACGTCATGTCTGTAATCCTGAGTTGTTGACAACTGCACGTAGTAAAGTGTTGTTCAAAACCAGTGCCTAAGCTTTATTGCTAGGCAACACCTCTTTGGTGACTTCAGCATAAGATTTGGGGGGTACTGCCTCCACAAATGGGGTAGGTATGGAGTCGCGAATGAGTTTCACACTGTAAGGAACCCCCCCCCACCCCTGTTTTGATTTATCCTAGAAGGTATAATATGTTTAATACGATAGGTTATATCCTAATAATTTGTCATGAGCATACATATAGCCCTCCTGCTTGTTTAATTTGCCGATTATCTCAGCTAGTGATACCTTAATGTCTCGTATTTCCAGGTGAGTCAGATCATGACCCTTATCAAGAAGGTTTAGTATTCTCGTTAAAACTGGAAAAGAGAAGTTGTCCGGCTTGTGTGTGACAAAATAAGGCAGGCTAGTGTTGTGCAAGGTATGACAATGCATTACTTACCGTAAAAGCATTTCTGATGGTTGAATCTGCTTAGATTCACATGCTGTGCATATTCCAACATCCAGTGGTCACTGGAGTATTGCATTTTGTTTTTCGTAGTCGAAAAGGGGACGTCGACTAGGCATGTCTAACACTATCCCTATAGTGACGTGCAGTTTACCCACAAATCTCACGCGTCGAGTCCCTCTGTTTGTATTTTTTCTGCCCTGAGGGAGCCTATTAGACATGAGTGATTACAGAAAAGAGAAAGGATGTCTATGTTCCTTCCATCCGAGCGGGGAGGAAGGGTGGGCGCATGTGAATCTAAGCAGATACAACCATCAGAAATGCTATAACGGTAAGTAATGTATTGTCTTCTGATGTTTGTTAATCTGCTTAGAATCACATGCTGTGCACAGACTGGCAAGCAGTACCCGGAGTTGGAGGTGGGTTGTGAGAAGGAACAGTAGAAAAAGATGTCTTAATACTGCTTGTCCCACCTGGGAATCAGATCTAGAGTAGGCATCTAGACAGTAGTGTTTTATAAAGGCGTGTACAGAACTCCAGGTTGCCGCTTTACAAATAGACTCGAGAGGGTCATTTGCAATGAATGCTATGGAAGCCCCAGTACCTCGAGTAGAATGTGCTCTTGGCTTGAAGGGTAGTTCTCTCTTAGCAAGAGAGAAACAGAGTGATGCATTGGACAATCCATCTAGATATAGTGGATTTTGAAACTGCATATCCTTCTCTTCCTGCTGCCACCGAGACAAAGAACTGATTAGTCTTTCTCAGAGGTCTTGTTCTTTCCATATAAAACATGGTGGCTCTGCGCACATCCAGTGTATGCAGGCTCTTTTCTACCAAATTTGAAGGGTTTTGAAAGAAGGTTGGTAGTTCTATTGACTGGTTGATATGGAATTTAGAAATTAATTTTGGTGCAAACCTAGTATGTGTGCGTAGAACCACCTTATCCTTGTGAACTATTACGAAGGAGTCTAGTATAGAGAGCGCTTGTAGTTCACTCACTCTCCTAATGGAGGTGATAGCTATTAAAGCAGTTTTAAGAGGGAGGTTCTTAAGGGATGCGTTGTGCATGGTTTCAAAGGGTGAGCCCATAAGCCTGGTAAGTACCCCATTTGGGTCCCATCCAGGAGCTGGGTTAGCTGTACGGGGGGGGGGGGGGTGTATCCTCTTCATTCCCTCCATGAAGGCTTTAATAACTGGGACTTTCCTACTTGACACTGTTTTGAGAAGTGGTGTATGCGGAAGGTGCAGCTAGATGAACTTTAATAGAATTAAAGACTAATCCTGAGTCTAATAAGTGAATAAATCTCTTCCACTTGCTAGAATAGCAGTAACGAGTGTTAGGTTTTCTAGCCTCCCTAGGAATGTCCATGCATCTTTGAGGGAGCTGTAAATGTCCACATTCTATGACCTCAGGAGCCAGGCTGCTAAGTTCATGGTCTGTGGGCATGGGTGTAGCATCTTGCCCCTGTCCTGTGACAGCATGTTGTACGGGCAGGGTAGTAGAGACATCTCCATCAGGTGAGCGAACCATGGCTGCCGGGCCCACAAGTATCATGGGGACTGGTTCCTGGTGCATCTTGTGCACTATTTTGTTGAGAAGGGGAGTCAGGGGCAAAGCGTAAACAAATTTCCCTGACCATGTTATCAAGAGACCGTTCCCCTTGGATCGGTTCTGGGGGTAACTGGAGGCGTAATCTTGGCATTGGGAGTTCTCCAGAGTTGCGAACAGATCTGTTTCCGGGAATCCCCATTGTGTGAAAATGCCAAAGACGATGTCTTCTCGTAACCACCATTCGTACTCTGTGGGCAGGAGGGGGGGGGGGGGGGGTGTCTGCTGAGTTCGTCTGATAGCAGATTGAGTTCCCTTGGTACATGTTGTGACAACAGGAATATGTGTTTGAGAGCCCACTTCCAGATGTTCCGGGACAGCTTGGACAGTCCTAGAGAGTGAGTGCCCCTCTTGCTTGTTCAGGTAGTACATGGCTGTGGTGCTGTCCGGGAGGACCATCACGGTCTTCCCTTGCAGGTGCGCCTGGAAAGCCTTCAGTGCTTTGAAGACCGCTAGTAGTTCCAGCAAGTTTATGTGTTTGGACGCTACACTCCGAGTCCAAACTCAATGTGCAGTCTGATGGGATAGGTGAGCCCCCCCCATCCTGTGAGGGATGCGTCTGTGGTTAGAGTGGCTTCCACTGCGGGGGTGGCGAATGGTTTCCCTATTACAAGGTTTTCCTTTGACCACCACGGTAGTGAGAGAACCAAGGCCTGCGAGACCACCACTAGATCGTCCCATTGTCCGCTGGCCTGACAACACTGGCTGTTGAGCCACTCTTGCATTGGGCGCAGACGCGCGTGAGGTACCAAATACATACATGACGCCATCATTCCTAGCTAACGCATTGCTTTGCGTACCGTCACCTCTCGACCGGCCACATATTGAGTGATCTGAAAGAGCATATTTTGGACCCTCTCGGAGGGGAAGACTAGGCCGTCCTTTGTTCGAATTAGAGCCCCTAGGAATTGTTTGATCTGGCTGGAGTCTAGGCTGGACTTCTCGTTGATGGAGAAGCCCAGTTGGAACAAAAGGTCTACAGTCTTTTGGATATTTGAGCAGCATGTCTCGTAAGAATCCCCTGTTATGAGCCAATCGTCGAGGTAAGGATATACTGGGATGAAAAACCTGCGCAGGTGGGCCGCTGCCACTGCCAGTACTTTCGTGAATACCCTTGGTGCTGATGCTATGCCGCAGGGTAGCACTCTGAACTGGTAGTGTTTGCTCTCTATCATGAACCTGAGGCATTTTCTGTGTGCTGGCAACATTAAAATATGAAAGTATGCATCTTTCATGTGCAGTGTTGTCATGTAATCTCCCTGTGATGGCAGGGGGGATTACTTCCTGTAAGGTCACCATACAACATTTTTGAGTTTTGACAAATTTGTTCGCTGGGCGCAGATCTAATACAGGGCGCATGGTTAAGTCCTTTTTGGGTACAAGGAAGTACACTGAATAAATACCTTCTGTTACCTTTGATAGAGGCACGACCTCTAGTACTCCTTTTAGTAGCAGCAGTTCCACTTCTTGAAGGATGTGGAGGTGCTCAGGTGATGGGCATTGTCCCCTTGGGGGTCTGTACGTGGGGGACCGACTGAATTCTATGCAGTAACCGCGGGCTATAGTTGACAATACCCAGCGGTCTGATGTTAATCCCTCCCATGCTGGTAGGAAAGATGTTAACCGGCCCACGACCGGCGATGCATGGGAGGAGACCTGAACCTTCGGGTCATTTGGTATTGGTAGCTGGGGAACCTCTGGGAGTTGAGCCCCGACCTCTACCCTTGCCACGGTGTTGTCCTCTGAGTGTATTGGCCACTGGTTCCCTGAGTCGAGGACCAGTTGCCTGCAGTGTACTGCTGTTGTTGACCTTGGCCTCGAAAAAAAGCGTTTGTTGCTGAATCCTCGCTTATTGGGAGGCCTTGAGATCTGGTCTAAAGTCTTTAGGGTGTCGAACTCCTTAGCGGTCTCCAGTGCGTCATCCACCACTTTCCCAAAGAGGTTAGAATCCTCGATTGGTTTGTTTATGAGCGACGCCTGGATCTCTGGGTTAAAACCTGAGTTCCGGAGCCAGACATGACGCTTCAGAAGTATCCCCTGGACTAAAGAGCGGCCAGCCGTTTCTGCAGCATCAAGTGTGTTTTTAATGATGCTCTGGTTAACCAGAGTTCCTTCCATTACAGTGGTTAACAAGCGAGTTCGTAAGGGCTCAGGGACTTCCGAGGTCTTGGCGCAACTTCCCCCATTGAGCATCAGCATAACTTGCCAGTAAGGTATCATTATTGGCAATTCTGGTGGAAAAAGTTGCCAAGGCTGTAATTCTCTTACCCAGGGCGTAGAGTTTTTCATTCCTTTTCCGGGGGTGCTTCGCTAGTTGATAGCGGAACCCCTGCCCTTTTCCTTGTGGTAGTTACTACCAAGGAATCTGGTATTGAGTGACCCTTAATGCATAATGAGTCCAATGGAGAGGGAGTAAACAGTTTTTCAATTCTTGGGTTGACCCTTCTAACCATCGCAGGTGTAGACAGCGATGGGATGATTTGTCTCTTAACTGATGCGAGGAGGGGAATGGTCTGGCTAGTGGGAGGTTTTTCCTTAATGATTTTTTCTACAAAATCAATATCGGGAGTAATTTCCCCAGTCTCAATTTCAAAGTCTGCTGCTGCTTTCCGTAGTAGCATGTTGAAAGTGGGTTGGTCATCTATAGGTGAGGGGTTCCTGACCGGTGTGGTTTGAGAAGGGGAAAGGTTCAGGATCTCAGGGTCTGTAGACTCTGTTGGGGACTGCCAAGGCGGTGTGCCACCTTCATCTGGGTCTTCTTCGAAGCCTCCCCCACCCCCCCACCCATGTCAAGGTTTTCCTCAAAACCTTCGAGGTTTTGTTTGTTGGTCTTCACTATCCAAGAACTCCTCATCCTCTTGAAAGTGAGTCTTCTTCAGTTAGGTCATAAGAATTGGCTTCCTCTTGAAGGGGGTTAAATAGTCTAGGATATTTAGCCCTGGGGTCCTCATGAATTACCTCTCTTGGCCTCTTGGGTGTTTTATGTTCAGGAGTGGACATAAATATATCCAGCTTGTCCATACATGATTGGAATATCTCAAATGTCCAATGTGGTAACCCAGAACGGTCTGGAGGAGTAAAGGGAAGCTCCTCCGCCTGTAGCAGTCTAGATCTGTCCCATAACGTCAAGGATAAACTCCCTTCGCCTTCTGAGAAACCTTCATAGGCTAGGGCCTTCCTTCAACGATGGGAGCGGTCCCTGCCTCCCTTCCAGCATTCTTGGCGTCTCCCTGGCCTTGTGAGCGGGGTTTGGCGTATCACTTGCCGCCCGTCTCTGGCCGTCAGTGGAAACTATACGGCCAAGCTTTCGACGATTAATTTCTCTGTCGAGGGTTCGTCTGGCGTCGTGTTAGGCGGTGCCGAGTCTCTTTCGGCGACGGTCGCACTCTTACGCAGGACGTCGCCTGGCGTTTTGGTGGTAGCGCCCTTGTCTGCAGGTAGCCCAGTTGCTAGTCGTGTCTGCAGTGGCAGGGAGGGCTTGCGACCCTTACGGTCGGTGGAGGACGCTGGTAGGCCCGGTGTCTCCGTTGGCGCTAGGGCTTTCTTCGTCTTCGACGAAGAAGTGCCATGGGTTGTGTGCTTATGTTTGTTTTCTGTGTTCCTCAGTGTCACCGGGGTGTTCATCCCCATAAGTAGGGCATGAGCCGAACTTGTCGGGACCGGGGACAGACGCTGAGGAGCGGGTACACTCCCTAGCGAGATCTACAACCTCCGAAATGGAGGTTGTGTTATCACTGTCCTCGTCACACTCGGCGGCAGCGGGTGAGAAATCAGCTCTAGACATAGTACAGGCTGCCCACCTCTTGACCCTGCGGTCCTTTAAAGTCTTTGGGTGAAGAAGTTTACAGGCCGCACAGCCGTCCTCATTGTGGTCGAGGGGTAAGCAACGGTTACACCGCTTGTGCTTATCCTTCCATGTGAATTTGCCCTTACAGCGCGGGGAAAATCTAAAAGGAGTCCTCTCCATAGCGGAGGATACAATTAAGAGGGAACAAGTTACTTACCTGTAACTGTTGTTCTCCAGCATGGGTCTGGCATGGATTCACATGCTCATGAATATTCCCCGTCGTCAGGCTGGGAATCCTCGGTAAAGTAAAAAACAGTATCAGTTTCGTTTCTGATCTGTCTTTCGTAGTAATAACCAATCACTGGTCTCTGCGTCATACTGACCACAGACAATGACTGCCCTCTACCTAAGCACCGCCTCTGGCAGCCATCTTCAGATTTGGAAGCACGTGAAGTGGCAGTATGACCAAGTGAAGAGCCGCAGAGGGGTAGGCGGGAGGGTTCGCATGTGAATCCATGCCAGACCCATGCTGGAGAACAACAGTTACAGGTAAGTAACTTGTTCCTTCTCCAGCATGGGGTCTGGCATGGATTCACATGCTCATGAATAAAGAATACATAGCAGTACACACATGCACAACCACGGGAGGTGGCAAAGGCTCAACATTAAGCATCACATAAACTCAACATTAAGCATCTTACCTCCTCACCAGGCTCACCTCAGGCGAACAGGTTGTGCAGCACTGCTTGGCCGACCCTGGACTCCTCCCTGGAATCCCGGTCGACGCAGTAGAATTTCGTGAAGGTGTGCGTCGACCTCCACGTAGCAGCCCTGCATATGTCCAGCAGGGGCACACCAGATAGGAACGCCGTGGTAGCTGCGATCGCTCTGGTGGAATGGGCTCTCGGACGGCCAGGCAGCGGTCGGTTTGCCAACCGATGACAGTACATGATACAGCCGGAGAGCCATCTGGAAATGGAAGCCTTCGAGAGAGCCTTCCCCTGATTGACAGGTCCAAAGTTCACAAAGAGTTGTGACGTCTTCCGAAAACACTTCGTGCGGTCTACGTAGAACTTCAGCGCTCTAGCCACATCCCGCGAGTGCAAAGTCCTCTCAGCCGGCGACGAAGGCGACGGGAAGAACACAGGCAACACCAAGGGTTCGTTGAGATGGAAGTCCGACGGCACCTTGGGCATGAAGGAGGGGTGCGTCCTGAGCACTACCCTCGTGTCGTGGAAAGTCAAGTACGGGGCCTTGCAGGAAAGGGCCTGGATCTCTCCCACTCGTCGTGCGGAGGTGATGGCCACAAGAAAAGCTGTTTTCCACGATAGAAACTTCAACGGGGCCGAGTGCAGAGGCTCGAACGGAGGTCCCATGAGCTTGGTCAGCACCACGTTGAGCTCCCACGCCGGGGCCGGGGCCTTCACCGGCGGGAACGATCTGAACAGTCCCTTCATGAACTCTTTCACCAGACGATGAGACCACAAGGACGTCCGCCCCGTGGTTCTGGTGTATCGGGAGATCGCAGCAAGATGAATCTTGATGGACGCGTGTGCCAGACCAGCTTTGGCCAGCGTCAGCAGGTACGGCAGTACTTGGGGAGCCGTAATTCGTAGAGGGTTAATCTTCTGTGCGTGGCACCAGACAGAGAACCTCTTCCATTTGTGTCCGTAGCATTTAAGAGTCGAGGACGCCCTGGCCTTTGCAAGAACCTCTCTGCAATCGGCCGGTATGTCGTATCCTCCAAACTCTAGCGCTGCAGGAGCCAGGCCTGCAAGTTCAGCGACTTCGGGTCGTGGTGGAGGATGGCGCCTCCTTCCCTGGAGAGTAGATCCGCGTCCGCCGGCAGCTTGATCGGCGGGGACGCTGACAAGTCCAGAAGGTCCGGGAACCATATCTGCCTCGGCCACGCAGGTGCGACGAGGATCATCTTGCACCGTGACCTCTTGAGCTGGTTGACGAGCCGGATTAGCAGAGGCAAGGGAGGGAACGCGTAGAGGAACAGGCCCTCCCAGGGGAACGAGAAAGCATCGCCCATGCTCCTCGTCTGGGGAAACCTGCTGGCGAACCTCCGGCACTTGGTGTTCGTTGCCGTCGCGAACAGGTCGATCTGGGGTGTGCCCCACCGTCGGAAGAGGCGATCCACCAGATCCTGCCGTAGTTCCCACTCGTGGCACGAGCGCAGCTCCCTGCTGAGTGAGTCGGCGATGGTGTTTTTTATCCCTGCCAGATGAAACGGCACCAGAAAAATCCCTTGGGCGACGGCCCAATGCCACAGGTCCTGCGCCTCCTTGGACAGCGCTGGGGACCTGGTTCCGCCCTGTTTCCTGATGTAAAACATGGTGGTGGTGTTGTCGGTGAAGATCCTCACCACCTTGCCCTTGAGGGACGGAAGGAAGGACCTGAGGGCCCAAAACACTGCACGGAGCTCCAGGACGTTGATATGCAGGGACTTCTCCGTCGGGAGCCCGAGTCCCCTTGCGTGCAGATTTTCGGTGTGCGCTCCCCACCCTTCCAGGGAGGCGTCCGTGGTCACAGTCTCCTGGTGGGCTGGGGTCTGGAAGTCCATGCCCGCCGTCAGATGCGCGCGGGTGCCCCACCACCGTATCGCTCGTCGGAAACTCTCGTCGAGCTTGATCCTTTCCTCGAAGCTGCCCGTCGTCTGGATCCAGCGCGCATCCAGGAATTCTTGCAACGGGCGCATCCGGAGCCTGCACATGGGAATGAGGTAGATGCAGGAAGACATCATCCCGAGGAGGGACTTGATGGACCTCACCTTGGCCGCGTCGGCCACCAACATCCGTTGCACCTTGCCCAAGATGGTCCTGGTCCTCTCCTCCGACGGGGAGGCCAGAAGGGACACTGTGTCGAGCCTCGCTCCCAGAAACAGTGCGACTTGCGCGGGCACCAGGTGGGATTTGGCGTAGTTCACGGAGAATCCCAGGTCCGTGAGGAGTTGGACGGTCCTTGCCGTGTGGACCACGGCGAGCTCCCTCGTCTTGGCGCGGATGAGCCAGTCGTCCAGGTAGGGGTAGACGTGAATCCCCTCGCGGCGCAGCTGCGCCGCCTCCGGTGCGAGGCACTTGGTGAATACCCTGGGTGCCGACCGTAGTCCGAAGGGAAGGGCTTTGAACTGGTAATGACGCCCTTGGACCACGAATCTGAGGAATTTTCGGTGCCCCTTTAGGATGGGAATGTGGAAGTAGGCATCCTCCAAATCCAACGACGATAGGAAGTCTCCTTCCTCCAGCTGACCCAGGACGTGCTGGAGGGTGACCATCCGGAACTTCTGCGCCTTGATGAACTTGTTCAGACGTCGCAGGTCTAGGATGGGGCGCCATCCTCCCGTCTTCTTCTTCACGAGGAAGTATCGCGAGTAGACTCCGGAGCCCCGAAGCCTCTTTGGGACGAGTTCGATGGCGCCCTTTCTGAGCATCGCCTTTACCTCCAGGAGAAGTTGAGGGACGTGAAGTTCTTTCCTGGCCACGGGGGGACGCGCGGGCACCTTCTTTGAAACTCGAGCGTGTGGCCCCGGGCCAGGGCGTCCAGCACCCAACGGTCGGTGGAGATGGACTCCCACACGCTGACGAAGCCCGCCAGCCGGCCTCCCACCGGGGTGCTTCGGTGGGGGCCCGACCCCACGGCCGGTTCAATCCTGCTTGGACGCGGCCTTGCCGCCTTGACCTCCTTGGCGACGACGGCGGGGTCCGCTAGACTTGCCTCGTCCTCTGTAGGCCTCTTGCGACGACGAGCGGGCCGCTTGACGGTAGGAAGCGAAACCGCCGCCGGAACCTTTGGAGGCGCCCTTGCCTCCGCCGCTCCGAAAGGGCGTTCGTCGTTGCTGCAGGACTCCAAGGGCCCTGGCCGTCTCAGTATCCGCCTTGATGGCCTGAAGGGAATCGTCCACTGTCTTCCCAAACAGGTTGTTCCCGTCGAAGGGCATGTCCAGGACTCTGGTCTGGACGTCCTGCCGAAAGTCTGTAGCTTTGAGCCATCCACGACGTCGAAGGCAAACGCCGTTGCCCAGCTGGCGGAACCCAGTGTCGGCGATGTCCGTCGCCACGGTGATGGCGTGGTCCGACGCCACCTCACCTTCCTGCAGGATCTCAAGGGCCTCCGCCCTCTTGTCGTCCGGCAGAAAATCCACCAGGGGAGCTATCTTGTACCAGAGCTCCCTGTCGTAGCGGGCCACGATAGCCAAGGCGTTGGCCGCTTTAATCGTCGTCGCTGCCGACGAGATGACTCTACGTCCCATAGCATCCAATTTCTTTCCCTCGCCGTCCGGCGGGGAAGTTGATGTGGAGGCCGCACCCCCCCCGCTTTCTTCCTGGCTGCCGCGGAGACGACGGAGTCCGGGGTAGGCTGCGCCCGGAGGCATAGGGGGGGCCGTGTCCGGGACCCGGTACTTTTTCTCGTACCGGTCTCTTCTAGCTGGCGTCGTGGAAGGGTTCTTGAGGAGGGAAAGGCCCTCATCCCAAATGTCGTCCAACAGAGGCACTGCGAGGACCGTCTTCCTCTTGGCCTCGCGCCGCTGATAAAGGAAGCCTTCCTTTTTCTTCTCCTCAGGGCAGAGTTGGAAAAGCTCGGAAGCCCTGGAGATTATGGAGTGGAAAGATCCGATCTCGTCGGGCGGAGAAGCCCTGGTGGGAGGCGACGACGGAAAATCCTCGTCGTATGCCTCGTCGTCCGTACCCGTCG
Organism: Ambystoma mexicanum; assembly: GCF_040938575.1. NCBI lineage: Eukaryota > Metazoa > Chordata > Amphibia > Caudata > Ambystomatidae > Ambystoma > Ambystoma mexicanum. The sequence goes on from NC_090924.1 coordinate 1,002,708,674, forward strand.
CTGCCGTGTCAGTCCCCGTATCATCCCCTCGGGTGGACGGGGAGGAGGGCTGGACGGGGCGCGACGGTTGAAAAGGAGGTGGTGGATGGATCCTTCTTTTCTTGGTAGGGGGAACACCAGAAGGTCCCGGTTCTGGATCCCCCGACGGGAGAGGTTCCTCCGTCGGTAACGGTAGCCTCGTCCTTATCTCGGAGCATAAGGACTGTATGGCCAACAAAATGGCCGCCGAGTTGTCTTGCGGCGCTGGCAGAGGGGAATCCGACGGGCGAGCAGGGGCCCCGTCGGTATCCTCGACGATGTCGTCGTCGTCACCTGCGTCGGGGTCCATTCCGACGGGCTGGCCTTCTTCCACGCCTAGGCCGTGGCTTAAGACCTCGATCAGCTCCTCTTCTGAGGTTGAGGCCGAATCTACGACGACGCCCTGCCCCCCCTTCTTCTTCCCCACGGAGGGTTTCACGGGGGTCCTATCGATGGGCACAAAGGAAGACTCCCTCCGCGGAGGCAGGGAGATTCTGGGCCCTGAGGTCGCCACCACTGGTGTAGCCACCACAGGCTGAGCCAGGGCCGCCGCGACCGTTTCGTCGGATGGATCAAGGCCTTCACCACCTTAGGTGCGCTCACCGCCTTATCCTTGAGGGAGGGGGCACTGCCACGCTCCTCCTCTGCCTTAGAGCTCGACCGGGGCCTCTCCAGGAGCTTCGCCGGGTGCTCGGCCTTCCTCTTACCCGACCCAGAGCGTTGGCTCGTGGTTGATGGTGCCGGGGAGGGTGCGCCCTGCCTGGCGCCCGTAGAGCCCGACCGTTCGGCGCTCCCGGTGCCAGCGGACTCGCGTTGCTTGGCCTTATGTTGGGCCCCCGTCGCCGGGGCGCCCTCAAAGGTCTTAGAAGACCGCTCGGATTTCTTCTTCTTCTCGCCAGACGGGCTCTTACCCTCCAGCCAGTTGGCGAGACGTTGATGGCGGTCCTTCATGGTCCGTTCCGACATGTTGCCGCAAAACGCACAGTCCTTCTCCACGTGCGTCTTGTCCTCATGAAGGCAGTAAAGGCAGAAAGAGTGTTCGTCCTCCTTGAAGACGTTCTGCAGCTGGCATCCAGGGCAGACCCTGAACAGCTTTCCGGGCGTCGAGCTTCCCTTCTCCTGGGCCATCTCCGAGACCGGGCCTGAGAAGCTTCTGGAGTCCTCCGAAGCGTAGCTCGACGAAATCTTCACCCTTGAGGGGCACAGATGAATCCGACACGGGTCCCCGTTGATCTGATGTAGGATCGGTGGAGCTTGAGGCTCTTTTGACCGAAAGAATCGAAGTTTTTTTGTGAAAAAAGCGCGAAAAAAGCACTAACGCTCGAGAGCAATAGCACGAGGATCCCAACACATGAACGTGCGGTAAAAATCTGAAGATGGCTGCCAGAGGCGGTGCTTAGGTAGAGGGCAGTCATTGGCTGTGGTCAGTATGACGCAGAGACCAGTGATTGGTTATTACTACGAAAGACAGATCAGAAACTAAACTGATACTGGTTTTTTCTTTACCGAGGATTCCCAGCCTGACGACGGGGAATATTCATGAGCATGTGAATCCATGCCAGACCCCATGCTGGAGAATGATAACGACCCCGGAGGAAAGGGGGGGGGGGGGGTGAAAGAGAAAGGCATTCTTAAAAGAAACCTAAATGTCCCACGACCCCCACTCTCCCTACTGTTTTAGGCCGGCGAGGCCGGGCCTCCACCTAAGTCACCGCCGTCTAAGTTCTTAATCAGCGGTGAAACAGCTTTGCCGTCGAAGGAGGGATCTGATGTAATATACAAGAAATAACGGCCAAAGGGTCAAATAAATGTTTTGCAATTTCTCTCGGACGAGCTCCGCGTTAAGGCGACCAATATCTGGGCGGAAAAAAAACAATCAGAGGGACCTCGATGCGTGAGGGATTGTGGGTACACTAAATGTCACTACAGGGATAGTGTTACAAACACGCCTCGTCGACGTCCCCTTTTCGACTACGAAAAACAAAATGCAATACTCCGCAGTGACCACTGGATGTCGGACTATGCACAGCATGTGATTCGAAGGAGATTAACAAACATCAGAAATACATTTACTTCTGAAGTTAATTGGTGCACGTCTATCGAGATTTAGTTTCTGGAATCATCTAGATACCACTAGGTTGATTAAATGACATTTTTAGTTGGAGAGGGAGGGGAACTGCCTGCAGGGCGAAATAGACCACTGTAGTTAGAGTGGTGGAAGGGCTCTGACTGTTGTCGTGGTGTGCTATGAGAAAAATTGTGGAGGCTAACATCTATATGAGGGAGGGGAGAAAGGCAACTGGGGTAGAGGGGCCAAGTGAAAGGTGGATGCGCTTTCCCAACTCCGCTTTAACAGCAGGTGCCAGTAAGTAAATATCTGAGAGACGAGTGTCAAGATGGTCTAGAGGAGGTGATAGTGTCCGAAGGAAGGAAGTTCGGTTTATTAAGAGTTGATTGTGCCAGCTCGATGATGCATGACCAGACTTTCACGATCCATCAGAAGGTGGTTTCTGAGTCAAGTCCGAAGGGGGAAAAGGATAATGGCTTGTCACAAGTAGGCGTTTCAACAGAGGTTACAAGAAATATGAGACAGAAGACGGACTAGAGCCGCCGCTCCCAGTGAGGGAGGAGCAGAATTACAGACATAGCCGAGATTCTGTGCAACATCCTGCATCCTACTTGTGCCTGTTCCAGCAGTACTTTACTTTCGTATTTCTAGCGTGCAGACCGATAACCCATGGGCACAAGGGCATGACAAGAAACAGATAAACAATCCCTATGCTATGCATTTTTTATGGGTACATCCGACTATTTTTAGCAAAACTGTTTTTAAATTCTTTTTAAATGCATCCATTGCTTGAATTTCTCTGGTCTCAAGGGAGTTTATTCCAAGTAAGAGGTGTGGCAATACTGAAGGCTCTCTTAAGGGTTTACTTATTTTTGCATCTGCGTGTCAAGAGCTGTGCCCTGTTGTTGGATCTGAGCAGTCTTTGGTTTTTCTTTTCCACAATACAGTCCTGCAAGTAGCCTGTCATTTTGACCAATGTACATTTGTGAGTATTCCCCAACCGGAAGGTAATTCTTGCCTTAATAGGCAGCCAAAGTAGATTGCGCTTGGCCTCTGATACATGATCCCTCCATTTCAGTTTTTTGATCACTCTTACTGTTATTTTGGATGACCTGAAGCCGTTGAATTTCGTATTGTGTAGTGCCACTTAGTAGGCTACTACAGTAGTCGATTTTTTGATCCTATGATGGCTCTAGCAATCGTCTTTGCATTCTCTTGGGTAATGAAACAGTTTTATATAATATGATGAATCTGACAAACTGCTGATTTGTGCCTTCTTATTTAAGATATTTAATCGTTATTCCTATTTTTTTTAAAACATCTTTTTATTGATTTCAGCATATATAACAGAACAAATTCTAAAAAACACATTTCCCTCCCTCCTCCTCCCTCCCCCCTCTAACCCGTCGTAGCGTAAATAAAATCTTTAGTTCTGAAAACCTATCAACTCCTCAACAATGAACGTCCAGCAGCTTTAGTCTTTGGGGCACCATTGCTCCCTGAACTCCCCCTTTAGATAATCCAGTATCTCACCCCAGTCGGCAGCAAAACTTTCCAATTTCCCCTCCGCCGCATATGTGGCCCATTCCAATGAAACAATGTCCCACACTTTCCTAAACCAGTCCTGCTCTGTGGGAATCATTGGGCTCTTCCATTTTTGAGCAATTAGCCCCATCACCGCTAAGGTGAAGACCACTTTCGCCTGGGGCTCCTCCGTCTCCTCTCTTCCCCACCCGTTTCTCTTCAGCCCTGGGGCTGGGGGGTGCCCAGGACCCTCGAGATTTTGCTGGGGAAGATTGGGCGCGTGCAATATCACGCCAAAAAGACCTTATATGCGGGCAGTCCCACCAAATATGAATAGCTGTGCCCACCTCCCCGCAGTCCCTCCAACAGGCCCCTGAAGTCGTTGGGTACATTGCATGCAACCGGGCCTGGGTGTAATGCCATCCATAAATATACTTGTACCATGCTTCCTGTAGTTGGGACGCCTTGGCCACTTTTGGGATTAACCTCCATAGCTCCTCCCAATCCTCCCTATCCATTTCCACCCCCGCTTGCTGCTCCCATCCCCTCATTTACGGCCAGGTGACCTTCGGGGCCATGCTCTCTAAAAGTTTATATAGATCCGATATTAGACCCCTAGAACCATCATGGGTCAGGAGGAATCATTCAAATTTAGTTAGATCGCGCATAGCTGCCCTCCTGGCCTCCGCTGACATAACCCATTGTCTAATTTGAAAGTATCCTTTCCCCCTCACCAACTCTGAATTGCAGCTTACATTCCTCGAATGTCTTCACTATTTGGTTGTGAAACATATCCCTCATTGTCCTGCATCCTCCTTCCTCCCACATTCGGAACGCTCCTCTCTCCAACCCCGGCGAGAAGTCCCCATTATTGAAGATGGGCGGGGACGGAAAGGATGAGATCCTCGCCTCTCCACTGCCCTGTCCCAGGTGGCTACCATCCCCTTCGTAATATCACTCCAGTATATATGAGGCGGCCTCAGCCTCCGGGGAAGCCATAGTACTTCACCGAGGTGATGTCGGGCGACTGCTCTGCCCATTTTTACCCAATGCTTTTCATAGCTTGCGGCAAACCATTCCCTAATCACCCGGAGAAGTGCAGCCTCATGATATCGCCTAAAGTCCGGTAGACCCATACCCCCACGGCCTTTGGACGCCGTAGAAGGCACCAAGACACATGTGGCCTCTTACCCTCCCAGAAACTCTTTGACCACACAGTCCTTAAAGAAGCCCGCGGAATGGCTAGCGGGATCGCCTGAAACAGATATAGTATGCGGGGAAGGATCACCATTTTAAATGCTGCCCCCCTCCCTAGCCATGAAACTTAAGGACGCTTCACCTACTCATATCCTTTTTAATTGCCTTTAACATGGGGGGGGGGGTAGATCCACCATAATGGCCGCCCAGGGAAGGGGTTACCCGGATCCCCAAGTATCGCAACCCACCAGGGCTCCATTTGAACGGGGAGAGTGCCTTCAATGCTTTTGCCTTGTTCTGCCCAAGGGATAGATTCATCAGTTCGGACTTCTGCCAATTGATTCGCAACCATGATACCTCCCCAAATTTAGTCAGCACTTCTATGCATGACCTGATGGACCCCTTCAGCTGTGTCAACATGACTAACATATCATTCGCGAATGCCGCGACCTTGTGCTGGTATCCCCCACATGATACACCCTGGATCCTGTCCGTCTCCCTTATGGCTATTAACAGGGGTTCTAGATGTATAGCAGAGCAGGGGGGACAAGGGACACCCCAGCTTCGTTCCCCGCCGAAGTCTAACTGGGTGCGATTCTTCCCCATTAACTAAGATCCGTGAGCTGGGGTTTTTATAGTTTGCCGCGACCATGTTGATGAATTCCGACCCGAGACCCATTGTTTCCATGTCCAGGAGCAGGAACGACCACTCCACCCGATCAAACGCTTTTTCAGCATCGAGCGCTACGAGGATCGTCGGAGTGGTAGTCTTCTGTGTTTTTTTGACAATGTGGGCCACCCGTCTGATGTTATCAGCCGTCTGTCTCGCAGCCACAAACCCTGTCTGATCCTAGTGGATCAGCAAAGGTAGGTACCTTTCCAATAGGGATGTAACGGTATAACGGTATACCGTTAAAGATACCGTGAACCACTTAATTGAACAATAATAACCGTCACATTGTTTATACCGTTATACTGTTCATACCGTAAAGTGTGCTTTTCAATCTGATTTGGAAAGGCTGCAGTAAGCAAGTGCTGCACAGTCTTGGTCTTGCACTGTTGGATGTGCCGTCTGCCAAGTAGTTTCAGTTGGAGCAGTTTTTAATGCCATTCCATAAACCACACGTGTCCGACACAAAATCAATATGTTAGCAATAGGAAGAATAGATACAGTGCCAAGAAGGAAAGGGGTTTACTTTGGGTTGGCGGCTTTGGGGTTTATATATTTATAATGGATAATGTTCTCTAAACATATGGCAATGGGGTATTTCCCTGGTTCTATCATTGAATTTACATATAATAAGTCATACTGCGAAATTCACTCATCTCTGTGGGTATTCCCTGCTGCCATACCAAAGGGTAACATGTCCGTAATTACTGAACACCTTTTGGCCCGCAAGTAAACTAAAGGCTGTAACGTAAAGAGTGCGTCTGTGTGTGTATATGCAACAAGCGTATACTACCATCAGCCTCCATTGATCGGTGGCATGCAGGTTATCAAGATGACAACATGTTCATCTTCACCAGTAGCCAGTGGGGGAGCATAAAGCCTAAATTACCACTTAAGAAAAGCTATTCAGTTTGCTTTGTCAGTTGCAGCAGGGCCCCCTCCCTCCTCTCCACACGTGTGTTTGTGTTTGGTGGAAGCAAGGCATTTCAGTGGAAACTATGTTGAAATGCCCAATTCTGGCCCTGGGTGCCTGGTTTTTTTTATGATGCTAAATCTGTCAATTTATGACCTTTTAGAAAATATTTGTTAAGATTATTTAACTCCACCTGCTATACCGCGATAACCATGATATACCGTCTTTTGGCAAGAAGGTTATCGTACCGTCATAAACCTAATACCGTGACACCCCTACTTTCCAGCCACCTGGCCAATATTTTAGTGAATATTTTCGCCTGTGTTTATGAGGCGAATGGGCCGATACGATACACACTATTCAGGGTCCTTACCTGCCTTGTGTACGAGTGTTATTTTCGCCTCCTCCATAGATGGGGTTATACCGCCTCTGGACCCAAATGAATTGAATAGTTGTGTTGGGTGTGGAACTAACAGATGGGAGTAGAGTTTATAAAACGACGCTGGGTAGCCATCTGGGCCCGGAGATTTAGCACGGGGAAGAGCCGCTATAGTTGCTCTCCCCTCATCTTCTGTGATGTCTCGCCCTAACTATCTCCTCTCATCCCTGGACAGCCGCGGAAGGGCCCCCAGGAAATCCCTCTGTGGTCCCAGTGCCGGATTCTGCGAGGAGTATAGTACTTCGTAAAACTCTGCTAACCTCCCCTTGACCTCCGTCCGAGTGAGTCTCCCCCCCCCCCTTATCCCTCATGGCCACAATAGCATTCCGTTCCCTCTCAGAAGACGCGCTAGAAGTGAATCAGCCTTATTGGCCTTGGCATAGAATCTGTGTCTAACCCGGAGCATAGCCGCTTTTACCTTTTGGTCCTTTGGATTCTCAACTGGCCCTCTGCCGCCCTATACTCCTTGTACACCTTTCTAGTGGGGTTCTCCTCCATACGCACTCTGGCGGCCTAGACTTCACCCTCCAACTGTGCCTCTAGCCCCCCTCAGTAATCGATTCCTTTCCACTTGCAGAGCGATTAATTCCCCTCTCAGGGTAGCTTTGAACGCATCCCACCTAATCTCTAAGTTTGTATCAATGCTGCTGTTCGGCGCAAAGAAATCTCAAATCTTACTATCTATCTCCTCCCGCGTCACATGGTCCCTCAAGAGCGTCTCTGGGAATTTCCAGCTCCACACCCCCAGCCTACACCCCCCCACCCCCACTTCAACCGGAGTTTAATCTGGACAACCTTATGGTCCGCTATCCCCATGTGGCCTACCTCTACTGAAACCACCCCTCCAATCAGGCTTGCCGACGCCCATATATAGTAAATTCTAGACTGAGTTCTATGAACATCTGAGAGAAATGTGAACCCCTCTTCTCCCCGTAGTGCTCTCCACACATCCCGCAAACCTGCTTCCTCCCACCGTTCCTTTAATTGAGGTGAAGCTACCACCCCTCACCTGTTGCGTGCGGTCACCTCTCCTATCCCATGCCAGGTTAAGATCACCCATTAGAATCACTTGGCCCCTCGCAAAATCCTGTAAAGTGCCCAGGGTCTCCAGAAGAAACTGATCCTGACCCACGTTCGGGCCATACACCAAAGCTATTGTGTATGAAGAGCCCATGTACTCTCCCCGTACCATGATATACCTGCCATTCTTATCCCGGAGGGTATTGTTCACTCGAATGTCCATCCCCCTTACAAATGCCAATGCTACTCCCCCTTTCTTGGTGGGGCCCGATGCGAACAATATTTGTGAGTAACCTTTCAACCGCAGGCGATGCTGGTCCTTCCGCAGCAAGTGGGTTTTCTGGATCGCCAAGACATCTGGTCTGTGGGTCCTGGTAAACTGCTCTAATTTCGTACGCTTAAGAGGGGAATTCAACCCCCTGACATTATGAGATAACCACTTGAATACTGAGTTGATATCTAGCGCGCATCTCTTGGTCAGAACCCATATCAGGTCTCTCCCTACACCCCACCATCTCTCACCCTCAATGGGAAGTTTTGAGCTCCCATTACCCTTTTACCCCCTTTTACCCCCTCCCTCCAAGTCTTGCTCCCATGGAGTTGAACTTGCCTGCTGGACCTTCACCCAACTCCCCCCTATTTTCCCACCCTGAATCCCCAACTGCAGCGAGACCCCCCCCACCCACCCCACTTAACAGCTCAGCACAGCAGCCGCTCCCTCCGCGCTCCTTCCCTCCCCCCAACCAGGCCTCATTGCCCTTTCTGATCCCAGTATGTTGCACCCCTAGCTCCTGAGCTTCTCTGTCGCCTTAACGGGTCCACCACCCCTTGCCCATTGAGTTTTTAACAAAGAACGCACCCTTTGCCACCAATCCCGCACTCTACCCAGGATCCCTCCCGCACACCCTAGACAAATCACCATTCCCTCTAGGTCCCTTCCGCCTTTTGTCCCCCATTGTAGACCACTCCCACACCCTCTGCCTTAGCCTGCTGCCTGTGACCTGTCACCTGTCACACACCGCCGGAGGGGACCCCCGTCTAAGTCAATCTGCAACACATAAGCCCCCTCCTGGACAGATGTCATCCGTTTCTCGTGGCCCTCCCAGTCAAAAACAAGGCCAAATGGAAAGGTCCACTTGTAGCGCACACCGCGCTCATTCAGTGCCTTCAGCACCGGCGCCATCTGTCTCCTCTTTATCAGGGTGACGCTTGCCAGGTCATGGTATAAAGCCATTTGTTGGATTTCAAACAATATTGGTTCTTTTTTCCTCGCCGCCTGGAGGACTGCCTCCTTCTGGGCGTATCTGGTAAAGGCGGCAAGGACATCCCTTGGTCTCGGGGAGGGCCCCTTGGAGAGTCTGCCCACTCTGAAAACGGTCCAGTTCAATACTGCCGAAGCAGCCTCCCCTAGAATTTCTGCGAAAAGGCCCTGGATCTCCTGTTTCAGGTCCTTGTCTGAGACCGATTCCGGCAGCAGCTTCAGCCTTATGTTAATCCTCCGAGATCTGTTCTCGATGTCCTCCATCTGAACCTCCAGGTTTTGGGTTGCCACATCAAGGCGCTCTATGGCTTCACTGTTAGCAGTGGCTTCCTTTTCCAATTCCTGAAGCCCCCTTTCCAAAAGATCAGTCCTTTACCCTAGTTGCCTTAGATCCCACTTGATCTCCCCAAGAGCTTCATTTAGGTCTGCCCGCATAAGCTGAAACTGCTCCTGGAATGTCCCAGCCAAACTGGAATGAAGGGCCTGGATCTCGCCCAGAAAGTCCTGTCTGTTGACCAGGGATAGATCCGCGTCTCCTCAGCGGGCCCCGTCCCCTCTGTTCCTTAGTTACTGCCCTCCGAACCTTCTCCCATGTCTTGTACTGACCACAGAGAGCGGAGGGTGCTTTGTGGATCCCGTGAGTGCTGTGACGACTTGCCGCTTTTCCCTTTGTTCCGTGCGGCCATCGAATCAGTTTTTAGCATGCGGAGTGGGATCCGGCTCTAGCTTTCCCTTAGCTCCTCTACCTCCGGTGCGGCCACCTCTCCCCCAGGTATCACCGCGGCGGTCAGTCTGCCTGCGCACCTCCTCCTGCAGGCAAGCGCCGCGCACCTCCCCTTGAGACCTGACCCCTCCTGGGCCGCTGAGTATGCTTAAGGTAGCAGCTATACCCTGGAGGCACTCCCCTCAGAGGACCATCATTGTGAAGCTGCCAGAGAGCCCCAAGTGGGGAGCGGGATTAGATGCTGGGGGAGCGGACAATTGCAGTCCCAAGAAACAGCTATGCAGTCAGTGGAGTTTCAGACAGCCTAGAATGTTCCATGAGCACCCATCTTAACACTTAATGGAATATGGTTAGGCAGCTTAGCAGGCGCTGTGCTTGGAGCGCTAGGATGAGGAGGCACCACGGGCTTCTTACATGCATCTGCCTCCCACCCGTGATGGATCCAGTATGGGAGCAGCTGGGCTTCTCTGCAACCCCTGATGGATGCCGCCTCCGCCTATGTCCCCACCGCTGCGGGAGTGGCTGGGATAGTTCCCGCCACACACTCCGTACAAAGCTCTCTCCGGTGGCCGGGGACCTGCCTGCTCCTCCTAGAGCCTCCCCGTGAGATCCCGACTCACCGCGGATCTTTATTGCAGGGCTCTTCCTCCCGGTCCTCGGCCGCTTCACCAGGCCAGGATTTCTTTCCCCTGCCTGCGAGATTAGACGCCCGCCCACAGCTGCTAGGTCCCCCGTGCTCCCGGCACTCCAATCGCTGGCCTCCGGTCTCCGCTTCGGCCTCCGAGCCCAGGCACCCTGAGCCAGACGGCACCAACGAGGCACCGCTCACCACCTAGAGCCCGCCAGGCGCCTCCCCCTGGGCTCTGCGCACCGGGATGCAGACTCCCTGCCAACTACTCAGGCCGTTCTGGGCCGAAGCAAACACCGCCGGGAGGCAGCTTTTTTCCTTTATTCTGCTCGGTTGTCAACTCCTGCAGGTGCCGGGAGCTCTTCCTCAGCCATGAGGGGGTTACCATCAAATAGCGGGGCGGTGGACCTCTCTATTTTTGCCCGAAGACCAGGAGCGCACGGCTGGTGCGTCTACTCCCTACTAGCCGCCATCTTGGAATCATTCCTAATGTTTTTACTTTATTCAGAAAGTCAAGCTTGTGGTTTGCTATAGTAAAGCTACTAAACAGAGGGCTTAATTTGGCCAGTTTCTAGTTTGAACAGACTATCAGTTCCGTTTAACTATCATTTAAAGCCAGATGGTTTTGAACCATTCACTTCTGCATGATGTCATAGATGCCGTTGATTGTTTCATCGTCTATGTATTCCTGTTACAGGCAGGACACCGTCATCTGCATAGTTTGTAGAATTATAAAAGTTACTCACCGTAGTGACTAGCATACTCTTGGTCCATAGTCCACTTTCCTCCATACTGCATGGGCGTCCCTTGTGAGGGACGGTAGACAACCTTTTTCACCAGAAAAATCTTCCCCTCTAAATTTAGAGGCGCAGCCCTGGGAGCATGCGCTGACCTGACTCCGCCCTCCAGCGCCACACCTCTGTCCCCAAAGACACGTCGACAATAGATTTACCATTGGTCATCACCAGATTATTGGGGTGCGGGGAGGGTGGTGGGACGTATAGATGAAAGGGGACAATGGATTAAGAAGGTTAGCCATTATGGTGAATAATTTATAATTACTCTTACGTCCCGTCCCCTTTCCTCCATACTGAATGGGCGATTTCAACTGATTGTAGTCCCAGGGTGGAGAGGAGACTCCTTAAGCAAACAGGTTCCGGAGAACCGCCTGTAAACCAGCATCCAAACAGTAATGCTTGCAGAAAGCCAATGGAGTGGCCCATGTGACTGCCCTGCTTATGACCCTCCAGGGGACATTGCGCGGAAAGGCGATGGCCGTTGCCTTGGCCCTGACCGGGTGGGCATGCACGTTTGCCGGAAGGGATCTATGCTGACCCTTGTACGCTTCCTTGATGGCCAAGACCATCAAGCGGGAAATGGAGACTTTGGAAGCCTGATAGCTTTGCCAGGTGATGAACAGGGCATCTGATTTGAGGAAGCCCTTGGTCCTGTCCAGGTAAAATTTCAGGGCACGCCTGACATCTAGGCAGTGCAGAACTCTGAGGCTCGTCCTTCGGGTCAGCAAAGAATGTAGGAAGGACAATCTCCTTTTTTAAGTGAAAGGCTGATGGCACTGTAGGTAGAAATGCCGGATGGGTCCGCAGGACCACGTTATCCTTGTGAAAGGTAGTGTACGGCTCAATCGACTAGAGCCTGGATCTCGCTGACCCTTCACGCTGAAGTGAGGCCGACTAGCAGGGCTGTCTTGATGGTGATAGCCCGATGTCCACGGACGCCATAGGCTCAAATGGCTTGTGCGCGTGGGCACCCAAGACTAGGGTCAAATCCCACACGGGGTGTGGTTTCCTGATGGGCGGGTAGAGTCTAGCGAGTCCGGCCAAATGTCTCCTGACAATCTGGTTGAGGAGAAGACCCCTTCCTCCGAAATTCCTGTAGGCCCCCACAGCTGAGGTATGTCTGACAGGTGTCCACCTGCACGTCAGATTTGGAGAGGTGTGCCGAGAATGACAGCACGTCGTCCAATGAACAGGCCAATGGGTCGATATCCTTGGAGTGCGCCCAGTGGCAGAACCTGGTCCATTTACTTTTATACTGGGCTCTTGTAGCTTTGCCAGTAGTCCCCTGTATGATTTCCAGATTGGCCTAGGATAGGTTGAGGTGGCTGAGCATCACCTGCTCAGGAACTACGCTGCGAGGGCCAGCTTCTGAGGGGCAGGGTGGACAACCTTGCCCCCTGCTGTGTCAGAAGATGTGCTGGGCCCGTCGGGAGCTGGATTGGAGGAACCTCCGAGAGGCTGAGCAGCTCAGAGAACCATGGCCTGGCTGGCCACCACAGAGCTATCGGAAAGACGCTGAGCTGGTGAGACTCCTTGAACTTGCAAAGTACTCTGTGAATCAGTGGGGTGGGCGGGAAGGCGTATGCCGACATGCCGTTCCACTGGATCCATAAGGCGTCGCCCAGGGGAGCCTAGGCTTTGCCCGTGCCCGGGAGGCGAACTGAGGGCACTTGTTGTGCCTGGTGGCAAAGAATGCACCTGGGGGAGGCCCCATCTGTGGAAGATTTCCTGTGCAACAAGGTCGTTCAGCTGCCACTCACAGTTGTCCTCTCCCCACCTTCTGAACCTGTCCGCTTCCAAGTTGGTTTCCCCCGGAGGGTGGATTGCCGTGTGGAACATCTCGTTTTCCAAGGCCCATTCACACATGTTGATCGCCAGTCTGCACAAGGAGGGGGACCTGGTTCCCTCCCCCCACCCCCTCCTGCTTGTTGATTTAGTACATACTGGTCGAGTTGTCTGTCTGGATAAGGACAACACTTCCCTTGACGCGTGGGAGGAAGGCTCTCCGCGCTAACCAGATGGCGTTCAGTTCCAGACAATTGATGTGGTATTCTTGTTCTCAACGGGTCCATGTGCCATGCACCGAGAGATCCTCCACAGTGGCTCTCCAGCCCTCGAAGGAGGAGTCTGTGGTAATCGTCAGCTGAGGGACAGGGTGCCTGAAGGGGTTGCCCATCCGCAGGTTGCAGTCCCTGGACAAACATGTGAGGTCCGGGTGGAGAGCGATGGGGATCTCGATAATTTCAGCCTGAGAGCCCCACTCCTGGTTCCACAATGGTGCAAAATGGAGTTGAATCATCATCATCATGAGTCTTGTGTGGGGGATGGCCAACAGTACAGCTGCAAAAAGACCCAGGAGATGCTGGTACCACCAAGCCGAAGTAGCGTTTCGGCTGAGAAAGTGGGACGTGGCCCTCCTGATTGCCGAGATATTGTCCTCCGAGGGGGAAGACCCTCTCAGAGCACGTGTCCCGTGGAGAAGAGGCCCAGGACGGTCAAAGACTGCGTGGGTTGCAGCTGTGACTTCTTGAGATTGAGCGAAAAGCCCAGGTTGTGTAGCGTGTTCATCAGTGCATGGGAGGAGTGGTGAACTGCTTCTGGAGATGTAGCCCCGACGAGCCAGTCTAGGTAGGGGTATATATGGAGGCACTGAGGAGGGCTGAAACAGCATTCATTAGTCTGGTAAAGACCCTGGGGACAGAGTTGAGGCCAAAAGGGGGGACCTTGTACTGAAAATGGCAGCCCATGATCCTGAACCGGAGGAAAGAACGATGGGGTTGCCAAATCGGGACGTGCAGATAAGTGTCCTTCAGATCAAGGGAGCACATCCAGTCTCCCCTGCACAATGTCTCCGCAATAAAGGCTGCCGTAACCATCTTGAACCTCTGAAGAGGTAAGGAGAGGTTGAGGGTGGAAAGGTCCAGTACAACTCTCAGGCCAGCCTGGTTCTTCTGAATGGTGAAGATCCTGGAGTAAAAGCCATAGCCTCGCAGGGAGGCTGGGACTTCCTCCACGGCCTGGCTCAGAACGAGCAACCGAATCTCTGCCAAAAGATTTGCTGTCCCAACTGGAGGGAAAGGAGAAGAGAGGGGAGGCAGGAATATGAAGACGGTACACCGAGGAGATTACCGACAGGATCCAGGGGGTCTGCAAAATTCTGTCGCCAAAAGTGTGCGTGAAGAGCAAGCCTGCCCCCCCACTGGCGACATATGGACCCAGAGGGGTGCGTCAAGTATTCTTACCCTTAGAGGCAGAGGGGGACTGGAAAAAGCCCTTGCTCCCCCACACACCCCTTTTTTGTTGCTTGCACCAACTTGGGGGTCAGCGAGTGTTCCGACTGCCTAGGCCTCAGTTCCTGGAAGCCACAGAAGCCTCCAGATGAGCGACCCTTATCCGAGCGTTGCTGAGACTGGGAGTATGGTTTGGGCGTGGTCTTTGTCAGTATGGATAAAGACTTAGCCGTTTGAGAGCTGTTTTTTGTCCAGCTCCTTGTCTGTACTGGAGTGAAAGAGGTCACTGATCTCGAAGGGCAGATATAGAAAGTTTCTGGACATCTGGGTTGATGTTGGTTGTCCGGAGCCAGGCCATCCTTCTCATGTCCGTGGCAATACAGATGGCACGTCCAGAGGTATCAATGTGTGCCAGGGTGGACTCCCATGACAACCTGAGCCACGAGCTTGGCTTCGGATAGCCCCGATTTAAAATGCGATTGGCAGTGGGCGGGGAGGAAGTCAGCAATTTCCCGCCATAATCTCTGGTTGGCAGCTGCCAGCATGGCATCTGCGGTGGCCTGTCACAGATGCAAGGAAGCATTGGAATACAGCTTCTTACCGTATGCCTCCAAGGTTTTATCCCCCTTGCCTAACAGCGTCGTAGATGACGAAGACGACTGAGGCTTGGAGTACAGCGATGCCGCAGCCATCACCGAGGAGTGTGGCCGAGAATGGGAAGAGAGCAAAAGTGTATCCCCCTCCATCTGCCTGTATTTGGCGTCCACGTTACAGCTGACTGGCTGGACAGAGTGGGGTTTGAGCCAGCCCTTCTTGGCAAGGGACACCACGTCGGTCTGTAGTGGAATTCCCGTTCTGGCAGAAGGGCGCCTCGTGAGGACTTCAGCGAGAACGCCCACTGCCAGCTGTTCTACCTGGGGCTGGGGCAGGCCCAGGTATTCCGCCAGGCCCGAGAGACGTTTGTGGAAGGCCCTGGCCGAGGGTGTGTCAGGATCCTCCTGGTCAGTATCCGGAGGGTCTGGGGGATCCTGTGGAGGTGGAGTGTCTGGGGCCAGAGGCTGCGGCACTGGGACCACGGCAAGAGGCTGGTATAGAACTGCCTGCGGAGTAGGCTGAGGAGCCGGAGGAGGCTGAGCCGGGGCCAGAGGTGTCGGAGGAGTCTGTGGTGCCCTCGCATATCGGGAAGGACTTCCCTGACTGCGTCATTGATGAAAGCCCCCATCTGTGAAGACTTCATGAGACCGAGGAAACTCTCGAAGATCCGGTCCTCGCTGGCCGCAGGAGGAGGGCACGGACGGGGTAGCTAAAGGCAGCTGAGGCTGCTGCCGACCCTGTACATACAGACGCAAGGGAAAACGGCCTTGCGCATAAGGCAAGGCCGTAGGCCACGTACCTGGTTAATGCCAGTCCCACCTCGATACTCGTTCTTTGCCAAATTCCTGCAGAGGTGTCGAATGGGTGTCCCTTTCCAACACATTGGACATTTTGTTGAGCTGCCTACCATGTGGCTGCGATGTGTTGCTCGGCTCACTGGGGACGGCTTCTGCCAAGTCTCTAATCTGTGAGGTGCGTAACTTGCCCCTCTCCTCGGGCACGGTAGGTGTACAAACCTCGACCTGGGGGGTCGTTAGAGCTGCATTCAGGCGTCCCCTTGGACGTACTGCCGGTAACAGGGCATAGCCCCTCGGCCATGATGCCGGTACAAGGGCGGAGTCCCTCGGGCGCAAGCCCGGTAAGAGCCTGGCGGCCCCTCAACACCGACACCGGGATGATCCGGGGACCCCTCAGCCCGGAGGCCGGTAGCTGTGACAGCCTCGGTGCGTGTGTTGGTATAAGGACCCGACAGGTCCTCCCACGCAGGAGAGTCCCTGGGAAAGAGTCTCCCTTGCGAGGTGCGGATGAAAATATAGGCCCTACCTCAGGCCTGGATCGATGCTTCACAAAGTTCTTGAGATCCTCAGAAGGAGACCGCTGAAAGAGCTCCTTCCAGATGGCTAGTCTGTTCTTCAGCGCTTTCGAGGACAGCGAGCCACACGCCGAACAGGCTTGCCAACCGTGGTCTGGACCAAGGCAACATAGGCAGAGCGCGTGGGGGTCTGAAGTCAGGAAGAGCCTGTTGCAGGATGGGCACCTGCTGAACCCTGTCGAAGTCGACATGCGCTGGGGAGGAGATGTCGGGTCTGAGGACCCAGTACTTAATTAATAAAAGACAAAAGTAGATAGAGGAAGAATCCACATGTGGAATTACATGGACAAAGCCAAACCCAGGAGCTCTGGAGAATTCGGCCCGTTCCCGTCAACGAGGAAAAGGGGACTGGGGTGTGGCTCCAGAGGGCGAAGTCAGGGCAGCGCATGCTCCCATGGCCGGGCTTCCGCGTGCCTCTAAATGTAGAGGGGAAGAAGATTTTTCTGGTGAAAAAGGCTCCGTCTCCCATCCCTCGCAAGGGACGCCCATGCATTATGGAGGAAAGGGGACGGGACGTAAGGGTATATAATATTATTCTGTTCCGTAAGGGGCGAAGAAAGGAACCACGAATATGCTCTGTAGAAAAAACGAAACACATGCCCCCTGTGGTTACCAAAAGTTAAGGTAACTGGTTTAGCTTCTGCTTCCGAACTTGCCACTCTACATTTCTCTGGCTCAGGAATGATATCATCCACTGGGACCCCTGGCCAGAGAAGCCAGCAACATCCTTCAACCTGGTGGCCAATATATCAGGGTCCACCAGGTAGAACGCTGCAGAAAGATTTACAATCATGAGCAGTGATAAGAGTCTAATGCCCATTCTTTCTAGCAGCTTGGACTTAATGTCCAGGAGGGCTGTTTGGTCCCATGACCCTGCTTGAACCACGATTGAAATTTGTTCAAGATAGGGTGGTTATTAATGATTAGGTGGAAGTAAATGCAAAAGTGATCTGACCAGGGGCATGGTGAGATTGCCATCGATGAGACCATGACAATGTGTGTCGCCACCGAGTCCAGGATATTACCTTGTGTGGGTAGGCTGGTTAACTAGGTTGTCAAATCCAAAAGTGCCTCCTCTAATAGCCCTGCATTGGCGTCAGCGTCAGTCAAGCCACAGATTGAAGTTCTCCATTATTTTTGTGTTGGGTTTGAGCATCGGTAAGACCCGATTACATAATTGGTCAGGGAATCTGGATCATTCTTAGGAGCTCTATAGATAAGTAATAGGTGAAGGGTAGTTTCAGGGCTGCTCCCTATATTAACAGCCAGGACTTCTGATCCTGGTAGGTCTTCTATTTTGGTTTCCCATATATGGAGTTCTGATCTAAATGTAAGGGTGACTCCACTGTCTCGACCGTCTTTCCCATCTATCCTTAGGATGCTATATCCAATTGGAATCGCCAACTCTAAAGATGGTCCTGCTGCCTAAGTTATAGCACAAATATCAATGTGAGTTTCCTCAGTATGTGTGGCTACTTCAACCTAGTACTTCAAAATAGATGTTCTTCTAAGAATTGTGTTATTCTATAGATGTACGTTAGGAGTAGTTTTGCAGGGTATGGGATGATGGAGATTGGTCTCTAGTTTGAGAGGTCCTCCCCTTTGCCTGTTGTGTCCTTGAGAAGCGGCTTTATGTAGGTCAATTTTAATAGTCGCTGTACTTTCCCTGTTGACCAGGATTGATTGAAGAGGTTTTTTTAGTATTCCATAGGTGTTCATTGTGAGAGGATCGATTTGTGCATGTCTGGGGGTAGGGATCCAGGGGGGACCCTGCATTGTTGCTATTGCTTACTAGCTTGACAAATGTCTCTGCCGCTTCGGAGCTTGTTCTGGCTGTATAGGTTGCGTGTTATAGTTGCTTGGTCTGCTTTTTATGATCTGTTGGATAGTGCCGATTTTGTTATTGAAGTGGTCTGCGAGGTCGTTGCATAGTTTTAGTGAGAGTATCAGTGTTGCTGCAGCCAGTGGGATTGCTCATTTCGTTATTATTTTAAACAGTTTGATTGTTGGTGGCTTTGGTAATTGCCGTAGTATCTTTTTGGCCTTTTTGATGTCCTTTTTGTACAAGCCGATTTGTCATTGAACCGAAGTTTCTTCACCTGGTCCTTCCTATTTCTCCATTCTAGTTCAAGCTTCCTGCTATTTCTTTTCATAGCGTTGAGAATCGGGCTGAACCATTTTGCTGTCGCTCTTTTGCGCGATGGGATGAATAGTTTTTCCATGTTATTTCATCTATGTCCTGGTGATCCATTTGCAAACTAGTTCTGCTTTAATGCCAAGGTGAGCTTGGTCCATTGTTGTTGCCGGTGGTTTGGTGATTTGATGATTTCCATTACTTCTACTAAATTGCTATTTTTGATGGTCCTCCAGTTTCTTTTCATGATGTTGGCAGTTTGTTGGGTTGTTTGGTTGTTGATGTAGCTAGCGTGATTACGAAAGAGATGATTAGGTGGTCGCTCCAGAGGATCTGTATTGGTGGTGCGGTGATTAGGTTTTCGTTGGAAAAGATTGTGTCTAGTGTATGTCCTGCCTCAATCCTTTAACTAATTGATGTATATTCATAGTCTTCAGTTGTTTGGATAGTGATGTGTGTGTTAGCGGTTTCTTAGTCAAACTAGATGTTGAAGTCTCCAAGTATTATCAGGTTCTCCTGTGCGATGGCTAGGTTGGTGATGGCTTCAGTGAAGGAGTCTACAAAAGGTTGCTATCGTATGTCGGTGGTCTGTCTACCAGAATGAATTTGAGGTTTGTTTTTGGGTTTGTAGTTAGGCGAAGGATTAGTGATTCGCACTTGATGCTTAGTGGTTCTTCAGTTTTAATTTCCAGGTATTGCTTTTATGCCATCGCTAGTCCACTTTTGTTTTTCCAGTTTGCTTGTGAGCACTTGAAATTGTCAGGAGGCAGTTATGGAGTACTTATTGTAGTTGTCTAGCCATGTTTCGGTTATGAATAAGATGTTGCTACCTCTGTCACACAGGCGGTTGTAGACCTCTGTGGCATGTTTGGACAGATCTATTGTTGACTAGGTTACAGTGGCTCTTTTTGGAGGTGGTTAGGTTTTTTTTTTGATCCTTGTTTTGTCTTGTGGATGTTCGGTTGGGCTGCTTCTGTGTTGTCGCAGATTGGTAGGCGATCCGTGGTGTCTGCTTCGTAGTTGAGGCTGTCAATTAGATCAATTGTTGGGTTGATGAGTTACTCTACTTCATCATCTATGTTTTGATGTGGTTGCTGGTAGTTCCTTTGTGTTCTTGTGATATATGAGGTTAGGGCGTTGGTTTTGTACCTTTCACAATCCTTTTTTTGCAGGGTTCCAGTAGGATCTGAAAGTGTCTGAAATAGGTCTACAAGGCCCAATCAAGGGGCTCGGGGGCAGAAGGGGTGGGACAGAGTGGGGCTTCAGAGTAAGAAGCAAGAAAAGAATGGTAAAGGGCCAAATAGAGCCAAAGCCGGGTAAGCCCCTTGACGAATGTGGATCCTACAGGCCCCCCATCACTCAAATACAGATACCAAAATATTCGCTAAGGTAATAGCAAACAGATTTCTCCCCATAATGTCACACCTGGTCCACCCGGACCAAAGCGCCTTTGTTCCCAGTCGCTCAATAGCCCTCAAAATCCACTGGCTTTTCAATGTGATGTCCACCATTGATCCAAAAGCCAATGCGGTCGCGGATACACTAGATGCCCAGAAGGCATTTGACATGGTGTCCTGGCAATATATGTGGGCAGTGCTGGAGAAAATGGGGATCGGTCCAAGCATGATATCCTACATTAATCTACTATACACAGATCCTGTAGCTAAAGTCCTGGTCAACTCCCTAACATCTTCACCCTTCACGGGGGCACTCGCCAAGGTAGTCCATTTTCCCCTATTCTATTTGTGCTAGTCATTAAGCCCATGGCTGATAGTGTCAGAGATCGAAACTCGCAAGGGCGTACAACTGCGGGACACCGAAAATAATATCACTATATGTGGATGATGTACTCCTTTACATCGGGGACCCGTCCGCACATTTAGACCAGATTATCTGCGACATTACCAAAATAGGCACATTGTCAGGCTTCACCATAAATGACTCCACATCGGAGATATTCCCACTCACTGTGGCGACCCAACAGCCGACAAGCGAATTCCCTCTCAGTTGGTCCCAAAGCAGCATCAAATATCTGGGGGTTCAGGTATAATTATCTAGATCTTCTCTACAGGCCGACAACTACACTGCTACAGCACAACTCGTAGAGTCTAAAGTGGCCAGGTGGCACAACCTCCCGCTTTACTTAGCAGGTAAACTGTCTCCAATTAAAATTAGAGCGGTCCCCAAGCTTCTCTATATTTTCGAAAACGTCCTGATCTGGCCTGGGAATTAATACTTCAGGAAACTACACTCTGCGTGTGCCAATTCTTGTGGCATTCTGGTGTGGTTCGCAAGAAGTGGCAACATATGACTCTCCCCTACAAGGGTGGGGGCTTCACGGCCCCTAATCTAACCCGGTACTGGATGGCTGCACAGGCCCAACATGCTACACATTGGTACAAACACCCAGAGGCACCCCCCCCCCCCATTTGAAACTTGAAAAACTAGCAGGCGAGGAGGTAAATATGTCCCTAGTCCTCTGCCGTACATACCATATGAATGCCCCAGCGGATCCCGTGGCCACCACGATTTTGGCATGGAATCGACTACTGCACTCCTGAGCTGTTCAATCCAATTCCTCGTCTGTGGTAGAGTGGAAGAGGTCCCTACCCTTGAAAGGAAGGTCCAATATGCAATCCGAAGCCAAGCCGTCCTTGTCGGGCCATTTGCATCGCCACAGACATAAGAGGTATCAATGAGGGCCACTGTGGACGCCATGATGTCCTGCGCTCCCAGCTTAGCTTCTCCTAGACCCGCTTTGAAGCGTGCCTGGCTCTGCACCAGAAGTTACAGAAGGAAATCTGCCATTTCCTGCCACAACCTCTGGGTAGCGGCTGCCAGCATGTCATCAGCATTGGCCTGACGCAAGTGCAGGTAGGCGTTCGAGTACAGATTCTTCCCGTACACCTCCAAGATCTTCTCCTTGCCTAGCAGCGCCGAGGGCGAGGTGGCAGAGGATGACTGAGGCTTAGAGCAGAGCGACACTGCAGCGATTACCAAAGAATGCGGCTAGGGTTCCATTGATAACAATAGCGTATCCCCCCCTTCCATCTGTGTATACTTGGCATTGAGGCGCCGATTGACAGGTTGGGGCGAAAGTGGCTTGAACCACCCCTTCTTGGCCAGAGCCACGACGTCTTTCTGTATCGGGATACCCGTTTCAGTAGGGGGTGTAGGGTGAGGACTTCTACCAAGACACCCCCCTCCTCTGGCTGCTTGACCTCCAGTTGAGGAAGGCCCAAATATTCTGCCAAACCTGCAAGCCTGTCATGGAAGGCCTTCTGTGCCGATGGTGCGTCATGGTCCTCCTCCTAGTCTGTGCCCACCACAGTGTCCGGCTAGTCTGGAGCGGGTGGAGGAGTGCTGGGCACCGTGGGCTGCGCTGTGGAGACCGGACCTGGAACCGCCTGTACTGTGGGAGGCAGGGGAGCCAGAATCTGAGGAGCCCAGCAGAGGCTGCGCTCGGGCCTGTGGTGCCAGAGCCATGGGAGGAATGACTATGGGGGCTGGTTGAGTGACCCGAGGAAGCAAGTCACCATTTTTTAACCAATAGTGACATGAATTTGTAGTTTTTGCTCAGCCATCTGTGCGAGAATACAAAACTATTGGCATATAAAGCACATGCGGCCTACACATTGTCGGGAATTTATGGAGGGATAAATATGCCAGAACCATGGCGAGTAGCAAATTGTTTTTTAGGGAAAATCCAGTTACATGTATATGATAAAATGTTATTATGCCTTCAAAAAACAGTTGTCGGAAAGGTAATATGTTAATTGCAGTTATTTAGCTGCTCATCTAGATCAGAATAGCAGCCATTTCTACCTGCAAAAGCATCTGAACGGCCATCGGTTGGGATTAAGTTATAAAGTAGTTTCTACTATAATTAAACGTAACCAAGTATGGATCCAGCCACTTTATTTCTTTTAGCAAAAACTCATCCCAGCACACAGGCCTGAATTAATGTACACCACTGGTCTTGTGTTTCTTTTCTATATAAAATGTGAATACTATTAGTAACAATATTTTTGTTTTGTAGATAAAAATGAGTTACTCGCAGGAAACTTAATCTTAGTCCTTAATCCCCTTACCTCCTTACTGCAGGAGGGGGGGAGGAGTGAGGGGGGGGGGGTCGTCTATTCCAAGGGACGGGAGACAACCTTTTTCACCAGAAAAAAAACCTTCTTCCCCTTTAAATTAAGAGGCTTGCAGAGGTGCGGCCCTAGGAGCATGCATTACCCCGACTCTGCCCACCGGCACCACTCAGTCCCCATTGACGCATCGACAATATTTAACATTGCCTAATTACACCAGTATTAGGGAGAGGATGGTGGAACGTATGGATGAAAGGGGAAAAAGGACTAAGAGTACGTTAATCACTACGGTGAGTAACTCCCAATTACTCTTGCGTCCCATCACCTTTCCTCCATATGCATGTGCAATTACAACTGAATGTAGCCCCAGGGTGGAGAAGAGACACTCTAAGCAAATAAGTTCCTTAGAACCGCCCGTCCGAAGGCCGCGTCGGATTTAGAGCCGGCGTCCAAACAGTAATTCTTACAGAAAGCCGAAGGGGTGGCCAAAGTAGCCGACCTGCTTATAACTTGTTTAAAGATGTAAAGGCAGGCGCTCTGTTACCAGTCTTTAGCTTCTCCTCCTAACGCACGGTTTCATGACTTCATCAATCTTCAGGGAGGCTGAGTCTTTGTTTTTTCAGGAGGGTCTGCATTTCTGTTTCAGGTGTGACAAGTTATTTAGCTCTGAGGATTCTGGTACTTGTCTTTTTTGCACTTGATTTTGCTGGCAGGTGACTGGAAACAACTCCCTCTATAGCACAAATCTTCCCCTTGATGGGGGGGAAGGTGGGAAAGCCATGGTTGTGGCTCTCCAATGTAAGGCATGATGGCCCTGTAATGTGAAACAATTCTGAATAGCGTCTATAAAAAAAAGCCCAAACTGTTGATTTGTATTAATGCTGGTTTTATTTATTGGTGGTACACTGTTGCTGAATGTGGCCTAGATATTCGAAATCGCTACAGCTACCCTAGAGCCCAGACAGAATGCAAACCAACCCCAACCATACAAAAATATTCAAAGGTGCTGTACTGGTTAATGCCAGATGCCCCACCATTTGTTATTTCAAATAAGTAATCCCTAAATCTAGAGTCAGTACACATGAAGAAATGCTTAATAGCCCCCATGGCTTCAGTAGAGGAAATAAAATTTTAAAAACCGGGGATGACATAAGTGAATTTAACTGTTCATGGTTCTGCACTTAAGCAGACAGTTCATTGCATCCTAGGACGTCTTGTGGTCGAATTGCCTGTGCCAAGCACCCCGGCAACCAGATAGCCACTTACCACTGGACCGCGAATAAAAGGACCGCTCCTTTTACCCGAGAACTCTGCGGCTGGTTTCTTCCCTGGCAGTGCAACGGACTCCTGTCTTCCTCCCCGACGAGATCCTCTCTTCCCCCGGACGAAGCACCGACTTGCATCCGCTGCCAGGAACTGCCCCCGCTGGAGTATTCTCACCACTTTAAGGTACTGTGTCCGCCAGGCCTCCCTTTCTAAAGATTGCTACAAGGTAATAATAACCCCTTAACCTTCTGGACTGGGCTGGCCGCCTTGACCCTCCAACTGGTCCCTTTCTTTTGGTCTAACTCCTTCTGAACCTTTACACGACTTTTGTGCATTTCAACCGTGTGACCTTGGACACATTTCGTTATGATCCTCTTAAAGTGGATCCGGCCTTCTGAAGTCCAACTTCACGGTTTTACTTGCCCTCCTCTCTTGTTGTGTTCTTGTGAAAGTGTTGGGATCTGTTTCAATTATACTCTGCTTTTCTCTCCCTTTTAAAACGAATTATTAGAGTGCCATCTGCGTTAAGCGCTCACCGCTGTCTGAAACTAAGTGGGGCTTTACTTAAGACTTGTTTAATATTCTTCTAAGGGAGTGTATATCTTTTAGTGACCGTGTTTTTAACTGCTTAACATTAGTGCCTGTATGTTTTTCTAGATGTGGTTTTAAATAATTATATCCTTTACACCAAGCTCTGGTCAGTGTTTACTTGTTCTGTGTTCTTTTGACCTATTGTGAATACTCTGTATACTGCCTAACTCTTCTTGAGGGAAGTCTGACTGCTCAGCCACAGCTACCAAGTGAATCTGTGTGGTGCAGACTGCTACCAAGTGGGTTTACTGCCAAACACATGTAGTCTTAAATCTTTTGCAGTGGTCCCAGGGGGAACTGCACAGGTTTCTGCCTAACAGACCTGTATGGAGCATAGCCCTATAATAAAGATTCACATATTTTGAAACAAAAATATTGATCGTGCCACACAGTTGTAGCCGGTTATAGAAATCATAGCAGTAATGGTTCACCATAAAAAGGGGAATGGTACCACTCCCCGCTACCCAGCAATTGTCTACTCCGTATCATAGGTCTAGAGATTGGCTTATATATGGCACCTCTGACCCACGCCTTTGCATCTCCCTCCCACCTCCCTGCAGCTGGTGGTGGTGGGACATGACCTTTCACCCCCATGTAAGGGTGCAGGACTTCTTCAAAAGTGGCATAGCTATACCCGAAAACGAAGGGGGCTTTGGCCAAAAAGGGCACAGCCACATGTCCGGTTATGCACAAAAAAAAAAAAAAAAACACCTGCCTTTGGCAGAAGGAATCCCTGTACACTACCGATATATTATCTTTGTTTAAAACATTTACAATGCAATTCAGAAATGTATACCATCAACACACGAGTTATTTCAAGGTGAAGTGTACGAGGCCTCCTTTTGGAAAGTACAAAGCGTGAAATAAGAAATTGTAAAAAGAAAAGTATAGTGTAGAATAATGTATTTGATTTAAACACTTACTGTCTAGCATGATCTTTATTGCTGTAGGTTACGTTCACAACGGCAGTTTCTGTTTCAGTGTTCACTGTAGTTCAAAAAGTAAAAAAAGGTAACAATTAGCACTTTACCATTTTCAAAAGGGAAAAAATGAAAAGATGAACACATAACACCAATACCTTGCTCACAAGACTCGACTGTTCCATACTGGGCCAGCAAACTATCCAGTACCTGTGAGAACGGTTGGGAAAAAGACGTGGGGGAAAATAAATCTGAAAGTTCGTAATAGTCGCACATTGTTAGAGATCATACATTTGTACCAGTACAAGCACACAAAAACAAAAAAGATATGCATTTACAAAGTCTTAATTGTAATAAAACTGAAAGGAGGCCGCTGATCAGTGTACACTGACGTTCCCTTCCATCACCTTACCACACCTATCCCACCAACCCATTCTTCCCAACCAGAATTAAGGTCAGCTTGGCTTTCTTCCACGTGGTATCGGTCACACATTACGATCAGCATTCAGTCTATAGATGTGCCTGGAGAGCAGAGTAATCACTGCATAGCTTCGCGGACAAGCTGCTAAGAGCTGAAGTAGTGTTAAGACATACATTCGAGTAACTGCACTGCCATAGAAACTCAAACAAACCAGGAATAAAGGTTAATTTTTTTCTCCAGATTTCGTGATAAAGATGGGAAATGTAAACCCCCAATCGCCACACTTGGACCCAGTCGTGGTATCAGTGCCACTGAGGCACAATACTTGCAAGCCTAGCAAATGGCATGAAGAGAAAGATAAACCATACAGAAACATTTTTTTTTTCTTTTTAATTTGTTAGGTTGATACAATCAACCTTTCAAATATTCACAACATACAAAATTACAATACAATAAAAGTGACCTTAAAATTATCTTTCGTAAGTAAAAAAAAAGTAAAAATAAAAGTTAAAAAAAAAGGACTATAATGGATTTTACTAATAAAATTAAGCGAGAAAACAAATAACACAATTAATGGCCTCAGCAATGTACAATTGGATTTAACTTTGACAAAACTCTTCAGATAAGTGGTATTAACAGTTCTTAAATCAGGTTATCAGGAAACAAAGCATCCAAAAATTGTACAGTGGCTATCTTTATGGATAGCTGAGATGTTGAGAAAATGCATTGCCACATGTCCTTTTGTATGTACATATTTTGTTCTTCAAAAAAGTTTTCAAATTGCATCTTGCGAATAGCTTTCAGTTGAGGACAATAAACCACACAATGTTCCAATGTCTCTTTTTGATCAAGTACTTTACAAAATCGACAATAATTGTCAATCTTTGGAATTAGGTTTCTGCGGGATAAAACGTCTAAAGTTGGCCTTAGATTCAGGCAGAAGCGAAGAAGCTTCTGTCCTAGTCTTGGACCTGGAAATGTAGTCAGATAATCAACCATGATTCTATAGCGCTTGTGGCCAAATAGATTTCGCTTGAAGTCCTTGTAGTTTAAACATCGGTTTTGGTTGACTCACCAGTCATGTTGATGGATTTTCTTTTTCGCACGACCTTCGTTAGATAATAGTAGCTCCAACGAGATTGATGCGTCAGCTAGCGCATTCAAAGTGAAACCACACTATTTTTGAGAGAATGCCTGATTTCGATTTAGCAGATGAGGCAACTTTGCCTAAAATATCTGTACGATTAAGTGAAAGATGACATTTCCGAAAAAATGCACAATATTTCCACGTGACATATGAGGACATAGAGAGGGAGCCCAATTCGAAACAGATCAATGGTAATGGAGTACATGACGGTAAATGCAAGACTTGTTTCCAAAAGGATGATTCTAATTTGTCCCACCATATATCATTTTTTGGAATTTGTGCTTCCGACCCGTAGGTTAGGATCAGAAGAACCTTCTGCAAATAGTAGGTTAGCACGTGTATTGTGAATTTTCCGAATTTGCCCTTTAATATTTTCGTCTGGACATCCAAAGATCGTAATTTGCCCTTAATTTCTACATCATGGCCTGGGTTTGAGGATGTATCAGCAATCAATATGCCCAAATATTTGTATATGGGTACCTTGTCAAGGGCAATATTGTGCAATTTCCACGTGAAGGGTTTAACTTTACTACCTGAATGCCACTTACAGACCATTGTTTGAGTTTTATTCGTGTTTATTTTTAAATAATTCATGTCCACATAATTCTCGAGATCGTCTAAGAGTTTGTGCAACCCACTGAGTTTTTGAGATGAGAATTAAGTCATCTGCGTAAAAGAGGTAGGGGATTTTGAATGGGCCCAATTTAGGAGAGTCGCTTCTAATCTGATTTAAGGCGACACCCAGATCATATATAAAGAAATTAAATATGGAGGAGGATAAAATGCACCCTTGTTTCAATCCTCTATGCATACTAAATTTCGCGGTCATGTCGCCCCACCCCAATGTCTAACCTGCATGGAGGTATTAGTGTGAAGCAAAACTATTAAAGTTATCAGAGAAGATGGACAATTGCATTTGACTAATTTGGTATATAAAAGAAATCAACTGAATCGAAAGCGACTTTGAAATCAACAAAGGCCAAAAACAAAGCCTGTTTTCGTGCAGCATACTCAGAAGTGTGTTTAAAGTAATATTAGGAATGGTACCTATACCTGCCACAAAGCCCGCTTGAAAGGGATCATTAAGTTGAGCCTGCGTAGTCCACTTATGAAACTCTCAAAATTAAGCGAGAGAAAATCTTCCCAGGGGCGTCCAATAACGCTATTGGTCTATAGCTGGAAGGGCCCTTCCTGTTCCCTTTTTTAAAAATGGGGACAATGATTGAATGAGTCCAGGAAGGGGGAAGAGTGTGTTTTAATAATGATGGTGAAAATTTGAAACAAGATTTGCGACCATATTTCGGGATGGTCTTTCAACATCTTATTGGACAAGCTGTCTGGCCCACAAGCACCAGAACGACTAGCCTTCTTGATGAAGAAGCAAATTTCATCCAGGTGGAAGTTTAGATGAAAACTCGTCGGGCGATTGATGGTATCTAATAAAACTCCTCCATCTGGGATAAAGCTGAGAAGTGGGTGATCCAATCGGCCCCTGAAACTTCATTAGCTTGGATAATCGCTTGCGGCCCGATAGTGGCTGGATTAAGAAGTGACCAAATATTGGCGATATTTTTATGAATGGTGGCCAGTAGCAATTGGCTGTCGGTGTGAAATAATGTTGCATGTCTAAATTTAATCCAATTTCTGTATTTGGTTTTGATGTTTGAAAGCTGACTATATGGAGTGCTAGCAGGTCGTTTCATCGCTTCCCTCTTTTCTAGTCTGAATAAGTTATTTCGATTTCTGACTTCAGGATCGTAAGCGTGTAATGAGGGCGGTCGATTTGTAAATTTGGACATGGCAGTAGGTAGTGAAGGACGGATGGCTTGAATCATATAGAAGTAACATATCAGGGTCGCCAGAGTTTCGGCAGGCTTTTTTAACTTCGTGATATAATCGTGCATAGAGACGATCCAAAGCCTTCCCCGTCCATCAGAGTTTATTGCCCGCATTATTAACATTAAATTGGCCATGATGAAATGTATCTCTCTACAAGTTGGACTCAATGCGAAACAGCCACTTGGCAGTTAGTGGATTGTGATCACTCAAATTTGAGTTGACAATTTCAAAATCTGTCACATCAGAAAAAAGACTACAGTTCATGTACATATAGTCAATGATAGATGAAGAATTCCCCCTGTGCCACGTCGAACCCGGGGGATATCTAATTTGAATGCTCCATTGAGTCTGAAAAGATTGTGCTGTTTCACAAATGGTGTCCATTCTTTGGTTAGAATTAAATTATTTTTGTTGCTACTAGATATACAATCAAGATTTAAGTCTCCTGCAATCACAAATGTGTGCACAGTGTTGCTAAAAGAATAATATTGATCAGATCACTCAGAGCATTTAGGAAGCATTCATCGGTAATCCCACCGGATTCCAATATACATTATAGCATACGATGTAGCAACCAATTTGAGCCGCGACATTTGAATAAAGGCATTGGGTGAGTTAAGATCGTTATTCAACAGATGGACGAAACCCCTCGAGTTCCATCTTATTAATGTGAATTTGCTTGGCTTCTGAGCCTGATCTAGTTAATGCTGAGCATTTTTCTCAAACGTTATGCAGGTTTCTTTTTGGAGCCACTTGAAGATTCAGTTCATGAAACTGGGTAGATATTTGAAGGTGGTTGTTCGCTGGCAGACCTAAATTAATCGTTGATGAATCACTGAAATCTAACTTCCAGCAATTTACCAGTTTGATTGAATGAAGCCCACATTCTGAATGAGACAGTTGCCTGTGGGTTATAAAGATTTAGTAGTCCGCTCTCTGCCACCTAACTCTTGGGCGTCCCTGACAAAATTCAATGGTTGTTTTTAAGTTAACTTCTCTCTGCACTTCTTGCAGGCCTACTTCCATCCAGGGTGAGGCACTGAATCAGAAATTGTGACTTAATAATAGGCAGGAAGCTTCTGGCGGCATAGCTGTCAAGTTGCGCTGTTGTGCTCGACACCAAGCCAGTTTTTGGTTTTCCCATTGCATTCTGGGACTTGTAGTTTCGTTTTGCCCATTGTAAGTATGTACCTACAAGTTCAAGGATGCAAAGGTTTAAGCCAGGATGGGTTTAAGGTATCACACATGACATGTGGCAACTTGGCATCTAGGGTGGTGGTGGTGGTGGTGGTTCATGGCTTTGGTCATGTGCAACGTTTAGCTGCTTTTGACAGTCACCCGTGGCCTTACTGCCTTGCCTTAACTCTTGGCCTTTGAAACGCTGCATACAAATTATGTTCCTTTATTGTGGCTTCTGGAGTCTAGATTGTCTTCTATTGCAGTCCTTGCACTCTTTGAAGCTTGCCACCCAGGGCGCCTTCCGTTCTCAGTTTTTCTTTTTATATGCCCACCAGTTAGTACAGCTTATCCAATTTGGCTTGGTTTCTATAACCAGCCTGATAAACAGAGTCTCATCCAGTTGGACAGATAGAGAAATGTTTCTATGTGTTTTTTGCGTAACCCCCACCATGTGGATAAATATGGAGGAACAATCCTGACCCTCTTTCCGTGTGTCTTCAAACAAAACAATGTTAAAAGCAGCATGCCGCGGTGGGGCAGTTTAAAACGACCCACCCGTCAAACTAGAGGGTTGAGGACATCGCTACACACTGCACCACAGGAAAAATAATACATGATACTACCGGATAAAAAGTAATGGCCCCGCAGCCCAGCTTTTTGTTTAGCACTTCCTGCGGGGACAGGCAGCGATTATCTAGGCCGCCGTCCACCCCGACTGCCCCTAGATTACACAGTGCTCCCTGCTAAGGAAGGGGAGAGCTGTGTGCATATTGCTGAGCCCAACTCCTGCTAAGGCAGGCACCATGGACCCTCAAGGGCCACTTCTGGTCGACGAAGCCTGAATCAGAGGACTTGCTAGGCTGCCCCTGGGCTGCAAACTACGGACTGAACCTGGATACAAACCCTGATTGAAGAGAACTTTGGTGCCCCCAAAACAGAGCTATTGCCTTGCTCAACCATATGGGACTGGCTCTGCACGCTGCATGGTTTCCTGCCATGCAATCAGCTTCTCGCTATGGAGATTCTGGAGCTGATGGGAATACGTGAGAAAGTGGTGGTTGAGGCAAGTTGGAGAGGAGGCCGGAGCCTGGTGGGGCTCGTTAGAGACTATTTACATTTGCTCAGTTTGATCCCTATAGATAATAAATCCCTGTTTATTCTTCATCTCAATGCCTCCGCCTCTTATAGATTACATGCAGCGACAATGATCTTTATGCTCTTTAAACAAACCGAGCCCTGCTGAGTGCCCTGTTAGGGTGAACATTGGCATGTTATATCGGACAATGTCTTGCATCACTGTGCATAGGTTATTAGTATAGTTGTTGTGGTTACTGTTATGTATTTTCATCACCAGGTTCTGTGGTTGAATTATTGGGTTTGATTGTGGACATTCCACTGGTGAAAGGAGATGGCGGTTTCCCATGCTGTATTTACTGCTGGAGTTATTGGCAACACACCCTCACCGTAACAAAGTGCTCATGCAGATGCAACAGACTCGCCACAGGATCGGAGGGGAGTCGGCTACTTCCCAATCCTCATCATAACAGTGCAGTATCCGTGTTTCAAGCTGCGCCAGTTGTCCCCTGTTACACAGAGGTATTCTCTCCTCAAACACCACTATGCATTATTTGCACGACAGTGTTCGTTTTTAAAGCAACGCAGCCCTTGCAGCAGTGCAGAATTTACCCACAAACTACTCCCATAAATGAAGCATCAAGATAACCAGCAACCATTCATGGCATAACTACA
Organism: Ambystoma mexicanum; assembly: GCF_040938575.1. Classification (NCBI taxonomy): domain Eukaryota; kingdom Metazoa; phylum Chordata; class Amphibia; order Caudata; family Ambystomatidae; genus Ambystoma; species Ambystoma mexicanum. The sequence goes on from NC_090924.1 coordinate 1,002,740,469, forward strand.
ATAAGAATGAAATCTCAATATTTCGTCTACGCCATTTTAAGGTCAGGCACCCTTATGGACATTGTGTAATTTTTACATGCGACCTGCAATTTCAAGGTCAGGTAACATTTCCAAACGGAAGAAATAGCATTTCAGAAGCCTATTTGAGTGGCTAGACATCTGCAAACATAGTTTAAGCTTCAATTTAATGGCACCAGCAACCACAACAGTGTATCACTCATTCCACCAAGCAGAATATACCTAATGTTTACATGTTGATCCATTAATTCCATTGATAAACCTACCTTGCACCCCAGATCCCACATGTCGAAAATCTTTTAGGAGAAATCAACTGCAACACATGCATTGCAAGAGGCTCTGACATCTCCTCATGGCATTCAGCAGCGTACCACCATCTGCCTTCTTTTTACCGGAAGTAGGGGAACCAGCCATTCCGTGGAAGCGATGGATAAAATCTTTCAAGCACTATGCAAGCGTTGTTTGTGGACAGACTGCAGCGTTGAGAGGAGAACATATCTGTTGCTACGCTGCCTAGGCTCTGCTGCTCAAAAGAAGTCCAAAGACTTACTTGATCTACCGGAGAATGAAGATGATGGTTGTAATGAATATGAGAGAACGGTTAAAAAGATTGGGAAGTCGCCAAGACCGGATGGGATTGTTTCAGAATTTTATAAAATGTTTGTTGAGCATATCTCGCCTGTTTTGTGTGTTCTCTTTAATGATTTCTTAGGTTCCGGAACTGTAAGTGAATCAATGACTGAGGCAGTGATTGTCATTCCTAAACCTGATAAAGATCACAAAAAATGCAGTAATTGCAGACCAATTTCATTGTTGAATGTGGACTTTAAGATCTTTACGAAAATATGGGCGAATCGGCTTATGGTAAATATGGGTGATCTAGTGGATGAATCTCGGGTGGGTTTCATTCCTGGAAGATATGGATATGACAACATCAGAACTGTTTTGAATGTCATTGGGATGCATCATGATAAAAAAAATCAAAGGGGATCATTGGGTTTTTTGATGGAGAAAGCATTCGATAGGGTTAATTGGGGGTTTTTGGAATACACCTTATTAAAAATGGCCTTCGGACCAACCTTTATGCAAATGATAAAATGTATTCATTATGAGGTTAAAGCGAGGGTGACTGAATGGTTTAATGTCAGGGTGTCCTCAGTCACCTTTTTTGTTTGACTTGGCACTTGAACCGTTGGCTGCTTATATTAGGCAATGTGTAGAAATCAAAGGTTTATGTGTTGGAGGAGTAGAAGTTAAAGTTTTGTCTTATGCGGACGACATGTTGGTCCTATTATCTAACCCACAACAATTTGTGTGGTTCTGAAACAGATGTTTGAAGAAGTGGGTGAGCTTTCGGGTCATAAGATTAACTGGGACAAGACTGAGATTTTCCCACTGCCTAAAGAATGTAGTAAAGACATTCTGAAGGTATGGAAGTGCAACTGGTCCCCTGAATGGGTTAAATATCTTGGTATTTACACATCATTGGTGATTTGAAGAAAATTATGCAAAATATTGATAAACTCATGGATAAAATTGTTTATCCAATAAGAAGATGGGAAAGACTTAATTTATCATTGTGGGCAAAGACAAATGTGATAAAGATGATTTTGTTGCCAAGAATGTTACATATAATACAGTCGATTCCATTTTTGATTTTCAAAAAGCAAGTTTTGCAAATTGAAATTTTTCTTCGATGTTTCCTGTGGGGGTTGGGCAAAAGGCTGAGGATTCCGAGATATATGTTGATGCAGAGTGTGGAAGTGTCACGTCTAGACAAGGCTGGCGGGTGTGGAACCGCTGGCGTTTCTGCCTGCCATAGCATTCCCGTCACGCCGCCTCACTTCTTTCTTTATCGCTCTAGTGTTGCGCGCGTACACAACCGGAAGTATTTATTCCATTACTTCCGGGTTGTGAGCGCGTTGCAACGCTTCCGGTTTTTCCTACTGAGGTTGCCGTCGCTCCCTGCTCTTTCGTTTTCCTCCCAGACATTGGCTTTTGCTTCTCCGCTGTGTTACTTGCCCTTCCTTCCTCCAGTTTCCTCTAGGACCTCTCCCCTTTGTTCTTCTCCTTGGCCCTCTAGCTCGCCCTTCTCCCCCTCCCTTTTCGCTAGTCTTTTGTTACCTTTCCCTTTCTTTCGTTGTGGTTCCTTGTGTTCAATTTTCCCCTTCTGCTGTCATCCCCATTCTACTAGTTCTACTTTTGCCTCGGTCCCGTCTCCAGTCTTCCGCCCTTTGTGTACCGGGATTCGGCCTGTTTCAAGGACTGCCTTTGTCTCGCCCTTCTAACCTACTGATCCGCTGTGTACCGGAATTCTGCCCGTTTACTGGACTGCCTTTGCCTTGCCCTGGTGTCGGACTATCCGCTGGGTACCTGTTCTCAGCCTGCAGCATGAGCAGATACTGCCACCCAGCCATCCTTGTAGCAGATTCACCGTCCTTGTGCATATCCACTTCGCCTCGATCTCCGGCTGCTGCAATTACCTCCCACTCAAGCCAGATACTCATTCCCTTGGAACATCAGGGTTTTTTTGTGCCTCCGGCTTTTTTCCCCCGCAAATAGCGTCTCCGGAAGGGCTGCCCCTGTCGCACCTTTGACGGTGGCATCCTTTCGGGGGCGTCCATTCCTTCATTAAAAAAAAGGAGAAACCTTCACTCTACCAAAAAGGAAGACCCTAGAAGAAAACGGAAGGTGAGGAGTCGGGGGAGGCGGGTGAACCCGATTTGTCCAGTGAAGGAGGATTTTGCTGACGTTCGTGATAGGAAGATGGTGGTTTTGGTTATCCGGATTTAAATAAGTACTGTAAGGCGTTTCTACTCAAGAAGGGAACTTATTATGCAAATGATGATTTTAAAGGTGCTATCTGGCTGCGCATGGAGAGGGCGGTCTGCCGTCCGCATCGTTTGAATAGTCTTTATACTATGGGTAATATGTCAGTCAATAGATTAAAGTTAAAGTCAATGGTGGCAACCAGGCGGACCATGCAGTTATGGTTTGAAGAGAATAGTCAATCATATGGCTTTAGTGAAGATGCTTCTCTCTGGCATAATGTGTTGCAATTTTACAACAGATGTCTGATATGGCAGAGTTGGGTATGTAAAGGGGTTTTGACACTGGATGTTACGGTCACCTGATATCCACGGGGACGCCTGTATGCCCTGGTTGCCGGATTTCCCCCAAGATGTACTCAATTCAAGAGGATGTCTTCTATGGCAGGTGGTCCTGAAATCACAGGAGGACTGGGCTCAGGTTCAGATTTCGTTTCCTCCCACCTGCCCCTTCGACTCGACCTGAAGGCCCCCCCTCACCTTGTGATGTCTGGCGTGCTCTCAGTCCTGCTTTCTGCGCAGGGGTGCGTAGTCTCTGCGGGTTGAAGCGACAGAGTTAACTTCACTGATGCCAACCCATTCATGTGTCTTTAAAGAGGTAAGTTCGATTATAGTAGTCTTTGAGGGCCTTTGCTTTCTTTCGGGCTATTAATGTCTTTCCCTGATTGTTTCCTCCTTCGGTATCCGGAGGTTCGCTGGATGCGCCGCTTGGGTTCAGCTCCTGCTGGGATTTAAGGACGCAGAGCGTATGAAGAAAGGTAGGTTCAGCGCGAAGTGCGGCGCGCTAATGTCTTTTTGGGCTAACCTGTATTCTTTATTCCTTTTCAGGTAACGATGGTCTTTCTGGCCGTGCAGTGATTTCCGGAGCTGAACCGGCCAAGATCTGCCCAGCCAGGTGAGGAGATTTTGGTTGCTGCTGAGATTGCCGGGAGTAACCGGTTTAACGTTGTCCCTTTTTCTCTCCTCCCCAGGTGCTTTGTTCCGGCACCTGGGGAGGAGAGACCGCGAGCAGCTGGGAGCGAAGGATGGAAGACTGCAGGTAAGATGGAACTGCTAATGATGTTCTTTTGTTGTCTCTGCAAATATGCGATTCCAGGAACGCCTGGTGCTGGTCTCTGAACACGGCAAGTGTTACGCTGCTGGCTGCAGAATAACGCGAAGCACGTTCTTTAGCTTGGGTGTGGTTTATATAGCCTACCCTGTAAAGTAGTCCAGGTAAAGTAGTCCGGGCTACCACACCCTAAAACACAGCACCGCACAGTCTGGTTCTTAGGGACTAGACTGTGGGTGCTTCATGTTGGCTGCCGGCCTCCACATAAAAAGTAGTCCCAGGACTGACACCATGAGAGTCCCCAGTGAAAATGCAAGGCCCTTGGGGCCCCAGATGAACCCCGAGCCCTGACCCTACCTGTCATGTGACCATGCCAGTGGGGTTCTGGGTCATGGGTCGTGACAGCACCCCCCTGAACCCCCTCTTTGCCCTCCCCCACCCTTGCCCCCCCTTTCCCTCCCCCTTGCCCCCCCCCAGGCCCCTCCTATGGCGATTCTCCTGCCTGGTCCAGGCTTGTCTGGAAAGTTGCGATGAAACGTTGCAATTAGACGTGGTGCATGAACGTTCTCACTAGGTTCCCGTGATCGGTCTTGAGGGCCATAACCCTTCCAATCAACTAGATAGTATAGTTTGGATCTGGTATATTTGGAGTCGAGGATTTCTATCTCTGTATTTGGGTACTCCATCGATCATGATGGGTTCAGGTGGTGGTTTAACTTGTGTACCGGGTTGTACTGGTTTTTAGCAGTGAGACGTGGAACACTGGATGAATTTGCATGTTAGCTGGCAATGTTAGTTTAACTGCTGCCGGGTTGATGATGACTTGAACAGGATAAGGCCCCAAATAGCGAGGATGAAAAGTTCTGGTTCCCTTTAGTGGTATGTACTTTGTTGCTAGCCAAACTTTGTCTCCATCTGATAGTCAGGAGCCTTTTTTCGATGTTGGTCTGCAAACCTTTTTTGCTTACTTTTGGCTTGGATGAATTGTTCCGTTGCCCTTTTAAAGGCCCGAGTGATGTTTGCATGAAGCGTCTTTACAGCCGGCATTTCGGGGCTGGGAAGGCTGTCAAGTTCGGAAGTATGTGGATGTCTGCCGTAGAGGGTGAAAAAGGGTGTTTGCCCAGTACTGGAATGTACAGAATTGTTATAAGCATATTTGGCTATCCATAATAGATCTCTCCAGGTTCCCTCAACTTGATGCAGCATGCATCGCAGGTATTGCTCGAAAGTCTGGTTGGTCCTCTCTGTTTGACCATCCGTTTGGGGGTGATGGCTGGTGGATAGCCGTATGTCGATGTGAGCTATAGCGCAGCACTTTTTCCAGAAGTTTGATACAAATTGGCTCCCCCGATCAGAGACAAGGACTGAAGGCAATCCATGCAGTTTGATAATGTTTTCTAAAAACACCTTTGCAAGCTGGGAAGCATCTGAAAGGCCTTTGAAAGGGATAAAGTGTGCCATTTTAGAAAATAGGTCCACTACAACTAAAATGGTATTGAACCCTTGGCTGGGAGGTAAATCGGTAATGAAATCTAGAGTGTGCGCGCCATGGTGCCGGAGGTATTTCTAATGGTTGCAGGAGGCCAGCTGGTCTTTGCTTCAATGACTTGGTTTGTGCACACTCCATATGACTGAACGTATCGGATGACATCTTGACGCCAAGTGGGCCACCAATAATTGCATTTTACTTTGGCTAAGGTTTTGGCGATTCCGGGATGACCTTCCATCAAAGAGTTGGGATATTCTGAAATGATTTGTTGTTGTAGCTCGGTCTTAGGCACGTACAGGCGTTCGCCAAAATATGGCAGTTGATTTTTGACAATGTATTGTTTTCCTTTGATATGCCATTCCAGTAACTCACTTGGGGTTATTGCCTGTTGGATCCTGTTGGATCGCATTTCTAAGTTCAGTTTGTGTTAAAGCTGTGGTGAGGCCTAAAAGCTTGTCCTCGGGTAGAATGGCCACTGGATCTGGAGTTGCATATTTTCTTTCATCGATGCCCATGCGAGATAGTGTGTCAGCTTTTCCATTTCTTACGCCTGGCCGATAATTGATTACATAGTCATATTCGGCGAAGAAAAGGGCCCATCGTAATTGGCGCGAGGATTGCGCCTTTGCTGTTTTTAAATATTGTAAGTTCCGGTGGTCTGTAATTACAGTGACCATATGCCTGGCCCCTAAGAGATAATGCCGCCATGCCTTGAAGGCGGATTTTATAGCAAGCAGTTCCTTATCGGTAATGGCATAATTGAGTTCAGGAGGTGTACATTTTCGTGACCAGAAGGCCACAGGGTGCAATTGGCCAGTTTCTGGGTCTTTTTGAGAAAGAACTGCCCCATCGCCATACTGGAAGCATTTGTTTCCACGATGTAAGGTAAATCTGGACGAGGATGTCGTAGGATCGGGCCCGAGGTGAATTTTTCCTTTAGTTTTTGGAAGGCCTTTTCGGCATCTTCTGACCATATGAATTTATTGTTTTTTCTTAGAAGTAACGTGATTGGATGCACAACCTGAGAAAAGTCTGGGATGAATCGACGGTAGAAATTTGCAAAACCCAGCATACTCTGGATCCCTTCTACTGAGGTCGGGGAGGGCCATTTTAGAAAGGCATCCACTTTGTGTGCATCCATTCGAATGCCCTTCAGAGTATGAACGAAACCAAAAAATTCAACTTCAGTTACATGGAAAGAGCATTTTTCAAGTTGCGTATAGTCGATGTTGGCGCAGTTTAGCAAGGACAGCACGGACATGCTTAACATGGTCTTGTTCTGAGGTTGAATACACTAGGATGTCATCTATGTAGACCAGGGCGCAAACATCGATCAGCTCCCTTAGGACGTCGTTCATAAAATATTGGAACGCCACCGGGGCATTGCACAGCCTGAAAGGCATTACCTGGTTCTCAAACAACCCATATTTAGTACGAAAGGCTGTTTTCTATTCATCTCCCTTTTTGACTCGGACCAGGTGGTACGCTCCTCTGAAGTCTAACTTCGTATAAATCTAGGCATCTTTGACTTGATCAAGCATCTTGGGAATAAGGGGCAGTGGGTAACGGTTTTTCACGGTGATCTGGTTCAGGGCGGGATAGTCAATACAGGTTAAGTCCCCTTCCTTTTTTGGTATGAAGAACAGGGGACTGGCTGCCGGAGATTTGGATGGGCAAATAAACCCATTTGCCAAGTACTGGTCCAGATAGGACTTTAGATGCTGGTTTTCTGATTCGGTGAGCGTGTAGATTCTACCGCAAGGGATCTGTGCACCAGGTAAAAGGTCAATCTGACAGTCGTAGGACCTGTGCGGTGGTAGCGTATTAGCTTGTTCCTTCTGGAACACATCCTGGAAATCTTTACATTCCTCAGGGAGAGTACTGGTTGCTCCAAGTGTAAATATACCGACTCTTGGACTCAGAAACCTTGAAACTGGACTCGTTTTCTTGGAGATAGCAGGTGGAGGCGCAATCATGAGGAAAAGTAACTTTTCTTGCACGCCAATCTATCCGAGGGTTATGAGGAACCAACCATGGCTTCCCTACAATTAGCTGAAACTGAGGCGCCTTGATGGAAGGAAATAGATTCCCGGTGTCCATCCTGGCACAGCATGTTTATTCCTGCCGTACATCGGATTACTGGTCCAGAAGAAATTTCAGTCCCATCTACTGTGGTCACCTTTTCAGTGTTTGGCTTAAAACTTAAAGATCTGGCCTCACGGATGGGGCTTCCCTTATCAATATCATTCCCAACTGCCCCGCTGTCTATGTAAGCTTCAACAGAATGCATCCTTGAAGGTTGTTGGTGATTGATTAGGATTACTGGTATTGCAAAATGTGAGGTCGGTGGCTCATTCTCCTCACTCGTCAACCTAACCTCTACTTTTGTCGAGCTAGGCAGTTTTCCGACTCCTTACTCTCATCCTTTTCTGTAGCTCCTACAATTTGCTTGGGAGGTTTTATTGGACAGTCTTCTAAGAAGTGCCCCGATTGTCCGCAGTACAAACATAACTGCTGTTGCCTTCTCTTGTCTCTTTCAGCTTTTGTTAATGGTGGTCGTATGTCTCCAATTTGCATTGGCTCTGTGATATTCTCAGACGTGCGCGGAGTAGCATCTTTGGTTCGTAGATACACGGTCCGTGTGTCAGATTTGGACCGATCCGCTTTCCGATCTTGTAATCGATGATCTAATTGCACCACCAGATTGATGAATTCACCACAGTCTCTAGGTGGATCAACACCTGAGCCAAGACGTCCTTTAATTCCCCTCGAAGGCATCGGTGAAACAATGTGGTTCTCTTGTCTTCAGGCCACCTAGTTTCAGCCACCAACCTATTGAAGGTTGCTATTTATGTTAGCAAGTCCGGATTCCCCTGCCGGAGTGACAAGAGTTCATTGTCTACAGCTTGTTCATGGGTGTGTCGGGTAAAGAGTTTTTCCATTTCCCTTTGGAAGCCTCCAAAGTCACGTAGTAATGGATCATCATACCTCACAAGCGGCACTGACCAGTCTGCTGCACTACCACTTAGATATGATAAAAAAAATGGTACACGTGCTTGATCGTTAGGGAATGCAGCTGGTCTGCAGAGGTAATGAAGGCGACATGCATATTTTCTTGGATCTCCTGAAAACCTTTCTGGTGGTGCTTAGGGTATTGTTCTGGGTAAATTTATTTGCACTGGAGCGGTAGACGACAGGGTTGCCTGTGCCGGTGTAGTTCCTGGTAATGGAGCTTGCCCGGCCTGTGATTGCAGTAGTTGCCTGCTGAGTTCTTCAGTGCGATCCTTGGTGACAAGATCCCTTCGCAGGGCATTAGTCTCTTGCCTAGCCGAATGCACTTCAGCGCGTAATTGCCCTAATAACTGGGCAAGTTAGTCCATTTCCGAGGTCCCCATGGCGCCCAGGTGGATGTTATGAGGCTTTGCGTTCTTTTACGCTCACCAGATATCCACGGGGACGCCTGTATGCCCCGATTGCCGGATTTCCCCCCAGATGTACTCATTTCGGGACTATGTTTTCTATGGCAGGTGGGCCTGAAAACACAGGACTGCGCTTAGGTTCAGATTTCGTTTCCTCCCACCAGCCCCTTGGACTCGACCTGAAGGCCCCCCCTCCTCACCTTGTTATGTCCGGCGTGCTCTCCGTCCTTTCTGCGCAGGGGCGCGTAGTTTCTGCGGGTTGAAGCGACCGAGTTAACTTCACTGATGCCAACCCATTCAAGTGTCTTTAAAGAGGTAAGTTTGATTATAGTAGTCTTTGAGGGCCTTTGCTTTCTTGCGGGCTATTAATGTCTTTCCCTGATTGTTTGCCCTTTAGGTATGCAGAGGTTCGCTGGATGCGCTGCTTGGGTTCGGCTCCTGCCTGGATTTAAGGACGCGGAGCATATGAAGAAAGGTAGGTTCAGCGCGAAGTGCAGCGCGCTAATGTCTTTTTGGGCTGACCTGTATTATTTATTCCTTTTCAGGTTACGATGGTCTTTCTGGGCGTGCAGTGATTTCCGGAGCAGAACCGGCCAAGATATGCCCAGCCAGGTGAGGAGATTTTGGTTGCTGCTGAGATTGCTGAGAGTAATCTGTTTAACGTTGTCCCTTTTTCTCTCCTCCCCAGGTGCTTCGTTCCGGTGCGAGCGCGATGTCCTGAAGATGCTGCCAACGGGATAGAAGACCGCGAGCAGCTGGGTTCGAAGGATGGAAGACTGCAGGTAAGCTGGAACTGCTAATGATGTTCTTTTGTCTCCTCTGCAGATCTGCGATTTCAGGAACGGCGGGTGCTGGTCTCTGAACACAGGGAGCGTTATGCTGCTGGCTGCAGAATAACGCAAAGCACATTCTTTAGCTTGGGTGTAGTTTATATAGCCTACCCTTTAAAGTAGTCCAGGTAAAGTAGTCTGGACTACCACACCCTAAAATACTGCACAATCTGGTTCTTAGGGACTAGACTGTGGGTGCCTCCATGTTGGCTGCAGGCCTCCACATAAAATGTCCCTTCAAGTCCCATTCCAAATATGAGCCTGGCGCCAAAGGCGCCAGGACTGACTCCCCGGTGAAAATGCAAGGCCCTTGGGACCCCAAATGAACCCCGAGCCCTAACCCTACCTGGCATGTGATCAAGCCAGTGGGGTTCTGGGTCACGGGTCATGCCACTGGGTTACGTATTAGAAGGAGATTATCTTTTGACGTTTGAAGAAATGCGCAGGAAGTTTGGGTTGCACGAAAGGGAAAGACGGAAGTATGAAGAACTGTGCTCCCTGATTGATCTCAAGGAAAGCATGATTGGTAATTCCTTAGACACTAAAGCTGCATTGTGTCAACTACTTGCTGGACAGGAATATTCAGTGCGTACATATATGAACTTTATGCAATTAGAAATTAAGCGTATTGTGGCCATGGGATAAATTGAGAACGGTATGGTCGGATGATCTAAACATGAACTTCACAGATATATAATGGGGTGGGTATACTTAGGGTGAGTGCCAATGTCGGTGCTGATTTGAACTTGCGTCTGATTAGACAAAGTAGTAGAGTGTACTGGACACCAGTTAAAATGTATAGACTGGGACTACAAACAGATAATTTATGTTGGGGGTGTGGAATTGAAAGTGGTACCCTTCTACATCTTCTCTGGAGTTGTTCTAGAGTTTGATATTTTTGGAATGATGTGATTGATAGGATTCATTTGATTTTAGATGTAGTTTCACAGAGATCGGGTGGGAATAATATTCTACTTCTACATCGAGATAGATGTAACCATTCTTTGAAATATAGCAATGGGATAGATCAGGCGGATCCTTGGGTTTGGAAAACTAGGAAGAAGCCAAATGTTGAAGATTGGTTAGTAGAATTGCGTACTTTATCTAATTTTGAGAAGCTTTCGTTTAAGGTAAAAGAAAAAAAATGGTGTACAATTTATTTTGGGGACTGTTCGATACCTTATATGATTGATTTTGTGGTTAAATATAGGGATGGGTAAATTATATAAAATTAGAATAGATGAAAATTTAAAAATAATTTGTGGGATTCGGTCTGGTGTTTGTGTGATGTTGGTGTTTGTGTTTCTTATATTGGATGTTTTTCATCTATTGTATTTTGATCTTTTATTGGCTTAATTAAAAGGTTTCTTAGTATGTCTGGGGGTTACTGTATTGTGATGTATGTATATTGATATGCAATTTAGTTAATTGATTTTCAATTGTTTGATCGTTATTCATTTCTGTATTGTACTGCTGTGTACTTTATTGGTTGGCATACTAATAAAAAGAGGTTTTAAAAAACATGTTTAAAACAAGATTTACCTAATCTACCAGATAATGAAGATTATGGTTTTAATGAATATGAGAGAACGGTTAAAAAGATTGGCAAACATGAGAAGAAACTCTTTACAATATTAGAATGCTATAAATTTGGGAAAAGAACACAAGGTGAGAATGTGGAGCAATACATTACAAGTTTAAGGAAATTAGGAAGAACGTGCAATTCCAGCAAACAAATATATGAGGGATTAAGGGATCAATTTATGCTGGAGTGCAACAGCACCAAGGTCAGGGAAAAAATGTGGTCAGAAGATAATCCCGCTTTAGACACAGTCTTGAGAGTTGTGGAAGGAGTCGCTCACACTGAGAATTGTGTCAAAATATTGAAAAACAGAATGAAGGCTATGGACATAAAGAAAGAAGTCACATTTCACCCAATAAACACACCAGAATGAAATCTACAATTTCTTCGGTGACAGTAAAAATACAAAGATCTATGTGGAAAGATGACAGGAGGGGCAGATTGTCTTTTCATACATGGAGAAGTAGTCCTATAAGTAACAGCCCTGGCAGATGCTACAGGTGTGATAGTGGAAGTCACTGGGCCGACAATCCGGATTGTCCAGCTTTGAAAATTATTTGCTGTATGCGCAAAGGGAAGGGTCATTTCTCAAGATGTTGCAAAACAAAAAAGATGTCCACTAATTGAATCGGGAGTGGCCAAAGTGATTTAGAAGGAGAAGAATGTTTCTCCACGGTTGTGGACGAAGATCAAGTTGAGATACAGCCCCAAAGCCTCAATATTCATAAATGAAACAAAGATATCCATGATTATTGAGTCAGATGCCAAATATAGGCTGCTGACAGAAGGAGAATGGAGAAAATTGACATGAATTCCTCAATGAAGTGGACATCAACCGCAAGGCTTTTAGGGGAGTAAGGATTGAATTGATTGGGTGGTTTTGGGGCATTCTGACGCAAAGAGGCTAGGGGAAAATTCTATGCAACAAAAAAAGGGGATTACCCCTTTGTTAAACTGGACACCAACACAAATTCAAAGTAGCTTGCAGATGCAATTGAAAACATGCCCAGACCAGTGTCTCATGAGGAAGTTCGAACATCCCAAGGAATGGCAGAGTACTACTCAAAATTCATCCATGATTTTGCCAAACACACAACATCGTTGCTTGAACTCAAAGGGAAGAGCATTTTCGTGTGGAGCAAAGCATGTGAAGAGAATCTGAATCTATTAAACGAGCGTTGGCAAGTGCTCCTATACTAAAAAACCTTAGGAGCAACAGGAATCCTAATGACGACAAATGCCAGAAATGTAGGTCTGGGCGCAATGGCTGTGCAAGACGACTATGGTGAAGAATTTCAGTGTTTGCTTCTAGATTATTGAAAGGGGCGGAGAAATCTTATGCCACCATCAAAAAGGAAGCTTTGGCCATTATAATTCTTGAAGTTGTCTGCCGCCCATTTATCTGGGGCATGAATTTCGAACCGATCATAAAACTTTGGTAGGGATAATAATGTCAAAAGGTTTAGACAAAGTATCAGGGCGTATCAGAAGATGGGTGACCCAACTGCAAGAATATAATTGCACAGTGAAATATCTACCTGGTCTAAACATTTTTGCAGTTGACTGTCCAGACTCACAAATATGTCCGAACGGAATGAAGAAGAAAAGGATTCAGAAATGGTTTTTGCCGTAGCTGGAGTACCCGTACCACAGAGGGAACGAGAGGAAGCCATGAAAAAGAGGATATTAGCCTGAACAGACTCAGACAAGAATTAGAAGACAATCCTTGAAGGAAGAGTTGTTTTGAAGATCTGTGTCTTTTACCGTATTGGAATGTGATAAAATGATCTGAGTGACCAAGGGGAGATATTAAGTGGTGACAAAATTATTCCCCCATCTGATGTTCGTCAAAAAATTATAAACCTGGGTCATGACATCATCAGGGATTGTTAAGACCAAACCGAGATGAAGGAGCGATTACTGGTGGCCATGCTGCGATTTTCAGATAGAAAGGACCCTCGGAGTGTATCCTTTGTAACAAAAGTGACATAGTATGTTTTGGTTCGAAACATCCCATGGTTATGACTGATATTCCTCAACAGCCATGGGAAAAATTGGGAATGGATGTGTTGGGCCCTGTGTGGAGCAATGGAAGATAATCCTTTTGTCTAGTAATCAGATTTATTAACCAGGTGAGTGGAGGTGTTGATTAGACCTTGCATCACTACCAAGTCTGTGATTGAGTTTTTAGAACAGATCAGTGAGGGAAGATTTCCCCAGGGTAATTGTGACAGACAATGGGTCACAGTTTAGATCAAAAGAAATGGAAGACTAGTGTCGGAGAAATTCCATTGAGCACAGAAAAAGTGTCATTTATCATCCCCAAACAAATGGCATTGTAGAACGTTTTAACAAAGTTCAAGGAGGTCATTCGTTGGGCTTGGTCTAATGGTATTGACTGGGAGAAAGCAGCGAGGTATGTGATTGTCGCACACAGGTTTACTCCCCACTGCACTGAATTTAGTAGAGGCAGAATAGCAAATACCAAACTAGTGCCATCTTGGCTAGGATTGGTTACTTATAATGCGCTTAATACCCTAAGGTTTCTAAGCACAGACCCATGGATCGAACCTGTGTTGATCGGTGTAGTCTTGCTTCCAAGGCGAGCATGTTGCCCCAGAGCTATCCTCCCGCGACAGGGACACGTTAATTGGAAGGAAATTGCACTTGATATTGTCAATCACATTCTCCAGTCAGTTGAAAAACAAAATAGTGCATGAACGGTTGAAAGAGGCAATGTTCTTCCTGCTGTGGGTGATAAGAATAAGGATTAAACTCCCTCCTGCTCTCAGAAATGGGCCTTGCAAATGGTCTAAGCCTAATGTGGTTACTGAGGTGTTTAAACATGCTGTCAGAGTGGGGGATGGACATGTGTGGAAAATGGAGTGTCTTTGGTGAAGAGTATGGATGGTTGGGTGAGAGGTAGTAGTGACAATTATGGTGGTGAGGCTGACACTGGAGTGTTGGGGTGACGCAGTGTTGAACTTTCCTTACCTAGCGACAGCTGGATGACTTCACCAGTCAAGATTGGGGAGAATCTACCAGAGACCCCGACATCCGACAAGATGTGGAGGAACTTTCTGCACACTGTCCCTCTAATTTTGGAAGAGAGGGGGCTGTGTAGTATGGGACTGGCTCTTCCACACGGCATGGTTTCATTCCATACAATCAGCTTCTCGCTACAGAGATTCTGGAGCTGATGGGACGCGTGAAGGAGCGACGGTTGAGGAGAGTTGGAGAGGAAGCCGGAGCCTGGTGGGGCTCGTTGGTGACTATCTAAATGTACCGTTTGTTCCTTATAGATAATAAATCCCTGTTTATCCTTTATCACATTGCTTCCGCCTCTTACATATTACAGTGGTGCCCCCCCCCCCCCTGCTAAGAAAGGGGAGAGCTGTGTGCATATTGCTGAGCCCAACCTTTGCTAAGGCAGGTGCCATTGACCCCCACGGTCCGCTGCTGGTCGACGTAGCCCGAATCAGAGGACTTCCTAGGCTGCAAACTATGGACGGAACCTCGATACATAGCCTGATTGAAGAGAACTTTCGGGCCCCCAAAACAGTGCGAGTGCCCTGCTCGACCAATAGTACCAGACTACCAGAACAGAAGATCTGCAGCACAAATTACCTTAAGCCCTGGGCAAGGCTGTCTCCCAAGTAGAGATTGTTTAAAATAGTTTTAATACAGTGCACTTTAAGGGGACTTTGTTAATTGTTAAATATTTGAAGGACTCTTTTAGATTAAAAAAATCATTTGTACTGGGTTGAAATAATCTATATACAACTACCAGCATTTCATTCTCGGTCTTTGATTGTGTGGTATCTTTCCTCTAAACTGGCGTTTCTTCCTAGGGGTTTGTAGAATCCTTGCACCTATTGCCTTTACTGACCACGTATTTGTACAGAGGCACATCTAGCGTGATTCAGGTAAGCAGGGGTTGACCCAGAAAGGTAAGAGGCCAGTTAAGTATTTAGATTTAGTATTAGAATTATCCCTCTCTACATTTGTATGGTTAACATGAGTGGCTGGGTGCAAATACCCTGAAACTTAACTAAAATGGGAGGCAACTGCGAGGGGGATACCACACTCTGAGGAACGGCATTTCACAACCACTTCTGGGGCCCCTTGCAGCCCACTAGTTCGGGTCTGTGAAAACCATGCGCTTTAGGTTAGACTGGAATGCCTGGGTCTCATTTTCAAACAATTATAATCTGCATATTTTATTAAAGATTGCCATTGAGATTTTTTTATTCCTATCCTAGTACACTTGGGTGTCTGCCACTAGTGCCCTAACCTCAGCCTTGCAAAGACAGCCACTTTGAATCTTGGCTTGCTGCAATGACAACTAGTATGCTTCTCAGATCTACATCACTCCGATACTATCCGTTCTTCACTGGATGCCCATCAAACAGTAAGTTCAGTTTAAGGTTATTTGCCCACTAGACAGCTGCTTTCATAACAAGTCCTAGATTGCTTCACTCGTCTGGCCCACTATCATTCTCGCAGAATCCTGCCCTCTTATCTTTTCTATGCCACTTATCAAAGTTGCAGGCAAGGAGGAATGACCTTTCCGGTCCTCAATCAACACGTTGGTATTCTCTTCCTCTTAGTTTCTGATAAACGAAAAACGTCCAATTCCATTGTTCCATAAGAACATAGCTTTTTGCTCAAGCTTTCCTTTGAGTTTCTTATTCCTTTTCTATTAAGAGGAAATATATTATTCTGGGCAGATAAAAACACTAGAAGTCAAATTATGTTGCAATTGACGAGTGAGTCGTAATGAATTCAACAGATCTGAGGTCGGACAGCTTGGTATATTGCATATGGGAGAAGTTGACTCAAGTTCACCACATCAGGCAATATGTCAAAGATGCATCGTTTAGAACGCATCTGCCATTGGTACGATTTCACAACACTGTACTGTTGACCAACATTGAATTCGTTGTTACAGTTCGGTTCCAGTTTCCAACAGAGCAAAGCGTATAGTCTGGATGGGTGGTGCCTTGGTTGCAGATTCTATGTCTCGGGAGGATAGCTCAGGGGAAACTTGCTCGCCTTGGGACACCGAGCAACACCGGTTCGATCCCCGGGTCCACGTTTCGAAACCTCTGGGTATTAAGCGCATTATAAATAACCTATCATATGAGACTACATGCAAAGATTGTCTTGTAGAGTGCCACTTTAAGCTTCTCACCGCATTTAAATAGTGACGTAGGGTGTGTCCAGTAAACACAGTGACATTTGCAGGCAAGCACTCTGGCATTGGGCTGCTTGAATTTTCCTATGTGGTTTGTATAATGCCAGCTCAACAGAATCCAGCCTGGGACTTCCCTTGATTTAATTTATCAGCAGGTTATTTGTGGGATGTGCAGTGTCAGTGGTCGAAGTGAGTGGGAGCGGTCAGGAGCGGTACTCCTCTACTTTTTTTAAATTACCTTTTACAGCTCCTATACTTTTATTTTAAAAAGGAACCGTCCGGAATGTTTTCGTTATAAAATAAAAGTGTAGGAAGAAGTTGAAACTGCACTGGAGAAACTCCTGGCGTCGCAGCAGACTGGAGAAAGGAAAACGTGTTCCCCAGAAGATAGACTGGAACCACAACAGAACCAACAGGAAGGTCAGGGCAGTCTCACAGCATACCGCAGGCAACCAGGAAGACCAGAGACCATCGCGGACCAGGAAAAAAGTTACGCTGGTTGTCAGGGAGGTGCAGGGGCCACCAAGATGTTGGTGGAAATCCCAGTAGACATGGTCTGGGAACCTGACAGAGGCGAGAGAACTAACATACAACAACACCCTTTGATCCTTGTCTGGGGAATATACAAAGTATGGCAGAAAATAAGTCAGTAAGGCGAGTCTGGGACTCTGACCCAGATGAGGATTAAATCACTGGAAATCTTCTTAGTTACAGTAAGTGGCAGGTTAGTGAACCAGGTTCGCTGTGAGAAGAAACCAGGGGAAAGGAATCATCCCCCTGGTGTTTGTGAACAGTCAAAATAAGGGAATAGTTTCTTACCTGTAACTCCATTTCTCCAGCATTGGTATCTTTCATGGATTCACATGCTTAGAATATTCCCCGTCGTCAGGCTGGGAATCCCCGGTACATTATATAGACCCTTTCCCGTAGGAAAACTTTTTCGACGTTTATATGTCCTATCCACCTCGTTTTGTATCATGCGTGCCCGCGCCGTCAGGACGCCATGATATAAATACAGGACCCGCCCCCGCGCTCCCTCAGATTGCGGCCCCCAAAGTAGTGGGGGAACCAGTTTGCATGGCCAGGGGAGGCAGGCGGGCGCATGTGAATCCATGAAAGATACCAATGCTGGAGAAATGGAGTTACAGGTAAGAAACTATTCCCTTCTCCAGCATTGGATCTTTCATGGATTCACATGCTTAGAATAGATTACATAGCAGTACCATCCCGAAAAGAGGAGGCGTGCATGCAAACTCACATACTTTCCTCACAATGCCCGTTCTCTATGGTCGTGTACCCATCAGCAATTGTTACCATAGAAACGAACAAAATACAATCATAATTGCAACAAGATCTAACCCCTCAACACGGGGCTTACCTTATTGGAATAGGTGTCGAAGCACCGCCTGTCCCATCCGAGTATCTTCGGCATGTTGTTGTGACAGGCAGCAATGGCGGGTAAAAGTGTGTGTAGCCGCCCAGGTAGCCGCCATGCAGATGTCCCCCAGAGGGACTCCAGACCACAGCGCCGTCGACGATGCCGCCGCTCTAGTTGAATGAGCTCTTGGCCGTCGTAGAAGAGGCTTCCCTGGCTTGGAATGGCAGTACGAAATGGTAGATGACACCCATCTTGACAGTCCTTGCTTTGAAATGGCATTGCCTTTAGCACCCAAACCATAGGCCACGAACAGCTGCCTTGTTTCTCTGAAAGGTTGCGTGCGATGAAGATAAAACTTGAGCCCTTTTCACGTCCAATGTGTGTAACACGCGCTCCGCTCCCAAGCATGGCTCTGCAAAAAACGTAGGTAATACAATAGAAGAGTGTTTATGGAACACTGAAGGAGCTTTCGGTATGAACTGTGGGTTAGTGGCTAGGACCACCTTGTTCTTGAAAAATCGTAAGTATGGCGGGTCTACCATTAGAGCTTGCATTTCGGAAATCCGTCGGGCTGAAGTGATGGCCACCAGGAAGGCCAATTTCCACGACAGAAACGTTAGAGACGACAATGACATTGGTTCAAAAGGAGGTTTTATAAGAGACGCTAACACCAGGTTGAGGCTCCACGCCGGAGGAAATTTCTTCTCTGGAGGGAAACTCCGAAACAAGCCTTTAAGGAAGTGCTTAATCAGACGGTCGCTGAATAATGGTGCGGAATGTCGTTGACGTGTAAACCTGGAGATTGCGGCCAGGTGCACTTTTATCGACGATACCGATAGGCCCTTTTGAGCTAAGAACAGCAAGTATGGAAGGAGCTGTTCCGGCGTAATCGACTGAGGAATCCAAACCTGGTTGATCCACACACCACTGACAGAAACTCCTCCATTTGTACGAGTATGAAGTGTTTGTGGAAGGTGCTCTTGCCGCCTGCAGAATACGCCGACACTCCTCCGGAATCATCAGCTGACCAAATTCGGCGAAGTCAGGAGCCAAGCCGTCAACTTGAGGCTGTCCGGGTCTTGATGCCAAACAACACCCTCCTGTCGAGACAGAAGGTTGGGGATCTTCTGGAACCTCATCGGTTCCGCCGCCGCTAGGTGCAGCAGGTCTGAAAACCACACCTGTCTGGCCCAGTACGGGGCCACCAGAATCACCAGACATGGGTACTTGAGGATCCATTGCAACGTCCTCCGGATAAGGGGAAATGGAGGGAATGCGTACAGGAATTTGTTCGTCCATGGGAAGGAGAACGCATCCCCCAGTGAGCCCTGCTGAGGCCATCTGCTTGCATACTGAGGGCATTTCCTGTTGTCCTTCGTCGCGAACAGATCGATGGAAGGATGTCCCCACTTCTTGAATACGTGTTGTAGTTGCTGGTCGTTCAGCACCCATTCGTGAACTTCGTTCATTTCTCTGCTGAGGGCATCGGCCTCCACATTTCTCACACCTGGCAGGTGGAACGCCAAGATTTGCATGTTGTGTTGCAGGGCCCAATGCCAGATTTTTTGTGCCTCCGTCGACAGGGACCTGGAACGTGTCCCTCCTTGTTTCCTCAAGTAAAACATTGTAGTTGTGTTGTCCGTCATGACAGGCACCACAGAGTCCTTCAATTGAGGAAGAAAGGATTTTAGAGCCCACCGCACTGCTCTCAGTTCCAGCAGGTTGATATGCAGGGAGGACTCTTGTAACGACCACCGGCCTTGTACCTGTAGCGTACCCAGATGAGCTCCCCATCCGCTCAGCGATGCATCCGTCACTACAGTCTTCTGAAACTCCGGTTCCAACAGAGGCATACCTTTCATTAGATGAGTAGAAACTCTCCACCAACAGAGTGCTTGTACTAGTTGCTCGTCGACGACCAGTCTGTCGGACCAGCGACCTTGGCTCTGCGCCCAACGGTCCGCTAGTAATTCCTGGCAAGGCCTCATAAACAGACGGCTGTTGTTTATCAACGGAATGCAGGATGACATGGTCCCTAGTAGGGACATGTATTTGCGCACCGACACCCTGGTACCGCATTGCCATTCCGACGCCTTGCTTTGTAACTTCTGTATTCTCTCGCTGGATGGTCTTACAAGGCTTGTGTGCGTATGAAACTCCGCTCCTAGAAAGACCAAGGTCCTCGAAGGCTCTACGGAGGATTTGCTGAAGTTTATCGCGAAGCCCAGTTTCTGTAAGAGGGACATCGTGGCCCCTAGACTGTTCCGTGTTTGTTCCATGGACGAACCTCTGACCAGCCAGTCGTCTAGATAGGGATAGACATGGTGACCGTCCTTTCTTAAATGGGCCGCTATAGGGGCTAAACACTTGGTGAACGTCCTGGGGGAGGACTTGAGACCGAACGGGAGGATCTTGAACTGGAAATGCTTTCGCCCGACGACAAACCTTAAATACCTCCTGTGTCGTGGACCGATTGGGATGTGAAAATAGGCGTCTTGAAGGTCCAGCGACGACAGATAATCCTTGGGTTGCACTGACCTGATAACCTCCTGGAGCTTTAGCATTTTGAATTTTAAGCTCTTTAGCCATTTGTTGAGTACCCTCAGGTCGAGAATGGGCCTCCATTTTCCATTTGGCTTCTTGACAACGAAGAACCGGGAATAAACCCCTTTTCCTTCCTGTGCCACGGGAACCCCTTCTACCGCTCCTTTTTGCAGCATAAGCGCCACCTCTTGTCGTAGAACTCGAAGGTGGGGCTGGGCCGAAAACACTGGCGGAAGACGTGGAGGCTTGCCTTTGAATTGCAGCGCATGACCCATGCGAATCGTGTCCAGAACCCATCGATCTGTGGTGATGCATTTCCATTGGTCGATATGATGAGACTCGACCCCCCAGGACGTTCCGAAGGCCGTCATTGGTTGCTGGTTTGCTTGTCCTTCGTCGACGAGGAGCCCGAGCCGCGTGGTCTGGAGGTTTGATAATCTCTGCCTCTACGTGCTGACTGGGATGCCCGTCTAAACCCTTGTGAGGAGTATGAGGGCCTGTTAAATCCGCGGTCCCTAGAGGCTCCAAAGCGGGAGTTTCCAGCAGCACCCCTGAAGGGGCGAAAAGAGCGAAAATTTCTACCCGTCTGGAGGGCGCCAAGAGACCTAGCAGTATCCGTGTCTTCCTTCATCTCCTTCAAGGCTTCATCTACCTTTTCTCCAAACAGATGTTCTCCTTGACATGGCATGTCTAGGACTTTGTATTGGACTTCAGGACGGAAAGTAGTACATTTGAGCCACGCTTGTCGACGAAGTACTACGCCATGATTGATTTGTTTGAAACCAGACTCTGCTAGGTCAACTGCAATATTAATTGCGTGGTTCGAAGCCTCCTCGCCATCTCGTACAAGTAACATGGCTGCTTTTCGGTGTTGTTCTGGCAGATGTTCTAGGATAGGGGCTAGTTTATGCCGCAATTCCCTATCGTATCGTGATACGATCGCCAAGGAGTTGGCTGCTCTTACTGTCGTTGCGCCGACTGAGAGCACCTTTTTCCCGAAGGCGTCCTGTCTCCTTGCCTCGCTTTCTGGTGGGGTTGAACATTTTTGCTGTACTCTGGCCTTCCTAGCCGCTGCCGCCGATACCACCGAGTCTGACAGTGGCTGTGATGTTCGACATTTTGGAGTGGACTCCGGAGCTTTAAACTTTCTCAATACGCCCCTTAATAGCCGGTTCCGAGAACGGATGACGCATCGTCTTGAGGCCTTCTTGCCATACGTGGTCCAGGATTGGGATGGCAAATACAGATTTCCTCCTTTGACCCATGTGATCAAAAAGAAAGCAATCTTTCTTTTGCTCCTCAGGAATTAAGCCGAACTCTGAACACGCTTTTCCCATCATTGCATGGAAGGTCCCACATCATCCGGAGAAGATGGTTGTGCCAGGCTCCTTGTAGACTCTACCTCTACATCCGAATTCCATGTTGGGTCTCTCGACGGTGACAGGGAGATGTCCGACCCTGAGTCACCTCGTATAGAATCGGACTCCGATAGCTCACCCTCCTCCTGTGCTCGAGGACGGTCCTTCACCACCTGGGAGGCCGACGGGCTTTTGGCCGTTGAGCGAGCCGCTTGAGCTTGTTCGTCGACGGAAGGTGCAGAAAATATCGACTATGAAGGGCCAGGCTGAGGGATCTGCGTATCCAGACGCTGCAGGAGCTTCTGAAGTGTATTAAGCACATCCAGAGACAAAACCGTCTGGGGGGTCAGCAACGTCGAGGATAGAGGGACCACACCCCCACTCGCACTCGTCGTCGACGTATTGGAAGGCCGTAGGCCCAAGTCCGACGGCTGCAGAACCATGCCACATTCTCCTTCCACCGACGACCCCGGCAAGGCCGTGTCTTGCAGCAGGACCTCAGGGGGGCCGGGTCACAAACCTCTGGCTGCCAGGCCATAGATTGAGTCATCGTCGACGAAGGAATCCCCATCGCTGCTGCCTGAATAGTAATAGGCATCGCCAGCGACACCGGGGTCAACGAGCAAGTAGCCGGCACCGAACCTTTAGACTTCGTAGCTGATTTTGATGACGACTTTGCTGCTGAAGTGTCTCGACCCACGGAAGACCTAGGACGGTCCCCTGAGGAGGATTTTGATGCCGCTTGCCTCTCCGTCTTAGAGGATGAGGAGGACTTTTTGAGTGACGAGGAAGACCCTGCATGCTTCCCCGTATGCTTGTCCGCAGGGCATTTTTCGACAGGCCGCACCTTCTTCGAGGGAGGCTCCGACTTGCTCCTGGAGGCCGTGGAGCCAACTTCTGATGCCGGATAGGCACCCGCTCCGTCGTTAAGCCAGTCGACCAACCTTCTTTTCCGGTCTTTAAGGGTTTTTTGGGAGAAACCCTGGCATATCTCGCATGTATCCGCCGTGTGGTGCGGGTGGAGACAGTAGATACAATCCATGTGCGCATCACCTTCATAGACTTTTTTGAGTCCACATGTCGCACAAGGGCGAAATAAAGCTTTACCGGACATATTTTCTTCAGACTGTAACGTCGCCGAAGCGAAAATACAACCTAATTTCAATTAGCAGTAACCACGAGGATCCCACTACTTTGAAAGACGGTTGAAATCTGAGGGAGCGCGGGGGCGGGTCCTGTATTTATATCATGGCGTCCTGACGGCGCGGGCACGCATGATACAAAACGAGGTGGATAGGACGTATAAACGTCAAAAAAGTTTTCCTACGGGAAAGGGTCTATATAATGTACCGGGGATTCCCAGCCTGACGACAGGGAATATTCTAAGCATGTGAATCCATGAAAGATCCAATGCTGGAGAAGGGAGGCATTCTCTTGGCACTCTCAAAAAGCTGAAGAAAACCAGGGGAAGGGAATAATTCCCTGTGGTGTTTGGGAACATTTAGTAAAACCAAGCGAAGGGAGACATTCTGTTGGCATTGTGAGGACTTTGCAACCCTTTTTGGCACAAGGCACATCCTTAGGAAGTTTATTTTTGCACCATTTCTACTTTATTTTACGAGCTGGAAAATAAACCCACGTCCAGAAGGAGGAAGACATTCTATTGAACCAAAGAAGATCACCTTGCACCTTAGTTCGAGTTCATAGTTTAAGGGCTGGAAATGGGTTTGACACAACTGTTATGGGGAAATCATCCCTCTTATTGGGGCTAGTTGGGTTTTCCACAACTCTGCTTTATTAAAATGTTTATAACAAACATGCCACCACTGTGTTAAGCTACCTTCAGCAACCTTACAGATGGGTTAATTGCAGGTATCCCATGATGGGTGTACTTAAAGACTTCTCTTCACCAATGAAATTGTGCAAAGTTCTAACTTTGCGACTCCACGAAGTTGCGAAATTGAACAAAACTTTGGATCATATGTATTTGCATATTATATAATTGCTGTTTTTTTTTTACAATTATGTTTTTTAAACATTGTATGAATGTACAGTTTTCCAAATGTTTGGGCGCATGAAAGGAACAAATTACTTACCTGTAACTGTTCTCCAGCACGGGTCTGGCATGGATTCACATGCTCATGAATATTCCGTCGTCAGGCTGGGAATCCTTGGTAAAGAAAAAAAAATCAGTATCAGTTTCGTTTCTGATCTGTCTTTCTTTCTTAGTAGTAACCAATCGCTGAACTCTGGGTCATACTGCCCCCAGCCAATGACTGCCCACTCCCTAAGCCCCGCCTCTGGCAGTCATCCTCAGATTTGGTGGCACGCAAAGTGGCAGTATAACCAAGTGAAGAGCCGCAGAGGGGTAGGTGGGAGGGTTCGCATGTGAATCCATGCCAGACCCATACTGGAGAACAACAGTTACAGGTAAGTAACTTGTTCCTTCTCCAGCATGGGGTCTGGTATGGCTTCACATGTTCATGAATAAGAATACATAGCAGTATAAAAATGCACAACCACGGGAGGTGGCAAAGGCTCAACATTAAGCATTACATCCAAAACCCAACATTAAGTAATTCTTACCTCCTCACCTGGCTCACCTTAGGCGAACAGGTTGCGCAGCACTGCTTGGCCGACCCTGGACGCCTCCATGGAGTCCCGATCGACGCAGTACAATCTTGTGAAGGTGTGCGTAGACCTCCATGTAGCAGCCCTGCAGATGTCCAGTAGGGGCACACCAGACAGGAACGCCGTGGTAGCAGCGATCGCTCTGGCCGAATGGGCTCTCGGACGGCTGGGCAGCGGTCGGTTTGACAACCAGTGACAGTGCATGTTGCAGCCGGAGAGCCATCTGGAGATGGAAGTCTTCGAGAGAGCCTTCCCTTGATTCAGACCCAAAGTTCACAAACAGTTGTGACGTCTTCTGAAAACGCTTCATGCGGTCCACGTAGAACTTCAGCACTCTAGCTACATCCAGCGAGTGTAAAGTCCTCTCGGCCGGCGTCGAAGGCGACGGGAAGAGACCTGGTGACACCAAGGGCTCGTTGAGGTGGATGTCCGACGGCACCTTGGGCATGGAGGGGTGCGTCCTCAGCACCACCCTCATGTCATGAAAAGTCAAGTATGGAGGCTTGCAAGATAGGGCCTGGATCTCTCCCACTCGTCGTGCGGAGGTGATGGCCACGAGGAACGCTGTCTTCCATAACAGGAACTTCAAAGGCGCTGAATGCATAGGCTCGAATGGGGCCCCTCCCCCCATGAGCCTGGCAGCACCACATCAAGCTCTCACGCCGGGGCAGGAGCCTTCACCGGCGGGAACGATCGGAATAGTCCCTTCATAAACTCCTTCACCAGGCGATGAGACAACAAGGACGCCCGTCCCGTAGTCCTGGTATATCGGGAGATGGCAGCCAGATGTATTTAGATGGAGGCGTGAGCCACTCCAGCTTTGGCCAGCGACAGTAGGTACGGCAGTACTTGATGGGCCGTAATCCGCAGAGGGTTAATCTTCTGTGCACAGCAGACAGAGAACCTCTTCCACTTATGACCGTAACACGAGAGTTGAGGACGCCCTGGCTTTACAAGAACCTCTCTGCAGTCAGCTGGGATATCGTACCCTCCAAACTCTAGTGCTGCAGGAGCCAGGCCTGCAAGTTCAGCGACTGTGGGTCGTGATGGAGAATGGCGCCTCCTTCTCTGGAGAGAAAATCCGCGTCCGCCGGCAGCTTGACTGGTGGGGACGTTGACAAGTCCAGAAGGTCCAGGAACCAGATCTGCCTCGGCCACGCCGGTACGACCAGGATCATTCTGGGGATCTGGTGCCCCCTTGCTTCCGTATTTAGAACATCTTGGTGGTGTTGTCGGTGAAGATCCTCACCACTTTGTCCTGGAGGGACGGAAGGAACGACATAACCTCCCAGAACACTACTCAGAGCTCCAGAATGTTGATGTGGAGACCCCTCTCCTCCGGGAGCCAAAGGCCTCTTGCGTGGAGATCTCCGGTGTGGGCCCCCCACCCCTCCAGAGAGGCGTCCGTCGTCACCGTCTCCTGAAACGCCAGGGTTTGAAAGTCCGTGCCTGTAGTGAGGTGAGCCCGGGTACCCCACCATAGGATCGCCCGACAGAACTCCTCGTCGAGAGGGATCCTGTCCTCGAAGCAGCCCGTCGCCTGAAACCAGCGGGCGTCGAGGAACTCTTGTAGCGGACGCATCCGAAGTCTGCAAAGGGGTACAAGATAGATGCATGAGGACATCATCCCGATAAGGGACTTGATGGACCTCACCCTGGCTACGTCCGTGCTAAAAAGCACCGCACCTTGCCCAGGATGGTCTTTGTCCTCTCCTCCGACGGAGAGGCCAATTGCCCCACTCTATCGAGCTTCGCTCCCAGAAACAGTGCTACTTGCAATGGAACCGGGTGGGATTTGAGGTAGTTGATGGCGAACACCAGTTCCGTGAGCAACCGGACGGTCCTCTGTGTGTTCGACGGCGAGTTCCCTTGTCCCTGCCCGGATTAGCCAGTCGTCCAGGTAGGGGTAGGCGTGGCTCCCCTGCAGGCGCAGCCGCGCCGCCACTGGTGCCAGGCACTTGGGTGCTGACTTTAATCCGAACAGTAGGGCTCTGAATTGGTAGTGGCGCCCTGAACCACGAACCTGAGAAACTTCCTGTGCCCTTTTAGAATGGGGATGTGGAAGTAAGCATCCTCCAGGTTCGACGACGATAGGAAGTTGCCTTCCTCCAGCTGTCCCAGCACGTGCTGGAGGGTGACCATCCTGAATTTCTGTGCCTTGATGCATTTGTTTAACCGACGCAGGTCCAGGATGGGGCGCCAACCGCCTGTCTTCTTTCTGACAAGGAAGTACCTAGCGGAGCCCCCGGAGCCTCCTGGGGACGAGCTCGATGGCATCTTTCTTGAGCATCGCCCTTACCTCCAACAGCATTTGAGGGACGCGATTCTCCTTCCTGGCCACGGGAGGAATGCAAGGGCACTTCTTTTGGAATTCCAGCGAGTGCCCGTTGGCCAGGGTATCCAACACACAACAGTCAGTGGAGATGGACTCCCACACGCTGAAGAACTTCATCAGCCGGCCTCCCACCGGGGTGCTTCGGTGGGGGCCAGACGAAACAGCCGGGTCAGTCTTGCTTGGAGGCGGCCTTGCCACCTTGGCCTCCTTGGCGATGACGGCGGGATCCCCTTGCTTGCTGCGACCTCTGTAGGCCTCCTGGGAAGAGGAGCAGGCCGCCTGGCGGTAAGTGGAGGAACCACCGCTGGATCCTTTGGAGGCACCCTGTCTGCCTCCGGAGCTCCGAAAGGGCCGTCCCTGTTGAAGCACCCCTAGGGCCAGGGCCGTCTCCGAGTCAGTCTTGATGGCCTGTAGAGACTCGTCCACCGCCTTACCAAAAAAGTTGTTGCCGTCGAACGGCATGTCCAACACTCTGGTATGGACGTCCTGGCGAAAGTCTGTCGCCTTGAGCCATCGTCGTCGGAGGCAAACTCCGTTGCCCAGTTGGCAAAATCCGGTATCGGCAATGTCCGTTGCCACCGTTATGGCGTGATCCGACGCCACCTCGCCTTCCTGCAGAATTTCTAGGGCCTCCGCCCTCTTGTCAGGTAGGAAATCTAGCAGGGGAGCTGTCTTGAACCAGAGCTCCCTGTCGCAGCGGGGCCCCGATCGCTAAGGTATTGGCCGCCTTAATTGTCGACGAGATGACTCGTCGTCCCATGGAGTCCAACTTCTTGACCTCGCTGTCCGACGGGGAAGTGGAAGTTGAAGCCGCCGCACCAGCGGCTTTCTTCTTAGCCGCTGCCGAGAAGACAGAGTCCGGCGTGGGCTGGGCCCTGAGGCACAAGGGAGCGGCATCGGGGACTCGGTACTACTTCTCGTACCTGTCCCTCTTGGCGGGTGTCGTGGAAGGATTCTTGAGGACAGCAAGCCCCTCATCCCAGAGGTCGTCGAGCAAAGGCACCGCGAGGACAGTCTTCCTCTTGGCCTCTCGTCGCTGGTAAAGAAACCTTTCCTTTTTTTGTTTTTCAGGGCAGAGCTGGAAGAGCTTGGATGCCCTGGTTATCATGGCGTGGAAGGAGCAAATTTCGTCGGCTGGAGAAGCCCGCGGGAGGGGGGGGGGTTGGGGGGTGATGTCCGCTGTGTCATCGCCGGCGTCGTCCGTCCCCTTCGCTGTATCCGTCGCCGTATCCTCTCTAGGGTCCGCCGATGGGGATGAGGGGTCCACAGGCCTCACGAACACGAAGGGCGGAGAGAGGTGGACCCTCCCCCGCTTGTTTGGAGGGTTTCCCGACGGGCCTGGTTCTGGATCCTCCGTCGGGGTCCGTGCTAATGTCGTCCTTATCTCGGTACATAAGGATTGGATCGCCAACAAAATGGCCGCCGAGCTATCCTGGGGCTCGGGTAATGGCTGCGACGGACAGGATGGCCACTCCACTGGGCCCTCTTCGTCGCCATCGTCACGATCTTCGATTACGTCAGCGGGGACCGGCCCCTGGGATCGAACCTTCTCGGACTTCTCGTTGAAGCCTATGAACCTCTCATTGAGGCCCTTCTCGGTTTCCACCAGCTCCTCCAGAGGAGGATTCCGAGTCTGTAATGGCCACCGCCCCCCCCCCCTCTTTTTCCGCCGGGGACTTCATGGGGGTCTTAACGATGGGCTGGAAAGAGGATTCCCTCTGCGGTGGCAGGGATACTCTGGGCCCAGAGGCCGTTTCCACTGGCGTAGACTCAGCCGGCTTTGCCAGGGTCGCAGCGACCACTTCGATAGAGGCCTTTGCCGGCTGGATCAAGGCCCTCACCACCTAAGGTGCGTCCTGGGCATTCGCCTTGGGGGGGGGTCAGCGCCTCGCTCCCCTTTCGAGATCAACCGGGACAGCTCCAGCAGTTTACCCGGGTTCTCGGACTTCCTCTTCCCCGAACCAGAGCGCTGGCTCGTGGTGGAATGTGCCGGGAAGGTCGCGCCCTGCTTGGCAGCCGAAGAGCCCGACCTTTCGGCGCTCCCGGTGCCCGCGGTGCTTGGCCTTCTGTTGGGCCCCCGTCACCGGGGCGCCCTCACAGGACTTAGAAGGCCGCTCAGACTTTCTTCGCCTTCTCACCTGCTGTGTCCTTCTCCAGCCAGGCGGCGAGGCGGGAACAACGATCTTGTTTGGTCCGTTCCGAAAGGTTCTTGCAGAACGCACAGTCCTTCTCCACGTGCGTCTTGTCCTCATGAAGGCAATAGAGGCATCCCAAATGCTCGTCCTCCTTGAAAACGTTTTGTAATCCGCATCCAGGGCAGCACCTGAACAGCTTGGATCCGGGCGTCAAGCTTCCCTTGTCCTGGGCCATATCCGTTGAGGTAGGCCGCAGATCTTCCGTAATCCTCCAAGAAGCGTAAACTCGACGAAAATTTCACCCTTGAGGGGCGTAGAACAATTCCGAAATGGGTCCCCGTTATCGGAAGTAGAAACGGTGGAGCTTGAGGCTCGATTAAACCGAAAAAATGAGAAAATCTCCTGAAAAAGTGCGAAAACGCAGCAAAAACGAGAGCTAAAGCACGAGGACTCCCAACACTTGAGCGTGCGGTAAAAATCTGAGGATGGCTGCCAGAGGCGGGGCTTAGGGAGAGGGCAGTCATTGGCTGGGGGCAGTATGACCCAGAGTTCAGTGATTGGTTACTAAGAAAGACAGATCAGAAACGAAACTGATACTGATTTTTTTTCTTTACCGAGGACTCCCAGCCCGACGACTGGGAATATTCGTGAGCATGTGAATCCATGCCAGACCACATGCTGGAGAACTTTTAAATTACCGCGACAGGGAATCAATATTACAGATGTCCCAGACTAAAGGGTCAGTCAAGTACAACGGCAGCAAGATCGCCTTTTTCCCAGACTACACCTGAGAGGTTCAAAGGGCCAGACAGTCATTTGAACATCTCAAGAGGAAGCGTCACTATGAACGTGAAATATGAGCCATTATTCCCGGCCCACCTCCGGATACAGCACCAGGGCACCACAATCCATTTCACCGACACGCAAGAAGCTTGGAAATGGGCCGAAACTCATCGACGGTGACTGGTCAGCACCAGACCCTGGGAACAGACCACATCAGGAGAGACTACCCCCTCCTCCCCCCCTCCCCCCCAAGACAGCCCATTACACAGGAAATACTGGAACCGGAAAGAAATGCGGAAAATGGACAACCAAATATAAAAGGTTTTCTGAGGCACAGCAACTACCTAGTAGTCAAACTGGGGTGGATCACCATCCCACCTGCCTCAGCAATGCCTTACCCGGCTTCACACCGACGTCGGCTGCCAAGTAAACCCCCTGGGACCTCTGCGAGGACAGTAAGTACCGGGAGTGAATGAGTTAGCAGAGTTCTCTTAGTTAACGCTGTAGCGCCAGTTCCCCAGTGCCAGCTATGTTCGGGCGACAGATACTTCAGTTTGGGGTGGAGTATAGGGCGGGGGTAAGGTGAAATGTACCCTGTGAATATGTCCATGTACACCAGTTTTATTGCCACTCACGATGCCGCCACATTCTATACTGGGTACACACTTCTGTTCCATGTGACCGCTTTGACTAACTGCAAATGCACCAAACGCTCATCCCCCACAACACAACTCTCAACACAAATCACTACTGATCAAACGGCAGATGTAGAAACGCCGGATGTACAAACGCCACTAACTGCAGACCGCTTCAAACCCCTTAAATTCCTCACTTGGAATGTTAATGGCATGGGATCAAGCATTAAACAATGCCTCATTGTTCAGTTCCTGAACAGGCTTCCCCCTGACATGGCCCTCCTCACTGAGACCCAGTTAGCAGGCTCAATCTGCCAGTTTTTTCACAGAACCAATTATTGCTTGGCGTTCCACGAGGTGTACACTATGGGATCCCGGGGAGTCCTGATCCTCCTGCATAAGTGTCTCCCATTCGAGCTGAGTGCGGTGGAGCAGGATCCCAGCAGCCGATTTGTGCTGGTGTGAAGCACGCTTAGGGGGGAAACACTAGCCATACACTCCCCGCCCGGGCAACACCAGCCGGACTTGTGGATCCTGGGAAGGGTGAGGGGGGATTTCAATGATGTGCTATGCAATACTCGCGACTGAACTCGCATCCGGAATCGCAACCCCAACATACCCACTAGGTTGGCTACCTTTTCATCCGCACTAGGCCTGTGTGACGTATGGAGTGAACTCTACCCTGGAGATCAAGGTTTTTCCTTCCACTCAGGAGCCCATGCGTCCTTGACCCGGAGTGACTACTTCTTGCACCCAACTTCTGAGAGGTGTAGAGTAATTAATGTATAACTGCTCCCCCACAGTATCTCAGATAATTCTCCCCTGGAGATGGTGCTTCGCACGAGTCGGCCGCGGCCACCCAAGACGTGGAGACTGAACAACTATTATCCGGGTCTTCCAGAATTTGTAGAGTTTATCACTGGGAAATCCGATGAAACGCAGGCACTGTAGAGGATACAGTCATACTGTGGAAAGCATACAAGGCTGTGCTTAGAGGGGAGATCGCCTGGACGAGCAACAGAAGGAAAGAGCACCATAGGAAAGTGATTGAGGCAGAGGGGGAGGAGAAAAATTGGAAACCAGTTATGTATTAGACGCCTCCGCAGAGAGACACCGCTCTTCTAAAAACAAGGGAATCCCTTCACAATACGGCACCAGACCATGCAAAACAGACGCACAGGGAATCAAGGACTAGGCTCTACGAATGTGGTGATAAGGCGGGCAAGTTACTGGGCTGGTTAGAGAAACATGAGGAGGGACATGGATATGTCAGGCAAATTGTTGACAATGGAAACAGACCGGCCCAAACAGACTCGGATATAGCAGAGGCATTTGCAAAATGTTATGCCGATCTGTACAGGGCTCCAATTGCGCCAACAGATCCATCCTTTCTGGACGAAATCGTGATCCCACAATTATCGGAGCAGCAGAGAGCAAGCCCCGATAAAGAGCTGGAGGAAACTGAGCTAGCAGAGGCCATTGCCCAGTTACAATACGGGAAGACGCCGGGTCCCAACGGATTCAAAGGTTGAGACGTGGAAGAGACTGGGCAGCGGCAAGATGGCAACACCACTCCATAAAATGTTCCTCGCAGCTAGAGAACAGGGCACTCTCCCCATGGACCTTAGAAGGGCCAGCATCGTGTTAATCCCTAAACAGGGAAAAAACCCGAATCATGTACATCATACAGACCAATATCACTTATTAACAGTGAAGCCAACATTTTTGCTAAAGTACTAGCCAGCAGGATGCAATCGGTCATATCCTCTTTGGCTCAACCTGATCAGTGCGGCTTCATGCCACACAGGTAGACTAAAATGAATCTACGCCGACTCCACTTATTAATGGAACGCGCCCCAACTCTCGAACCGCCACTCGCTCTTCTAGCAATTGATTTTGAGAAGGCGTTTGACTCAGTGATATGGGGAAGTCTGTAGGTGATGACGCGACGCATGGGATCGAAGAATCCTTTAGTAGATGGGTTCAGCTTTTATATGAGGCACCACAAGTGGAGGTCAGGGTAAACGGCCGGTCCTCCAGAACCTTTCCATTAGGCAGGGGCACAAGGCAGGGCTGCCCACTATCCCCCTCTTTGCGTTGCGATCGAACTACTGGCACAGTGGCTTTGACAGGTCACCACATGATGTGGCTTTCGATGCCCGGAAGGACGAGAAGATACGGTCTCCCTCTACGGATGACCTGTTACTCTATTTGAGTGACTCGAATCATGCATGCCTGATAGTGGCATCGATGCTGACGGCTTTCGGGGACTTAGCGGTCTAAAAGTAAACTGGGGCAAATCTGTCCTTTTTCCAGTAAAAGGAAGAGACCGGGCAATTCCACGGGAAGTCCCTTATCGAGTGGAGATGGAGGGCTTTTGCTATTTGGGTATATGGATCTCTGGGAACCTCTCGGCCTATGTGTTACGAAACTTGCACCCATTAACAGATCGCTTCGTGGAAGATGTGAAGCACTGGATGCTTCTCCCCCTGACAATAATGGGCAGAGCAGCGCTCTTCAAGATGCTGGTACTTCTACGTTTTGTATACGTGCTGCAGAATGCGCCACATGCAATACCGGACTCAGAATTCGTCCAAGTGGAATGCCTCCAGAAAACTGATATGGAAGGGCGGGCAACCCTGTATCGCGCGGACGACGCTGCCGAGGTCCATCTGGGAGGGAGTATTGGGGTCCCACACCTCTGGTCCTATTACTGGGCCTCCCAGCTCACAGTGGTTAACTACCTGCTTCATGGGGACCATGAACTCCCACACATTAGGGCAGAGAGGTCCATTGCACAGGACACCCCGCCACATACCAGAACCTCCCTAGAAACCCTCCGCAAACTATTTCCGCACATATCGCAGTCATCTGGAGTCCGGCGCATGCACACATAGGCTAGGGGAATAGACTAACTCTGGCGCAACCGCTGTGCCACAACTATATGCTCACTGAAGTGTGGAAACTTGCTGTAAGGACCCGGTGGGTAAAAGCAGGGATCACCACAGTCGGGGATGTAATGACAGATGGTTCCATTCTCCTGTTTCAGACGCGGCAACAAAAATTTGGAATTACTGAGAATGAGTGTGATCACTATGTGCAATTGAGGCACACCCTCAGTGGTCACAGGCAGGCACTCACTGACGCACCGGAGCGCAACCTACTTCCACAAAAAATTTGCACTAAAGTCACATCAATTTGATATAAAGACATAAATGTATACGCTACTCCGGAATTGGCCAGCCTTAAAACTAAGTGGGAAAGAGATGTCGGCGCTATAGAACCAGAGGGCTGGGTTCAAGTACTTACGCACCTGCGTGAAATTACCATAGACTCAAAAATCCGATTAGTACAACTCAAAATATTGCACGAGTCTACTACCCACCCTCCCCCAGTCTACTAGTCCCCCAAGTTGCCCTGTTCGGATGGGGGCGTGCCTCTGATCCCAACTGTCTGAGATGCCGGGGAGAGGAAGGCACCTTCTTCCATCTGCTCTGGGAATGTCACCGGATAAAAACTTTCTGGATGCAATGCTGTCAAAGACTGGAGAGTCTTGGGTCGCACAGTGGTATTGGAACCTGCAAAACTGTTATTAGGGGTCCCAGATGAAAATGACTCAAATAAATGGGAGGGTATCTTCCTGTCTACTGCAATGGGTTTAATAACGTGATATTGCACAAAAATGTGGAGCCGCGGACTGTCCGACCCTGGCCCTATGGTCCGTTGAAATGGACACCTGCGCAGCGAAAGAACAGAATATATACTGCACGGGGGTGCCCAGCTAAGGCTACCAAAATCTGGGGGAAGAGGGTGTGAACTGAGAACCAGGGTGTTGGAGCAGGAGGATGAAAGGGAGAGTATTGTTACGCTCACCTGGACCCCACAGGGGTGTCAATCGGACCCAGACAGCTGCAGTCTCCGTCAACGTGATGCGTAGTGCAGAGATGACAGTCTGGACTGGCCCGCCTAGTCTTGTCTGCTGGACCCGAAGTAGTATTTTCCTACAAGTGGAGACAGGGAGTAGCCACCTGTGGGTTTTAGTGATGGCATCCCAACTGTTCTCGCTCTCCCCCACTAATCACCTCCGATATCCCTTTAGTAACCTCACCTTATGTTTGTAAAAGATGAGCTCTCCATCCTGCGTGTCTTGCAGGGGCGCGTAGATACCAGTTACTTCACTGGTTTGAAGGCTTTGGGAGAGTTCCGGTAAGCATTGACTCTGAAGTCCCAGGCGGGATTGGTAAGTATCAAGTTCAAAGAGTTCAATGTGCCCGATGTTCATTCTTGTCCCCTTCCTTAAGTTGCAACTGAGTTTGTGAGAAGGTGGTCTCGTAGCTGCTGCTGGCGTTCAGGTAAGAGTCTGTTTTACCCAACGCTGTCCGGTAACTATTGCATGCGTTAACGTGTTGTTTTTCTCCCTCTTTACAGATGCGGCATATGAAGATATGGAGAATACCACTGCTGGTGGTAAATCAGGTAAGTCTATTTGTGGTAAGAGGCATTTGTTGATTCCCTTGGCTCACCTTGCTATTCTTGTGCCCCTAGGTGCCGGAGTACGGCGAAGAAATGATGGACAGTGCCGGATCGAAAGATGCTGTGAGAACTGGCGAGTATGGCGCCGTGCTGGAGCTGACGAAGTGACGCGTGCAGGACTGATGTACTTTCCAGGTCGGGAGATGAAATGGATCCGGAATCAGATGAGGAATTTGAAATAAGTTTGTTTTCTAACCTTGTCCTTTTCTTCCTCTTTATTCTATGAGCTCCGGATTCGAGGCGGGCGTGGCAGAAGACTGGATGCTGGCTGCAGGCACAGTGAGAGTCACACTGCTGGATGCAGAATAACATGAAGCATGTGCTGCTGTTCGGGCGTGGTTTAAATAGCCTCCAAAGTAGTCCCAGGAAAGAAGTTCCCCATGACCACACCCGAGTAAAAAATAGTCCCTGTAGTAAAATAGTCCCATCCAGGCCTCACGTTGGCTTATATTTATTTGCAGCATGGTCTGCATGAGGTAAGTAATGTCTATGAGCCTGGCGCCTATGGCGCCAGGACTGATTTTTATTATGAGCCTGGTGCCTACGGCACCAGGACTGAACCCAGACAGCCCCTAGCTGGGGCTGCTGGGGTTTTTGTAAATGTCTGATGCCTGCTCCCGGGGCTGATGGGCTTGATCCGGATGCCCGGGGTTAGGCATCATGACAAGTATTCAGTAATGTAGCATTTGGTTGCACAGCTGCAAAGACAAGTACGAAGCTGCATAACAAAAAGCCTGACGGTCCCGGAAAGGCGCAATGAGGTGGTGGGGGGAGGGGAGGCGGGTGGTTTGTATGTTGTACATTGTTATTAAAAGCAATAAACTGATATTAAAAAATGATAATGTTTCACACTATCATGGGCTATAAATAAGGGGTTGCATGCCCTATTTTCCACATGCATGGCATCACAAGAAATTGAATGTTTTACCAAGATGGGGTGAGTGACCCTCTAAATCTATTTTTCTTCCATCAATTAGTTCCATCTACAACAGATGGTAGAGGAACCGACAGCTAAAAACACACACATTGTACATTTTAGATCTACCAGAGTGTCCTAGAGGGAGAACTCATTGAAAACATTTAACAGACAAACCCTCGAAACTCCATCCATGCCCATAGCAGGGTGAGTCCACACAATATGCAATATGAACAGTTGCATTCATTACATTTGGATAGGTTTCGCAGTCCGGTATCGATTCAGTATACCTTCTTCTCTACAGAGGTTCAAGATTGAGATGACATATCACAGGGACTTCTTTTACAGGACGTACCAAGTAGGCAGGAAGGAATGGTATCCCCACACATTTTTCTTCAGTTTATTTCGTATGCAGATATCTAGTTTATGAATAAGCACCTTTGTAATCAAGGACTAGGAGCAGAAGCTGACAATTTTGTTATTTCTACTATATGCTGTCATAAGACTTATCTATAAGCCTCCGGTAATAAGTTCAACAAATACAGACGATGATGGATTGTAGTTTGAAAAGTTGGACTTAATGGTCATACTGTAGAAATTGATTGTGCAGAATCCCCCCTGATGGAGAACCTCTGGAAACGTGGACCTAATTTTACTTTATATTGATGATTTATGTTGCTTCACAATTGCATTAAAAACATTTTAGCTAGATAGTATCCGTAATTCCCCAACAATGGCTAAGCTTTCCATTTGAATGCAAGAAAAGCTTTGTTTCACATAGGTTTATGACATTTGGCATTTAGCCCTAGACAGTGTGCAGGGCATGGGCGTTCCCTCGTTAGGGAACCTTTTTCATTTTTCACATAGACTATGTGCCAGGTTAATATTTTCTCCCCTGCACCTACACTTAAGTCCAATAAGCCCTATTTTTGAATTCCCCTTGGATTCCAACCATTAGTATACCTTATCTTAAATACAAGGGCGTGCATAGTGCATCACTGGACACATAAGCTAATATTCTGCAAGGATTACCCTGAAGCTGGCGACCCAATCAACAAATGGCGCTAGGAGAGCTCCCGGGGTGGTGCTGGTTTTCAGATGAGCCGTTCCCGAAGTTGAAGCAGGGCTGTGCGGCAGAGCGGTGAATTGCAGTTTTGTTTTTGGCTGGTGGTGCCGGATGATATTTGAATAAATATGGCGAATATTGAGAACACTGCAGCTTTGTGTATGCCTTGCATTGCTGACCCCTCACACTATTATACACAAAAATACATAAACACAAAAACACGTGCAATACCCAACGTTAAACATTTGAATACATTAAGCAACTTTGTAAACCATTTATATATATTTTATCTCTGTGGCACAAAATAGAGGTATGCCCAGTAACAGTCCATTCATTCCTCCACAGCTGATAAATTGTATTTTGCACATCAAGATCATTTTAGAGTTCGTTTATCATCTTTGATGAATGATCATTTGAGACTGATTTGTGAGCAAATGTTGGTATTGGTTGGTCTTACTGCTATATATGTATCTGCACTATTTCATATTTTGTGGATTTAGTACTTTGAGCAATTCAGCTTTACATTGTAAATGTTCAATAGTTTAATATTGTATGTCAGTTTGTCTGTTTTAACAATGTTTACTTCAACATTTATTTATTTGCATTTTTAAAGCACGCATCAGCCCTGAGGCATCGTGGCGCTGTTACATATAGGATACATTGCTGGTTAGGTTACAATTACATATATGATACATTGCTGGTTACTCAGGAAGACTATAGTTACATAGACATATGCATTTATGATTCATCAAGGCATTAAAGGGTGCAGAGATTTATGTGAATAGTATGGTGGAGGGTTTTGTGAAATGTGAGTAGTGAAGGTTCTGCTATGAGTGTGCTGGGGAGGGCATTCCAAAGTTTAGGAGCTATTTGGGGGAAGCCAATGCCGCCGGCGTTGGCTCTTTTTATGAGGTACAGAGTTGGTTAGCAAGGTGACTCCTGGTGGGGCGAGTAGAGATGTTTTTGGATATAGTGTTGGAAAGGTAAGATGGGGTGGAAAGATTGATTCATTTGTGCGTAAGACTGAGGATTGTGAAATTGATCCTTTCCTTGACTGGGAGCCAGTGTGCATCACGTCTGGCTTGGGAAATATGGTCCTTTTGGAAATATGGTCCCTTTTGGAAATGTGAAGGGCTGCACGGAGCGCATTGTTTTCTTTGGAGCCTATGGATGTTTGTAGTCGAGGTACCTGCCAGGAGGGCGCTGCAATAAAGTCTGGCTCCTATTGTGGCTCTTGCTATGGATATGCAGTTCTGAGTGGTTAGAAAAGGTTTTATGGCCACTATAAGTTTAGTGCTGTGAGCAGAGGCA
The DNA here is from genome assembly GCF_040938575.1 of Ambystoma mexicanum. Lineage (NCBI taxonomy): Eukaryota > Metazoa > Chordata > Amphibia > Caudata > Ambystomatidae > Ambystoma > Ambystoma mexicanum. The sequence continues at coordinate 1,002,778,508 of NC_090924.1, forward strand.
GAAGTGATGGCGCTGACCTGTCTTGACATTTAGAGAGTCGTATCTAAGTAGACTCCGAGGGTCTTAACAGCTGAGGAGACTGTTAGGTTAGTGTGGTCGATGATGAAGTGTTGGTATGGCCATGATTGTTTTTGACCTCATGAATATATGAATTTCTTTGGTATTGACAAAGTGTAAGGCGATTCTTTGGCATTTTATGAACATATTGGCGGTCAGCATTTGTCAAATTCCTCACATTAAACGTGGGTTATGGCAGTAATATACTTTGTAGTACTAACGTTTTATAGAATTTACCCTGCTCTGTCATAACTGTTTAATTTGAGGTTGCCTTTTGTTTACAATATTTGAAAATGTACACTATTGTGTCACTGTCCTGTAAGAAATCAGTCTTTTATGAGGCATTATGTTTATATCATGTCGTAACCATGCCTTATTTATGGGGTTTTGACTTTATTGCCTTTAGAAATTATGACCAAGGAGGTCCGCCTTGTGAGGTATGCATACAGCGTGTGTGTTGGTTTGTTGTTGGAAACAGAGGAAGGACTTCAGTCTATTTAATTGTATGTTTGCATCCGATCAATTTGTGTGATCAAGCACCTTCACAGTGTAAAACGCGTTGTCTGTGTCTTCCTCCCTCTGGTGATTGTCTTTGCAATAAAATGTGAATGCTGCACTAACTCGACATTCTGAAGCTATTTTATTCAGTGTCCTCAGAGTGCAGTCGTCCCACCTAGTTATGTTTTTTTCTTTTGATCTATATAGAAATATGGGATCAATTATTCACAGTAATCTTATTTCTGATGCTTGTATCTGCTTAGATGCACATACTATGCATAGGCCAACATCTAGTGGAAGCTACAGAGTATTACAGTTGTTTTCGAAACTCGAAAAGGGATGTTGAAAGGGCGTGCCAGTAATACTACAGAAAGTGCTAAGTCTACTGTATCCATGGTCCTTCATGCGTCGAGGTCCCTCAGATTGATTGTTTCTGACATGAGGTTGCATGAAGTGTAGCTGGAGTACAGGTGTAGTAAAGCATATTATGCATCAGATAAGGCCAGAAAACATCCATGCACCTTCTACTCCAAGGGGAGGAAAGGTGGGCGCATGTCAATCTAAGCAGATACAAGCATCATAAATACGATTACGGTGAGTAATGTATCCCTTTTGAAGCTTGTAAAATCTGCTTAGATCACATGCTATGCATAGATTAGGGAGCAGTGGTTGGAGAAGGTGGGGGGTTTTGAGAAGCTACAGCGGCAAAAAGAGGTTTTAGCATCACCTGTCCCACCCGGGAATCTGCTTTAGAGTGAGTGTCAATGCCGTAGTGCCGAGTAAAGTGTGGATAGAGCTCCATGTAGCTACTTTGTAAATGGCGTCCAGCAGGACGTTTGGGATAAAAGCCAATGTAGCTCCTGTACCCGTGGTGGAGTGAGCTCTTGGTGTGAAAGGCAGCCTTTTATTTGAGAGTAGCAGAGCTGTATGCATCCAACTACCCACCTAGAGATGGCGTTTTTGGACATGCAGCCTCTTTCCCTGCCTGGAGCTATGGAGATGAACAGTTAGTCTGTTTTCCTTAGCGGTCTGGTCTCTTTTACATAGTAAAGGACCGCCATCCTTAGATCTGGTGTGTGGCATTTCTTCTCAGACGAGCTGGATGGATTTCGGAAGAAAACTGGTAGTTCAATGGCCTGATTGACACACAACTTTGAAATGAACTTCGGTGAAAACCTAGTGTGCGTTCTCAATACCAATTTGTCTTTGTGGATAACTAAGAAAGGGTTTTGCACTGGCAAAGCTTGCAGCTCACTGACTCACCTTATGGAGGCGATAGCCACCAGAGAAGCCAGCTTATATGTGACCTGTTTAAGGCTTGACTTCTGCATAGGCTCAAAGGGGGAGGGGACTAAGAGCTTTGCAAGTACTACATTTAGGTCCCACCCTTAAGGCGGGTTTGAATTAGGAGGAGGGGAGGGGGGGAGGGGAGTCTTTACTCCTGCCATGAATGCATTAATGACTAGGAGTTTCCACCTGGACACCCAACTGAGAAGTGGTGTACGCGGATAGAGCCGCCAGGTAAACTTTCATCGAGTTAAACACTAGCCCGGAGTCTAGGAAGTGAAGCATGTAATGAAGCATGTGTGAAGGAGTACATTCTATTGGGTTTATTAGTTTTGAACGGCACCAAATTACAAATCATTTCCACTTGCTAAAGTAACAGTGTCTAGTGTTTGGTTTACAAGCCTCCTTGAGGATCTCCATACACCTTGGAGTTAAATTTAAATGACCAAACTATGACTTCAGGATCCAAGCTGCCAAGTGCATGGACTGAGGTTGAGGGTGTAATGTTGTGCCCCCGTGCTTTGTGAACATGTTGAAGGGGCACAGGAGTTTGGTCAAGTCGCACATCGCCAGTTTGCGCAGATGTGGATACCAAGGTTGTCTTGCCCACATGGGCGCAACAAGGATTAATGTCACTTGCTCTTTGTGCATCTCATTCACCACTTTGCTCATCAGAGAAGCTGGGGGAAATGCATAGGCAGATTTCCCTGACAAGTTCATCCACAGGGCATTCCCCTCGAGTCGTGATGAAGGAACCTGGATGCAAAGTCTGGGCATTTCTTTTGTTTCATCTCTTGGCAAAACAAGTCTAGAGGGGGTAGCCCCATTAGGTTAAGATGCATTCTACGATATCTTTGTCGAGTTGCCACTCGTCCTCGGCTGGTAGAGGATCTCTGCTTAGTGATTCTGCTAGAGAATTGAGTTCCGCCGGAACATGTTGCAGGGGAGAGGGCGTTACCCCCTGCTGGTTTATGTAAAATATAGCAGCGGTGCTGTCTGAGAATTTGAACAGTGTGATCCGTCAGGTGTACTTGGAAGGCTTGTGATGCCTCGAGCACTGCTATAAGTTCCAGAAGGTTAAAGTGATTCTGGGCTGTGACTGGAGTCCACAGACCATCTGCTGCGAGTTAAAGGTAATGGGCCCCCTACCGGCGAGTGATGCGTGTATTGTTGCAACCACCTGCACTGCCAGGTCGTGAAAAGGTTTTCCCTTTAACAGGTCCTCCTTTGTCCACCAGCGTAGAGCTTGTACTAGGGTTGGCCAAGCAACCACTATATCGTCCCACTGACCGCTTGCCTGAGACCACTGTTTCGCCAACCACTCCTGCATTGGAAAGATGGGCAACCGTGCATGTGGGACAAGGTGAATGCATGATATCACCGAGCAGGCGCATTGCTTTGCGTACGGTTATCAGGTGACTGGCTATATACTGAGGTATTTGCAGTAATATTTGTATTCTTTCGTTTGACGAAAAGACAAAACCCTCTTTTTATGACTGCTCCTAGGAACTGTGTGGTCTTGTTTAGCACTAGGCTTGACTTTCTCATTGATTGGGAAACCCAATTGAATTGTTCTTTGGGTATTTTGCATGCAAATTTGGGGGTTCTACCAGTGATCAGCCATTCGTCCAGGTAAGGATGCACCAGGATTGACTCCCTGTGTAGATGGGCTGCCACCACCACCAGTACCTTGGTGAATACGCTTGGGGCCAACGCTATGCCAAAGGGTAGAACCTTGAATTGGTAGTGCTGGTTTGCTATTTTGAAACGGAAGAATCTTCTGTGTGCTGGGAACATTGACATATGAAAGTAAGCATCTTTCATATCCAAGGTTGCCATGTAGTCCCCCGATCCCCCTGCTTTAGCAGTGGTATTAATTCCTGTAGCGGTGTCATGCGGAATCTCTGTGGCTCGACATAGGTGTTTGCAGGGAGCAGGTCTAAGACAAGGCGCATTGTAAGGTCCTTTTTTGAGACAAGGTAGCACATTGAATCCTTGTTTACTTGGTTCGCCGGGACGATTTCTACAGCGTCCTTTAAAAGTGGCCCTTTCACCTCTTCCAACAGGTTACGTTGTTCTGGGAGGTGTTCCTTTGTCTTGGTGGGTGATTGTTTGCTTGATTTATCAATTCTCTGCAATAACCAGCCACTATGGTTGAAAGTACCCACTTGTCCGTGGCGATTACCTCCCATTAGTGGGTAAAGTATGAAATGCAGCCTCCTACTGGCGTAGCATGGGAGGGAACCTGTAGCAGGTGGTCATTGATTGGGGGTGTTGAGCCGCCTCTGGAGGAGGATCTCCCCCTACTGAAAGACCTTCTTTGGCTGAGAGTTTTGCCTTCTAAAGCGGCAATTATTATAGCCCCCTGCTTGTCCAGAGGGTTTATTGGAAAGCTGGCCCAATGATTTTAGGGTGCCATTCTTTTGCGCTCTTTACAGCGTTTTCTACTGCTTTGCCGAACACCACGTTGGTCTCCATGGGCATATTCAGGAGGTTATCCAAAGTCTCAAACTTGAAACCGGACTGGCGTAGTCACGTGCGGCACTAGATCAATGTGCCCTCTGCTATTACTCTTCCTGCATTGTCCGATGCATCCAAGTGGTTTTTGAAGATGCAGTTTGCCATTTGCTGGGCCATCTCAAACCACTTGTGACAGTTGTAACGAGCTAATAAAGTGGTGTGATTAGTGTTTCTAGTGTGGTAAGCTGCCGAAGAGGCTACCTTTCTTCCAGAAGTATACATCTTTTTACTCTCATCAGGAGGGACTTCAGCGGCCAGGGGTGTTCCTGCTCTCGTTCTAGTAGTTAACATTAAGGAGTGAGGTTTTAACTATCCCCTGATGTAAAGGGGGTCTGAGGGTGCTGGCGGAATACTTTCTCAATGCACGGGTTGACTGCCTGTGTTAAATTAGGAGTAATCGGAGCGGGTTGGCTATGTCTCTACTGATTGAAGCAGGGGGATAAACTGGGAGGCTGACTTTTTATCCCTTAGAATGTTCGACAAAATCTTTATCCACCTGTGTCTCTTGTGTATCGATTTTGAAAAGCTCTGTCGCCTTTAAGAGCAGGTTATTAAACTGTATTAGGTTATCTACTGGTGAGTCTGCCACCAGCGGGTCTGTGTGATCTGGCGACTGGATGACAGACATCGTCATCATAGAATAGGTCGACATCGCCCATGTCCCCCTTGGTCGTCTGAGTCCATGTAAGGTTTAGGGTCCTGGGCGCTCCCATGGTGTAACAATTAGCATGCTGCCTTAAGTCCTGCAGCGAGGTGGGAGCCTGAGCAAGGTCAGAGTGGGGTATTTAGGTGGAAGGTTGGTTAACAGCTGGCCAGCTCTGAGTAGGTACTGCCCCGCTGTGTGGGGAACTCTGAAGGTTTTGCAAGCCCATGGGGTGGTCAAAAGTTAGCTAGGGAGGAAATAAGCCTCATCACTTTATATGATCTGCTGTCCTATGAGATGAATTTGGGATTACCAGGGGAGCAGGGGTGGGGGAGGGTTTGGTATTGATTCTGGTGCAGGGGGTCTTTTTATGGTGCATAGCCCCTGAAATGGTGCCCTGTCCCTGGGTTCTAGTCCCGAAACCACTCTTGACTGTCGTTGGACGACATGCAAGGGGGCGTTGACGTGTCTTTCGCCGACCAGTCATTGGTGTGCGAGGACTTTGTTGCTTTAGACACAGTGATGAAAACCTAATTGTTTGACTTGTTTGGGGGGGGGGGGCTTGTTATGTGGCGACCGTGAATGTGGTGGTCCAGAGGACAGGGAACTTTCGGACTTGATCGTGCTAGTGCCGTCATGGGTCACCCCAGTAGCAGAACCGCCGGCCTGCCTGTTGGGGCCGGGGGCTTTCACGCGGGTATCCAACAGATCCCGATCACCCTCAGTGGCACTGTAGATGCTGCCGGCTCCCTCGACGTCCATGGCGGCTTGGGCCTGCATGGTGTGGTGGGCCCACTCGTTTTGTTTTGTGCCTTAACATTTTGCATGACTTGCACGGTTCTTTGGCGCGATACCTTGGGAGACAAATTGCACAACCGGTGAGAGTCTTTCAAAGGGAATTTTCAATTGCAGGAGGAGCAAAACTTAAAGGGCCATTCTCCATTATGTATGGGGAAGGCAGACTGACGAAATAAGTCGGTTGAGAAGGGAATATGCATTCTCTTAGTGAAACTAAACCTACTGTGAGGGCTGAGGCCCGATGATGCTTTCTGAGGCCGTGGAAAGGTTTGTCACGACAAGTTGTCGTAGTCGTCAACTATGGCAATTCGCCCATGATGCCGTTGCCAAAGAACACAACTAATACACTGTAGCCTCCACTAGATGGCAGCCTATGCATAGCATGTGTCCTAAGCATATTCCACAAGCCTCAGAAATATATATATACACAAAAACACATGCAATACCAAACTTTAAACATTTAAATAAATTAAGCAACTTTGTACTATGTTCCCTCTGTGGCACCATGTAGAGGTATGCCCATTACCATAGTCCATTCATTCCTCCACAACTAACTCAAGATCACATTACAAAGGGCAGAGAAATGCATGGAAACCCTACCAACTGACAGAGGACCGGAGGGAACTACAACTCAGGGACTGGGTCCAGAGAGCACTGTACATTATGCCATCTCTTTCAAACTCAAAAAGCTCATGGTACATTGTCCTTAATCTGCGACACATCCGACAGTAGCGACAGTGTTGTGAATGATCTATATCTAAGCCCTTTTAGCCAGTTTCAAAGCTAGCATTTTAGAAAGTTAAATGGCGCGCCCTTATCCCTTTCAAATTACTTCCCTTTTTTCCCTGTCCAAAGCATCTCCCCCACTCCCTGTATGCCTCTCAACCCCCCCTACCTGGGACCTTTCCTAAATCCAACCGTAAACACGATTTACAGTCCCTGGGCTGTAATCCCCTACGGTCCCGTGTCAGTCTGCGGAGTCTGCTGCAGTCTCTGTCTGCAAGAGAGGAGGTTCTCTTGCTTGTTGCTGCTGACAGACCAATTTTCTTTTTGGGCTAGTCCGCTTTCTATTGTTACCACCTTCCAGCCTAAAAACCCCAGAGCGGATGCCAAGTCTGCTGCAGAGTCTGTGTCTCTTTGGGTCTGCGGGCTCTGCGGCACCGCCACGGATGATATCAAACAGCTACTACTGGCTCAAAACTACACACTGAGCTTGAACTGCCAGCAACCAGTACCTTGCCTGCTCTCCCCTTCCTCATCGAGACACCAGCACCCCCCGTCCCCCTTCCAGCTCCCCAGCACTGCTGGTAACTAGAGAAGACCGCAGCGTGCAAGCCGCTCCACCGCCGTCAGCTGTGCTGCTGCGGCATGGTCCGTCTACCAGACACGGACAGATTTTACCCAGCGCCTCTACATTTCACAGAAGACGCCCACTGACACCACAGGTACTGGCACATCAATCAGCCACTACTGGCTGACACCTGACACTTACCTCCTGCGCTTCTTTCTCCGATGAGCAGTGGATGGGTCTGGAGCCCTCCACACCTGCGGCTACGATCCCAACGCTAGGGCCCCGTGACGAGCTCCACTCCTTCGCTCGTGGTGTTTGCAAACCCTCCGGAAGCGGAGCCGGCCCACGCGGCTGAGGCGGTGCGAGCGCTGCCTCGCTGTGTGAAGCACACCCCGAGTCACTGTGGCACTTTCAATCTACCCAAGTCTCGCCACCCAATACAGTGAACAAACCCCGAGGGTACCGCAACGGCCCCAGTCCTCCCCTGCTTCCCTGCAGCGTCCGGCAGTCATTCAGAGGCGGAGCCTCCCAACTAAACCATCACGAAGCAAGAACTTCCTCAACGAGCTCCAGTGCTCCTTGCCTTCCTCCAACGTTCGGCAGTCACTCGGAGGTGGAGCCTCCCAACTCAACTTCGACGCGAGCATTCCCCTGCTGTGCAGAGCCACAGTCCATCCAATCCCACTGTGCTTCCCGTCACCACTTCAAGGTCGCTTCTCCTGTTTACGAGTCATAAAGGACTCTACCCCCGTAATAGCACTGTTATTGTAAACTCTTCACTCACAAGCCCATCCTTAACGTGAGTTGGCAATAGTGTGACTACTCACGATCTGGTGTGAATTGGCAAGAGCAGGACGTGATTTTTCAACCATCAGCACGGAATCAACGGCCCTGTCCCCTACACCCATCTCAATATATCAAGAATAACCGCATACACAAGAACCCTACTCCTCTTCTTCAAATCCCATCCAGAACTATTGTTACTTCCTCTATAAGACCCTGGATTCCACAGCTCAAGGAAACCGTAAACTACCAACCATTTGCGCTAGCAGAATGAATCGGTCAGCCTTGGATCCAGCAGCACAAAGAACCACTAGCTCACCAACCACCACTGTTAGGAGGATCTTGGATCCTTACAGAGATACTCCGAAACCCCCTGCTCAGAAACCCGAAAAGGGCTTGCCCCTTGGATCCTGTACACTAAAGTGATACTAACGCACCCCAACCCCTGTTAGGAGACTGAAGGGGTTCGACCCTTGGATCCTAACACACAACACTTCTCTGAGCCAGCGTCACACCTACATTAAGGAGACCGAAATGGTAAAACCCTTGGATCCTGTACTACAGAAACAACGCCATTTCACCTGGACAACAGGTCAAAAGGACAACGTACAACCACCTCAAAAGACTAATTGACACATTTCTATCCAGGAGACCGAAAGGGCACGACCCTTGGATCCTGAACCTACAGAAATTTGTCACACTTCAAACAGATGCAAACAGTCCGCATTTCGGATCCCAACATAGACGCTACATCAAAGAAGAAATGTCTTCAACTCGACCCAAACAACAACTCGTTGTGCGCCCTAAAACCAGACTAAGAACAAAACTCAATGCTGCTGCCATGTCTGCTTTAGATTCCTCGCAACTAACTTTGGAACAATCACTTTCAAGAGCCCATGCCGCAAAAACCGACCTTAATCATTCACAGCAGCATGAGGATCTGGGCAACGAGAATCTTACTAGAATAGACGATCCCCTCATAAAATCCAACCAACCGAATTCAAAAACCAATCGACAAATCGAACGATCAGGCAGACTCCCGGAATCAGTTCAACATACAAGCACAAATTCACAGCACCTACATCACGACTGAACACTACGAAACTCAATCCACTTCTATCCACAAGCATGCCGAATCAGCATCCTTTCAACCAACAACCCCTACTATTCAGTCTTCCAACGATGTCCAACCGACAGAAGCTAACCCACGAAGCTACATCGAACAGGAAGAAACAGAACCAACACCCTACAACCGACAAATTCCCCAGCAGCAAACTCACCCTAAGACTCTGGAAAAGAGAAAATCGGAACTGACCAACAATGACACCTTGAATACCATCATTACGAAATCAAACTAACAGCAATGCATCAACCTCAAAGTCTGCGAGCAGCGATAACAGCCCCAACTTCCCCTCCTGCATTACAAGATAAAACAGTCTATCCGCAAACCCCCCTGCAGGCTCACAATCAAAAGCATTCGCTCCATCGCCCGATCTGCATGATCATGAGACTGCAAATGATATTATCAAGAACCAAACAAAGGAGCAATAAATCCAAAGTCCCATGCTCCAGCCGGTCATTGATGAAGAACCATGTGCGAATATGAAAGATTGGAGCAGCTACAAAGCTGGCAAATCCATTCCCAAAGCTCAGATGAACCAAGACTCAACATCACCCTACAAAAAAAACAACAAGCAGTGCAACTCAACAAAGAAAGAAAAGGCAAGATTAGCCAAACTCGCGTGGTTACATACCCATAATTCAATTAAACTCGCTCTAGATACTGTTGTCAACCAAACCATAACCAAGGCAAGACGACTTTCAATGGACATCACAGAAATTGAATCAATCATGCTAAGTCTCGACAAACGAAAATAAATATTTGGCAATATAACAGGAAACCACTACCCGCCCTTATCTTCGACCCCATCCATCACACAGGGAAATGGTCAAAGACCCATCAAAAGAGAAACTGAAACACTCAGCAGGAAACCAAAAAATTCCAACCCGTTTCAATTGCGACACAGATGAATCCTACTACACACCTGATTTTACGACCAAGAACCAACACCCTATTCCTCAATTGAGTGCACCAGAAACTAAAACTATTAACACAACATCCAAAAGCCACGACCACGATGAATGCACTAACCCCAGGATCCCGACTACCATGTTGGACTTACAAAATATGCTTATTGCAGTGCTGTCTCAACCTATGATGCCCTTTTTCAAATTACACGAAACCATGATCATCATCAAAGACCAAGCAACTCTTCTAGCACTTATACACTCCAAGCAGACTTAGAGAATTTTATAACCACAATCGAATCTTGGTTGAACTTGGAAGCGGAACAATCTAATTGATGGCAACGACTGTCAGAAATAGCAAGAAATGACCGCCAAGAAAAAACCAACCTAAACACAGAAGTACTAGCTTTGCTAAAAGCACACCATCAACATCGACTAGCGCCTCAATCGAACACAATGATCGATCAAACAGCAGCTCCTTCTACCAAAAATATACCCCAACAACCAAGTTTAGGACTCCCCAACCATCATGGAGTGTCCTCTACACCAAAGGACTGTATCTACTGCAACCTCGCAAATAGAGATTCAAGAACCCAATCATCCAACTAAGAATACTACAGAGCAATATCAGATTTTCTGAAAGGAAAAACAAGCACGTCGCCAAAACAGCATAGTCTAAACCTATTAAAAACGACACAGGCTCAAGAGCATTTCTAAGAACAGTGAAAATGACTGAGAAAATCTTGCTATTACCAACAGAGCAGACACGCAACTCCCTCACACTGAACAACAACAATTCCAATCAGCAGCGGCATCCTGTAGCGTCACAGACTCATAATCAGACGGAGCCAACATTTGACCAATCCATTAATGACGAGGACCTCCTCAACCTTCCAACCCATGGAGATCAGATAATAGACGACACCACCTCCTCCACAAGCATTTGCGCCCTCAAGCTTCATCATAATAGAGTACACTTCTACCCATGAACCAAAACTACCGGACATGTATGAAGACATTTCTGAAGAGTTGTTACAAGAAACCTCAGTTACATCTTCCAACAATGACACGATAGACCCATCAACAGCAGAATCGTATGAACAAATTTCAGACGAGTCTTTCAGATCACGAGCATCAGAGTACACGGATTGCAACACTCCCATCATTCGTCAATCCCTTACAACATAACCAAATCTACGTAATTCACATCGAAAACGACATCAGACTCGAACCATTAATACTCAATAAAAACCAACACTCTTCGCCTCTTTGGAGCGATACCGCAAATCCAAAAATTAACAGAACAGATTGATCTAATAACATTCAAAGATGACAAGCACGTAGACAAGATCATTGCTGAACTCTCTGACCTAAACGACCAAGAACTGATTCTATCAAAACATGCCCAGCTCCTTAAACTGGGTTTTAGATGCTGGGCCTCCACATTAACAAGAAAATACCAACCAAGGACGTAGATGAGCAATTACACGCACAAGAAATGCTGCAACCCGGACCCACCATCAACCAGAACAATGGACCAGAATAGAACTACACATCAAAAGAATCTACGACTTCAAAACTTCAATTACAGAAACTCCATCTTCAAGAATTTCATTTAACTCCCAATCATAACAATCACTGAAACCAGAACTCACATGGTCACTTTGCTCATTGAATACTAGAGGAAACTTACATTTGTTCACCCACCCTTCAACTGACCTAGAAAACTACCAAATCATATGCATGCAAGAGACCTGGTTTAGCGAAACGCCAGCATGCGATGGTTTCCTTCCATTTCTAAACCCTGCAATAGTCAAAAAACAACTAAGACCAGCATCAGGCCTTCTCACCTTAATCAAAATAAACCCACAATGGACAGTACGGACCAGTAAAAACATCAATCCTTGGACCCAACTAACAATAAGGACGACAAAATTACCATATTCAAAAAAACAATGAAACAAGAATTGCAATATTAAACCTCTATTGGCACCCCGCAGCAACAACTGAAGCATTCATTGACAGAGTTTTCATAACAATCGACAAACTATTTGGAACTTACTACCAACTAGAAATAATACTCTGTGGGGATCTCAACATCAACTTATTCACACAGAACGGCACTCTCCGAACCCAAACTCAACTTTCACCAAAAGCAACCAGATAGATGAACGAAATTACTATTCGTGATCTCACCCTCAAACCATGCAAGGAACAACCCCACTTCGTACATGCCAACATTGTCTAGAGGATCCTCAACTGCAATCATTGACTACATTTTCCTCTCACAAACCCTGCATGAATCTGTGAAGTCAGCCAAAACGATAGTTTCTGACAAAAGTGATCACAACCAACTGACAGTGCACTCACATCTCATTACTAAACAAGATTCAACTTCGACACCATGCGCAATAGAACCTCATCAAGACACTGCATCCCACAAGCGGCGATAACCCACCTACCAACAAAACTTCTTGCTTCTTCCAAGACGGACATCGAAAAATTGAACTACGATTGGATTCTTCTACCATTAAGACAAACAGTCAAAAACCGACCAGACAAATGCCATCTTCACACATACAACCAGGAAATAGCCGACAAGAAAAAATGCTTGGCGAGATCGTTACGAAAACTGAAGAAAACAAAAACGGCAGAAAACAGTGTACAGATCACAACATTGAAACAATCATACAACAATTGGAAAAAATCTCAACAAAAAAATTCTCCTACAAACAGATGCAGAAACTATAATGAAGACATACAACTCAGACACCACATGCCAGCCCCATCACCATGCATCAAGGCTCTCCAATTAATATTTTTCAATTTCTACAGCGAGTCAATTGCCCCAACCTTTGTAGCCTCTGATACAAAAGCATCTTTGAATGTTCTTCCAAAATTGAAGACTGGCTATTCAACTCAATCTCCAATTCTAATTTCTGTAAATGAGTCACTCAATCCATAACTTGAAAAGTGAGGGCATCCGATTACTTCCTTGAAAGCTTACCATTCCAATGCCCTGCTGGTCCTGTCCATCTCACTGAACTCAAAATAATGGGAAATCTCCTAACCTATCTTTTTTCTAAAAGACAGATCCTACATGGTTGCAACTTGCACTGGCAAATAGTCCCACCGTGAAGAAAAAAACTCGATCCAAATGTCTCAGCACCCCAAACCATTGAAAGGTACACCTATTGATAAAGATGTCCAATGTAAAATGGTCTTATATATCAACCTTCTGCTAATAATGATGGCCTTGCTGTGCCTGTTCGTGTAAGAAAGGAGGGCAAGATGTGTTCGGATAGCAGAAAGGCAGAAGCAGGAACATATGGTATTGACAAATGCAGATTGGAAGTGCACATTACCTGTGCGCTGATATGAAAATATGTGTGTGGTTGGTACGGACCGACAGGTTAGCATATGGGCAGCCCCCAGATTGTGAAGTACAAAAATTGACAGAATGATTGTTTATAGAAGATGGATATAGTCAGAGTCCGTTAAGTGCACTAAACCTGGTCGGTCATCTGAAGGAGCGTGGGTAGTGCAAGTATGCAAGATTTTAGTAGTGAGGCGTCAGTTGATGGATGGGGGTTTGGGAGAGGGGGGGGGGGGGATTGGGTGTTCCTTCCAGAATTGAAAAAAGATTATCCTCCTTGCCATTTCTTGTGGAGGTTGGAGACTATTACAAGTGCAGCATTGCTGGACCCAAGTGTTCTGGAAGGAGTGTAGTGTTGAAACTTACTTCTGTAACAGGAATGGCACCCTCCATGGTCTGAACGATGGGCAATGCACAATGTTTTAAAATTAACCCTTTTTTGATGGGTAGCCAGTGGAGAATGTAATGCTGGCAATGCTGTTTTTTGAACTCTTTGAAGTTTCCTCATTAGGTAATATGGTAGTCCGAGATCGAAACTTTTGGCATGATCGATTTGGGATAGTATTGGAGAAATTATGTGCATGGCACTATGGGTGAATGTTAAGTAAGGCAAGATGTGGCATAGCATGTGCAGCTGGGAGAAACAGCATCTGATAATGACTCTACTAATCAGATTAAGAGTGAGGTTGTCATCTTTTGAGATTCCAAGATTCCTTACTGTGGTCAACATCGGGCAAGGGCTCATTTCGTCAGGGCAAGGGATTGTGGTGTTCGTTAATCAAGTCTCACATGCAGGGAGAGAAGAAATATGACAAATGATGTACCAGTCATCGTCTTTCTGTAACTTGTATCTGCTTAGAATCACATGCTTTGCATAGGCTGCCCATCTAGTGGTTGATGCAGAGTATTGCATAGTTTGTTTTTTGAATTTGATTGACAGGGGCGTACCAGTAACGCTATCCCTCTGCATGTACAGATACCCATGAACCTTCACAGGTCAAATTCTTCAGATTGTTTCAGGACATGCGGAGAGTGTTACGTCCTTTGTACTTGTGTGCACCCTTCTGCATGTGTGGAAACTTCTACTCCCGCGTGGGGAGGATGGGAGAGTGCATGGGATTGTAAGCAGATACAAGATACTGTTAAGTAATGTTGGTCTTCTGTAGCTTCTGAATTTGCTTAGAATCACATGCTTCTCAAGTATTAGCACAGATTAGCAAACAGTATTTAGTGGAGGAGGCAAGAGGGCTGGAAGAGAATGTGTTTCTTAAAACTGCCTGACCCATCTGTGGTTCTAACTTTGAATGTGGGTCTACAAAATATTGTTGTGTGCAGGTAGGGAGTAGTTTCTTACCTGCAACTCCATTTCTCCAGCGTTGGTATTTTTCATGGATTCACATGCTGCAAACATCCCCCCCCCCCCCAATTACACCGCAGTACAACCAATGAGTGCGGTGTGTCACAGGCAAACCAACAAATCGCATTATCACATACATGAGACAACAAACCCAGGAAGTGATATAGCCAAATACAAAAAGCCCTGAAGAAGCAGGGCCTATTTTACTGAAACAGGTGGAGGACTGCACGCCCCACCTGCACATCTTGCACAAGTTGCTGCCCCAGACAGTAATGCCTGGTAAAGGTATGCGGCATCGCCCAGGTGGCTGCCTGCCAAATGCCCACTAGCAGTATCCCAGACCACAGTGCCGCAGACGCTGCCGTGGACCGCATAGAATGAGCCTTTGGAGCACTCCAAGGCTTGCCAGATTCTGTGTGACAAAACGAAATTGTAGAGGAAACCCAGCGGGAAAGTCCTTGTTTGGAAATGGACTGCCCCTTGTTGGAGGGCCCAAACGCCACAAACAGCTGCTTTGACTTCCTGAAGTCCTGTGTACACTTCAGATAAAACTTTAGTGCCCTCTTAACGTCCAGAGAATGCAGGGCCTTTTCCGCTGGGGTTGATACATTAGTAAAGAATGAGGGTAATGCAATAGAGGCAAGTGTGCGAAATGCTGATGGCACTTTGCGGATAAAGTGCAGGTTAGTAGCGAGGGGAACCTTGTCCTTTATAAACCTTAGATTAGGCAGGTCAATGACCAGCAACTGCCATTCTGACACCCACCTGGCCGAGGTAATCGGCACTAGAAAAGCCACCTTCCATGAGAGGAACTTCAAGGAAGCAGGCGGCATGGGTTCAAAAGGAGGTTTCATCAAAGCCGAAAGAACTACATTGAGGCTCCACACCAGTGCAAACCTCTTCACTGGAGGAAATGTCCGAAACAACCCTTTCAGAAAAGGTTTCACCAAGCGATCACTAAACAGGAGCAGCATGGCACGTGCTCGTGAACCTAGAAATTGCTGCCAAATTCACCTTAATGGATTACAACGCCAGGCCCCCTTCTGCAAGGTGTAACAAGTACGGGAGAACCTGAGCCGGGGAAATGTCCAGAGGCTCAATCTCAGGATGACCCTCACACCAGGTACAGAATCTCGCCCATTTATGACCATACAAGACATTCGTGGAAGGAGCCCTTGCTGCCTTCAAGATTCGTCAACACTCCCTGGATATTCCTAGATGCCCGAACTCTGATCAGGAGCCACACCGCCAGGCTGAGACACGCCGGATCGTGATGCCACACTCTGCCGTCGTCCTGAGACAGGAGATCCAGATCTGATCCCAACCGAACCGGCTCCTCCACCACCAGATTGAGATCTGAAAACCAAGTCTGCCTGGGCCAGAAGGGGGCAACCAGAATCACCCTGCACTGGTACTTCTGAATCCACTGGATGGTCCTCCGAACGAGTGGAAACGGGGGAATCGCATACACGAAGAGGCCCGTCCACAGGAACGAAAAAGCATCCCACAATGACTTTGGATGAGCTCCTCTGCTGGCAAACTCCAGACACCGCTTGTTCTCCCTCGTAGCAAACAAATCTAACGGAGGATGGCCCCATCACTGGAAGAGTCTTGCCACCTGCTGCGCCTTCAGCCTCCACTCGTGCAGCTGACTGGCATCCCTGCTGAGCGCGTTCGCTTGAACATTCAGAACCTCGGGCAAATGGAAAGCGACAATATTGATCCCATGAGCTAGAGACCAATCCGAAACGTCCTGCGCCTCCCTTGACCAGACTCTGGACCGTGTGCCACCCCCCCCAGTTTCCTTAAATAGAACATTGTGGCACTATTGTCTGTTAACACCCTCAACACAGATCCGCAGAAGAAACTTCTTCAGTTCCCAGTACACCGCCTTCAACTCTAGCACATTGATATGCAACGCCGTCTCCACCCTAGACCATAGGCCCGGTACCCGAGATCTGTCTAGGTGTGCCCCCCCCCCACCCTGTCTGGGAAGCGTCTGCCACGATCGTGAATTGGAACTCCGGCTCCAGCAGGGGCATGCACTTCACAAGATTGGTTGTGCACATCCACTATTGAAGGGTCTACACCAAGCCCTCGTCGACCACCAGCTTGTCCGACCACACGCCTAGAGTTGAGACCACCTGTCTGCAAGGAACTCCTGCATCTGCCTCATGAACAGGCGGCAATTGAGAAGAAGAGGGATACACTACGCCATGGCCCCCAACCGTGACATGTAACCTCGGACTGAGACCAGTGTGCCCATTCATTCCACTCGCCTGCCTTGGACCTCAATTTTTCTGCGCGCTGGAATGTTTTACCAGATTGTCCACAGTAAGAAACTGCGCCCAGAGTAAAACAAATTCTCTTGACGGCGTCAAATATGATTTGTCGAAGTTGATGGCAAATCCCAGCCGTTGCAAAAGACTCTTGTGCCCTTTCCCGTGACAAACCCCTCACCAACCAATTGTCCAGGTAGGGGTACACATGATTACCCTCCCTCCGGAGGAAGGCCGCCACTGGGGCAAGACACTTTGTGAACATCCTGGGGGAAGACTTCAGGCCAAATGGGAGGACCCGAAACTGATAGTGATCCTCTGACCACAAAATGCAGGAACAAGGTGTTTCCGCCTCATAGGGATGTGAAAATAGGCATCCTGCAGATCCAATGACGCCAAGAACTCGGCCGGATGCACCGAGCGGATGACAGCTTGAAGGGTGAGCATCTTGAACTTCAAGCGTTGCAGATTCTTGTTCAACGTCCGAAGATCTAGAATAGGCCTCCACTTGCTGTTCATTTTTTTCACGACGAAGTACAGGGAGTAGACCTCCTTTCCCCGGTCCGCAACCAGAACTGGTTCTATCCCCCTTTTTCTAGCATGAGACCCACCTCCTGCAGCAGGAATGGAAGATGCGGCTGCACCACATGCACTGGCGGAATAGGGACCGGAGGATGCTGGAACTCCAACGAGTGGCCGAGACGCACTGTGTCTTGCACCCAGGGATCTGATGTTATCCGTTGCCACTCGTCGACATGGATCGCCACCCTGCCCCGCAGCAAATTGTCCATATGGTAGCAATTGTTGAGCTTTGGATTGCCTTCCCTTAGACGCCGATGACTGCAACCTTTCTTTCATTGAGCTTGAAAGTGCCTACCCTTCTGAGCCGACTGAAATGAACTGATAGCCTTGAGACGAGTAGCTAGAGCGGCCATTACTTCGATCTCTGGAGGAGGCAAACCAGGCATTCCCGAGGCACCACGGAAAGCTCAAAAGGAGCGAAAAGAGCGACCACTTTGCAAGGAACCCAAGGATTTTGCTGTCTCTGAATCCTCTTTCATTCCTTTCAGGGCCTCATCAATTTTCTCACAGAACAAGTGTTCACCCTCACAGGGCATTATCAATGACCTTATATTGGACCTCAGGACGAAGGTCTGTACAATTCAGCCAGGCCTGCCGTTGGAGCACCACCCAATTATTAATTTGCTTAAAACCTGACTCTGACAAGTCCACCGCAATATTGATGATGTGGTTGGAGGCCTCGTCCCCCTCTCGAAACAACATCATTGCTTCCTTTCGATGCTGCTCCGGAAGATGTTCAAGAATCGGGGCCAGCCAATGCCACACTTCTCGATGATACCTGGCCATAATTGCCAAGAAATTTACAGCCTTCACAGTCGTAGCCCCTACGGTCAAGACCTTCTTTCCAAAGGCGTCCCGTTTCCTCACTTCACTTCACTGAATGTGTAACACAGTGTTGGCTTCGGGCCTATGGCTGGCAGCCACCAAAACCACCGACTTGGGCGTGGGCTGTGACACCAGACTTCAAGGAGGTACTCGGGAGCCTTAAATTTCTTTTCAAGGCGACCATTCACCGCTGGTTCCGAAAACGGGTGGTGCATCGTGTGCAGGCCCTCCTGCCACAAGTGTGCCACAATCGGCACTGAGAAGACCGCCTTCCTTCGCTTTCCCATATGGTCGAAGAGAAAGCAGTCCTTGCGTTCCTCTTCAAGCGCCAGTCCAAACTCCAGACATGCTTTTGAGGTCATGGCATGGAACGCCCCAATATCATCCGGCGGAGATGGTTGTGCTCGACTACAGGCTGTTCCGCCTCAAGGTCTGTGTCCCATGAGTCATCCCTCATCGGCGACGAAGACCCGGTTAATAAGGTGTCCCGCGGAGCACTCTGAGGGTTCGATTCAGGTAACTCTTCCTTCTTCAGGATGGTACTGGACGGCCCGACCCCACTGGCAACGGCAAACGTGCCGGAGGACACTTCCTAGGTGCCTCACCAGGCAACTTGTCGACCACTGGCACCGCCGGACTCGGAGGAGGTGGCAACCTCACATCCAGTTGCCCCAACAAAGACTGCAGGGGATTTGCGGATTAACCAATGGGTAAAGGGACGACCCAGCCCTCACCCCACATAGACGGACTTGCACTCTACAGACCCAGAGCAGACGGGTCAAACACCAACTCCTGTTCCTCCTCCATCCCTGTGCAAACAGAAAACCTAGCTGGATTCTGCTGCAAAATGTTCTCAGGAAGGATGGACTCAAAGACTGCTGACTGCCACGCCCCACCCATCGTCAACAACCCTTCCTACTCCATCTGCAACGACAACAGCAGCGGACCACTGTCAGTCAAAGTTGTGGACAGCGCCGATGACACCACCTTCGATGAGAGAACCGTAGATTGCATCACCACCATCGATGAAAGATCCGTTGAGCTCGTCGTCGGAACCACGGCCTCCCCTGGCTTCGCTTTCACCGGAGACCCAGATTTCTTGGAAGACTAACCAAAACAGTGCTTTGCAAAACTCCCAGCTGGACGAAGATTTGTGATGATCCCTGGATGACAAGTGCTTCGAAGACTCCTCTTTCGGCTTCGACAGTACTTTCTCTGACACCGTAGACTTCTCAGGCCTACCACCAGACCCCTTGGACTGGTCAGGCCGCCCATGCTTGGACAACAAATGAGGATACAACCTAGAGGAAGACTTTCCCCATCTCTGGCACAGGCACCATTACGTGATGTTTTTTAGCGGGGGGTTGCCGACGATGCTCCATGGCCTTCTCCACTCTCCATGAAGACTGGCTCCCCCGGGCCGAACCACCCTCAGAAGTCAGGTAAGTGCCCCCGTTAAGCCAGCAGATGAGCAGTCGATTGCGGTCCTTCAAGGTCTCCTGTAAAGACCCCTGACATACCTCACAGGCATCCGCCAAGTGATGGGGTTAGACACAGAAGACAGTCCATATGACCATCCCCTTCGTACACCACCTTCAGGCCGGAGGTAGCACAAGGCCGAAAGTCTTCTTCTGGGCTACCGATGACATCCTATCCCACAAACCCAACGAATGTGCAAAAAACAAAGAAACACAAGGTGATCCCACCTGAAATCTGTCGGGAAGCCACGGGGCGGGGCTACTTATACTAGACATCCTATTGGTGTGGCCTAAAGCACCCAAAAAGAAAGTCGATAAGACAAGTGTCTGTTTTCCATAGGAAAACACTAAGTTAAAGTTACCGAGGTTACCCAGCCTGATGGGGAAATATTCACAGCATGTGAATCCATGAAAGATCCAATGCTGGAGAATGTACTAAACTCCAAGTAGCTGTTTTGCAAATCGTGTCTAGAGGGGAATTGAGGAAAGTAAACATTGCTTCCGTCTGTACTTCTTTAAATGGGCCCTTGGTGTGCATGGCAACGTTTTGTTTGCTATGAAATAGCACATGTGTGCTACTCTGCACCCAATAGTTGACTTGGTTACTGAATCACATTCTTTCCCTTTAGCCAGGAACATGAATATTGTGTTTTTCATAGGTCTTTAGTTTTCTCAAGAAATTACATTCTGCTCTGTCGTGTTCCCGAACCACTAGCGGTTCTGCAACACAACAGAACTAGGATTCGTTAAGGTTTTCAGAACTAGGATTTCCAGATGCCTTATGTTCCTGGCAAGGAGACTGTTGTGGCGGACTGTCACTCGCGCCTTCCAAAGGAGGGGGAGAGTAGAATTGAGCAGTTGCAGGAAGATGAGATGGTTGTGGCCAATACTGAACAGGGGGCCTTGAGTGAAGAGGCTTGGATGGGAGCCGAGAGGGGATCGGTACTCAGTAAGGTGAAGGTGTGGACTGTGAAAGGTTGGCCTTGCAAAGATGAAGTAGAGAGTAAATGTGATCGATTCCATGCGGTAAGAGACGAGCTGCGTTTGTCGATGGCTGGGGAGGGGGGGGATCAGGATGGGGCACAAAGTAATTCCCCCTGAGGGCATCAGGGAAAAACTAATTGAGATTGCTCATCAGGGACCTTGTGGTATGAATAGTACAAAAAGGATGTTAAGACAAAGTTACTGGTGGCCAGCTATGGATAGTGAAGTGGATAGGAAGGTCAGGGAATGTGATGTTTGTTTAGTAAGTGACAAGAGTAAAGTGGTGAGGGAGACACCACTTTGTCCAGTGCGAGTAACTGAAGAGACATGGCAGTGGACTTGATGGGTCCTATCCAGGGATTGGATGATGGTATCAAATTCATCGTGGTGTTGGTGGATGGAGTGGAAAGGGTTAAAAGGAGGCCACGACGGCAGAGTTAGTAACATTTTCTGAGGACTTTTTTCCAGGAAGGGTTTCCCACAGAAATTGTGACTGATAATGGTGTACAGTTTTGCTCAGATACCATGAGGACATTTTTGTTACAGTATGGCATTAGGCACACATGCACTGCGTTGTAGCATCCCAGGGCCAATGGTTTGGTAGAGAGAGTAAATAAGATTCCTGAAGAGAGGTATTCAGTTATCTATGAGGTCAGGGATGCCATGAAGTAAAGTTTTGAGAGAAATGGTGTGGAGCTATTGCGTTACTCCTCACTCAGTTACGAGAGTGTCTCCCTTAGTGTTGTTAAAGGGACGGCAACCCGGTACCAAATTATGTCCAGATTGGGTTGGCTTGCAGCATGAATGTGGATCTCAATGAAGTGATGAGATTGGTGGAGGAGGCTCACTGTAAACATAAGAGCATTTGATGTAGCTTCCAAAGTAAAGAAAGAGGATTGGGTTGTTGGAGATTTGGTGTTTATAAAGAAACCCAGCTATGGTTTCAAGTGTTCAGAGAGTACATGTTTGGGACCAAAAAGGATTGCAGCAGTGAGGGACAGTGTAGTGATTGTTGATGGCGAAAATGTGTGGTCGAACGATAGGCTCGTTTTGGGTAAGGTTCAGAATGAAGGGCAGAGTGATAGTAATGGAAGTAAGATGGTTGTGGATGGGGAAGCGCGACTACTTAGAGTAATCTTCAGATTAGTGTGGTATGGACTGGCGGCGTGTTGTTGGAAGAGTTCAGAAATTTCCTGTAAAGTTTAAGGATTTCCTGTGTGTTTAATAGTGCTTTAAATGTAGTGGTCTTCACCTATTCATGTATTATTGTGATGCTTTAAGGGGGGGGGGCTCGATGTTGGGGTTTTATGTGTTAAGGGAGGGAGATGGGTTATGTTCCAGAACCTCTAGTGGTTATGGAACCTGGGGCAGTGGACGAGAGCTTGGGGCTGTGGTGGCTGCTGCTCTTCATGTATCCCAATAAACCCTTAACTACTCTTAAGTGTGTCCCGTGTGTGCTCACACCTTATAGTACATTACATCCCTGCGTACATCCAGTGCATGTAGTGCTCTTTCTCCCCTACATTGTGGGTAATGAAGGAGTTCTTACCACCTTGTTTTTATGTATGGGGACTAAATTATAAGTTACTCACCGTAGTGACTAACCTACTCTTAATCCGTAGTCCCCGTTCCTCCATACTGTATGGGCGTCCCTTCCAAGGGACGGGAGACAACCTTTTTCACCAGAAAAAACATTCTTCCCCTTTAAATTTAGAGGCGCGCAGGGGTGCGGCCCAGGGAGCATGCGCTGCCCTGACTCCACCCTCCGGCACCACACCTCAGTCCCCATTACCTAATGACACCAGTTTTAAGGGGGAGGTTGGTGGGATGCATCGCAGAAAGGGGGAAAGGGGGACTATGGACTAAGAGTACGTAAGTCACTATGGTGAGTAACTTACAATTACTCTTCCGTCCCCTTTCCTCCATACTGTACGGGCGATTACAACTGATTGTAGCCCCAGGGTGGAGAGGAGGCCCTCCTAAACAAATAGGTTCCTGAGAACCGCCTGTCCGAAGGACGTATCAGATCTAGAGTCGGCATCCAAACAGTAATGCTTACAGAAAGCAGAGGGAGAGGCCCAAGTGGCAGCCCTGCTTATGACTTGCCAAGGGACATGGCGCTGGAATGCAATGGCTGTTGCCTTGGCCCCGACTGCGTGAGCATGCATGTTTGCCAGAAGTGGCTTGTGCCGACCATCGTACGCCTCTTTGATGGCAGAGACCATCCAGCGGGATATGGAAGCCTTAGAGGCCTGATAGCCTAGTCTTGAGCCTCTGAAAATGACAAACAAGGCGTCCGACTTGCAGAAGCTCTTGGTCCTGTCCAAGTCGAATTTTAGGGCACGCCCGACATCCAGGCAGTGCAGCACTCTGTGCTTTGTCCTTGGGATCGGGAAAAGACCATTTCCTCGCTCAAGTGGAACGCAGGCAGAACCTTGGGTAGAAATGCTGGGTGCGTCCGCATGACTACCTTGTCCTTGTGAAAGGTGGTATATGGTTCAGAGGCGACCAGTGTGTGGATCTCGCCGACTCTGCGAGCCGAGGTAAGACCGACTAGTAAGGCCGTGTTGATGGTGACCAGCCAGATGTCCACGGACACCATTGGCTCGAATGGTTTGTGCCCCAGCGCGCCCAAGACTATTTTAAGGTCCCACAGAGTGAGGTCTGTTGACTGGCGGGTAGAGCCTAGCGAGACTCGTCAGATTCTTGACTATAGGGTTGGAGGAGAAACTGCCCTCCTCAGAGTTCCTGTAAGCCCCAATAGCTGCAAGATGTGTAGCAGGTGTCCACCTGCCCGCCTGAATGAGCGAGGTGCGCGAAAAGGAGAGCACGTCATCCAAAGTGCATGCCAAGGGGTTGATACCCTTGGAGTCGGCCAGTGGCAGAACCTGGTCCATTTGCTCTTGTATTAGGCCTTGGTGGCTTTGTTCCTGGCGCCCTGTATGATCTCCAGATTGGCCTGTGAGAGGCTAAGGTGCCGAAGTGTTACCTGCTCAGGTACCACGTTGTGAGGGCTAGTTTCCCTGGGGCAGAGTGGATGACTGCCCTCCCCCCCCCCCAGCTGCGCCAGAGGATGTGCTGGGCCCATCGGAAGGGGAATCGGAGGCACCACAGAGGCTGAGAATTTCCAAAAACCATGGCCTGGCCGGCCACCATGGAGCTATCGGAATAATGAGTCGGCGAAACTCCTTGATTTTGCAAATTACCCTGTGGATCAGGGGAGTGGGCAGAAAGGCATAGGCTTTCATGCCGGTTCACGGGAGGTCAAATGCGTTCCCAGAGAGCCACGGCCCTGACCTGAGAAGTACCTGGGGACACTTCTTGTTGTGCCAGGTGGCAAAGAGATCCACGTGGAGGTGACCCCACCTGTTGAGGATCTCCTGCAGAACGAGGTTGTTTTCCTGCCACTCGTAATTGTCCGCCCCCAGCCTACCCGCTTCCCCCGGGAGGTGGACTACCATGAGGTGAATGTCATTTTCAAGGGCCCATTCCCACATGCTGAATGCCAGCCTGCATAGAGGAGGGTGATCTGGTGCCTCCGTGCTTGTTGACGTAGTATAGGCTGGTCGAGTTGTCTGTCTGGATGAGGACAACCTTGTCCTGTGGAGACCCTGTGCTCTGAGGAGGGTCGCCACAGCATTCATGAATTTGGTAAAGACCCCGGGGGCTGAGTTGAGGCCAACAGGCATAACCTTGTATTTAAAATGGTAGCCCAGGATCCTGAACCGTAGGAAAGAACGATGGGGCTGCCAAATCAGGACGTGTAGGTACGTGTCCTTCAAACCCAGAGAGCACATCCAGTCTTCCTTGTCCAATGTCTCCACAATAAAAGCTGGCATAACCATCTAGAATTTTAGCTGGGGAAAGGAGAGATGGTCCAGCAGAATTCTCAGGCCCGTCTGGTTGGCAAAAATCCTGGAGTGAAAGCCAAAGCTTCGCTGGGAGGCTGGTACTTTCTCCACTGCCTGTCTACGAGCGACCGGATCGCCACCAAAAGAGTTGCTGTCCCAACCTGTGGGAGTGAAGGGGAGGACAGAGGAGAGGCTGGGATAGGAAGTTGGTACCCCGTGGATACTACGGATAGGATCCAAGTGACAATGAAATTCTGGTTCCAGAACTGAGCATGAAGAGCAAGCCTGTCCCCCACTGGAGACACGTGGTAGATCTAGAATGCGCTCCTTTGCTGCCGGAGCCAGGCTGTTCTTCTCATGTTCGTGGCAATACAGATGGCACGGCCTGAGGTGTCGATATGAGCAACTGTGGATTCTGTGAGGTCCTGCGCCACCAGCTTGGCTTCAGCTAGCCCCGCTGATTGGCTCTCGCTGGGGAGTTCCGGGAGGAAGTCTTCAATTTCCCACCATAATCTTTGGTTGCCAACAGCCAGTATAGCATCTGCGTTGGCCTGACGAAGATGCAAGGATGCGTTGGAATAGAGTTTCTTGCTGTACGCCTTCAAGATCTTCTCCTTGCCTAGCAGCGCCGCAGAGGAGGCCGAGGACGACTGAGGCTTGGAGTATAGTGATGCTGCAGCAAACGCCAAAGTGTGGCTGAGAGCAAGAGTACCCCCCTCCATCTGCCTGTACTTGGCGTCCAGGTGTCGATTGACCAGCTGGGCCGAGTAGGGTTTGAACCAGCACTTCTTGGCCAGGGATACTACAGCAGTCTGCATTGGAATCCCCGATTTGGCAGTGGGACGTAGTGTGAGGATTTCAGCCAGAACCCACTGCCAGCTGCTCGACCTCGGGTTAGGTGGAGGCCCAGGTATTCCACCTGACCAGCAAAACCTTTGTGGAAGGCCCTTGCTGAGGATGGCATGTCTGGATCCTCCTCCTCATCCGTATCCTGCTGATCTGGAGGATCCTGTGGAGGAAGAGTAGTAGAGGTTGGCGCCGGAGGCTGGGGTACAGAGCCCGCGGCCGGAGGCTGAGGAGGCAGCGGAGGCTGCAGTGGAGACCCACATGTGGAGTCTGCTGGAGAGCCGGAGTAGGTGGCTGCGCAGGGGCGTCGGCAGAGGCATCTGTGGTGCCTCTAGCATTGCGGGGAGGACTTCCCTGATGGCTTCTGATTATGACCCCCATCTGAGGTACTTCATGAGGCCGAGGAACTTCTCGAAGAGCACCTCACTGTCCAAAGAGGTGGCAGGGGGTGCCGACGAGGTAGCGGGGAGCTGCTGAATACCCTGTCCATATGAACGCAAAGGAAAACTGCCCTGCGCAAATGGGTAGTCTGTAGGCCACGTACGTAGTTGAGATCAGTCCCACCTTGATATTCTTTCTTCGCCAAATTCCTGGAATGGCGTTGGACGAGTGCCTCTTTCTGGCGTGGCGGCCATTATTTTGTCAAGCTGCCTGCCACGTGCCTGCGATATGGTGCTCAGCCCAGCCTCGTCCAAGACTCTTGCCTGTGGATCACGAGGCCTACCCTACTCCTCGGGCCTCGGCACGATAGGTTTGACACCGTCGACCGAGGGATCGGTAAAACTGCATTTAGGCGCCCCCTCGGTATTAGGGCTTAGCCCCTCTGCCATGGTGCCAGTAAAAGGGCGGTGCCCCTCAGGTGTAGACCCGGTAAAAGAACCTTCCGGCCCATCAACTGCGCTCGGGAGGATCCCTTGACCCCGAAGGCCATTAGCTGAAGCAGCCTCGGTGCACGTGCCGGTAGAAGGACCTGGCTGGTCCTTCCCACGAGGGAGAGTCCCTGGGAAGGAGCCACCCTTACGGGGTGCACTGGAAAATACCTTGGGCCTAGTATGATGATTCACAAAGTTCTTGAGATCCTCTGGAGGCGACCTCTGGAAGAGCTCCCTCCACCTGGCTAGTCTGTTCTTCAGCGCCTTCGAGGACAGCGAGCCACACGCTGAACATGATTGCCAACCGTGGTCTGGGCCAACGCAACGTAGGCAGAGGGTGTGGGGGTCTGAAGTTGGGAATAGCCCGTTGCAGGATGGACACCTGCTGAACCCTGCAGAAGTCGACACACGCCGGGGAGGAGCGTGACGCCTGAGGACCGAGTACCTGAATGATAGAAAGTCAAAATAGACAAAGTATCCGCGCGTGAAATTACATGGCCGAAGCCAATCCCAGGAGCGCTGGTGAATTCAGCCAGTTCCCGTTGACGCGGAAAAAGGGACGGAGGTGTAGCGCTGGAGGGTGGAGTCAGGGCTGCGAATGCTCACTGGGCCGCACCCCCGCAAGCCTGCTAGAAATGGGTCTATTGTAATTTGTGTTTGTGGAGAAATGGTCTTTGTGGGTTTATGTTGCTTAGTGACCACCACAAAAGACCTGTTTGCAGGACTACCACTAGGTCGCCCCATTGGCTTGTCTTTTGTGAACATTGTTCCGCTAGCCACTGCCGTATTATTCACATTCTGAGGTGTGCATGAAGTATGAATATGAATGACGCCATCATGCCTAGTCGTCTCATAACCTTCATGACTTAACATCTGAACTGCTTTGAACAGGGGAACGAGAGACTGTAAACCCTGCACTATTTCTTGCTTTGGGTATACTGTTGCCATTGGCATGTTTAAGACTGCCCTTAGGAATACCTTTCTCGTCCCGTTCATCTAGGGTGTTTTTAGTTACTGCACTTGGAGTTTTTCCCTTTCAGCCATTATCTTCAACCTGGCGGTTTTGTGGGTTCTGTAACCTGGCTGGCAAGCTGTTCTGCAAATTAACAAGGGGGGGAGGGGTCTTGGGAGTCCCTCTGCCAGACATTAGTCCTGGTTGCGAGAGACTTACCCAGAGTCTTTAGCTCACTATCTTTCACAGAGAAGAAATATCCTAAACATATCAGTCTTTGTCCTGCCCTGGGGCAGTCCAGCACCGAAATGCTAGGCAATTCTCCTCTGAACAAGAGTACCAACAGCATCCCCAGACACGCGTTTCGGTCTGGTTGGACCTCATCAGTAGGGAGGAGCTGTGCCTCTCTAAGAATAGTGAGCAAGGGGTCCACGTCTGGATTCCCCTAGTAACTTAGGGTGAGACCCATTATTCCTGGTTGCGAGAGACTTACCCAGAGTCTTTAGCTCACTATCGTTCAGAAGCTGTTCTGCCTCTCCTTTGTACCCATGTCCAACAGCTCGAAAATGCATTGCGAGATTGAATTATGGCAATTCCTCTGCACAATCCGGTTACACAATTGCAATCGAACCTGAATCTTCAATTGGCCAGTACCCCATTCCGGCTTAAGTCGTTATTCACCCCAACCAACATTTTATTTTATTTATTTGCATTTTTAAAGCGCAGATCATCCCAAGGGCATTGTGGCGCTGTTACATATATAAGACATTGCTGGTTACAAAGGAAGGTTTAGTAATTACATAGACATTTGCAGTTCATCTTGAGGTCACAGAGTACAGAGCAGTTAGCAAGTGGCATGTATATGGAGTTGGCTCAGGGGTAGCCGGGCAGGAGTGTGGTGAAGGTTTATATGAAGTGTGGTTTTGAGGGTTTTGCGAAAGGCAAGTAATAAAAGATTCTGCTCAGAGTGAGCTGGGGAGGGCATTCCAGAGTTTGGGTGCTATGTAGGGGAAGCTGATGCCGCCGGCGTTGGCTTTTTTATGTAAGGTACGCAGAGTTGGTTAGCGTGACGACTCCTAGTGGGGCGGGTAGAGATGTTTTGGAAATAGTCAGGTAGGATGGGGCAGAAAGATTGATGCATTTGTGCGCAAGAGTGAGAATTTTGAAGTTGACCATTTGCTTAACTGGGAGCCAATGGGCTTTGCGTCTTGCCTGGGAAATATGGTCCCTTTTTGGAAAGTGAAGGGCTGCGCGGAGCGCGTTGTTTTGCGTTATTTGGAGTCTGTTGGTTTTTAGTAGAAGTGCCCGCCAGAAGGTCATTGCAATAATCGAGTCTGGCTCCCATTGTGGCTCTGGCTAGACAGTTTTCAGAGGTTAGAAAGGGTTTTATGGCTGTTATGAGTTTTGTGGTGCGAGCAGAGGCAGGGGAGATGATGCCGACCTGTCTGGACATCGAGAGGGTAGAGTCTATGTAGACTCCAAGGGTCTTTACAGATGTAGAGACGGATAGGTTAGTGTGGTCAATGGTGAAATTCGTATTTAGAGTTGAGTTTGGAGAGGGTTTCTTTGGGACCAAGGATGAGCTCAGTTTTATCCCTATTTAGGGAGAGACTGCTGATTGCCAGGTTTGGATGGTGGCATATATCTGGAGGAGAGCTTCTGCGTCATGGTCGTAGTCTCCAGTAAGTTGGAGGAGTACTTCAGTGTCGTCAGCATAATTCGTTATGCTATGCTGAGTGCATCCAGCAAGTCAAAGAGGTTTGGTGAACAGGTTGTAGAGGGTGGGTGCAGTGCAAGAGCCTAGGGGGACTCCACAGTTTATAGTGGTGGGGTCTGCGTTGGCTTGGTGAGAGTAGACCTTCATAGCCCTTCCTTCCAGGAAGGAGGTTATCCAGGAGGTGGCTTTGTCAGAGAAGTGTGCAGCGTTGGACAGGTGGGAGGTGAGGAACATTAAGTTTGAAAAAGTAATTCTCAAAAGATTTGAGACTATCTTTAGGGATAGTTGTCCCCTGCAGACTTCAACTTCGGAAGAAAGATATGCTAAACTTATAAAATAAGAGCATCATGATCAAAAGGTGCCAATAAACGAGGGGGCGTAGTCATGGAGAGCAGTTTTTATGAACAAGAGAGGAATACAGGATTCTACTTGCTATGGATACCTGTAAGCCCTTACAGGGTGAACAGAATTCAAGCAAGGATCAGAGAGTGCATCATCAGACAAAGAAGCTTGCTTCCTTACCAACAAAGAATGAGTTTCTCAGCATTAGAGATCCAATAACACCTTTGTTTTACATTTTGTCTAGAATCCACGAAACCTTGACAAACCCCCAGGCAGACCCATTTTTTCATTATGTGCAACAATGCTGGAGCCTGTAGGGAAATGTATATTTTGAAACCTTTGGCAGCGGCAACACCAGCTTATCTGTCTGACACCACTGATGTGAGCAACCCGATTGCACGAGTACACTTTGAATCCGATAACTTTATCCAGGTCACCCGAGATATAAAAGCTCTATACTCCAACATACCACAGGCTGACGCTTTACGTGAGGTCAAAGACTATCTGAATAAAAGAGTACAAACCCAATTAGCACCCACTGAATTCATTTTGGAACTGTTAGAAGTAGCACATTACCAAACTTGTTTTCACTTCAACCGCCAATTCTTTGCCCAAATCAAAACCGCAGCAACCGGAGCCTCTTTTGCCCCCAATCTGCACAATTTATACATGTCCAAAATCAAAGAACTATTCATACTCACGCCCAACAATCCATACCGGGCGGCACTAGTTCTGTACAAGAGAGAGTATATTTTCATAGTATGGGACACTAGATAAGCAAACATTGATGTGTTTGACTGGGTTAACAGCCTTAATTCCAACTTCAGGTCCGCGATATGGAAGGACAACAATCATATCCCATTCTTAGACCTTACTATCAACGATATCGATGGGCTGTTGGGGACGAGTCTATAGAGAAAGCCCACTGACGGCAACACCATCTTAGCTATCATCCAAAGTCCTTAACAGACAATATCCCCCAAGGACATTTTCTTACAGTCTGAAGAAACTGCACGCTCACACAGGATTTTAAGAAAGAGGCTGATAGAGTCTAACAGATTCCTTGACAAGGGCTACCCCAGACATGCACTCAAATTGTAGAAAGCGGGCAGGATTCGCAGACAGAACAAATCTCCTAGATAATACAAGGAACAAAAAGGATGAAAAATCAAGGACGGTGTGAGACGACTTAGTCCACAGAGTAATGCCCTGATCAAAAAATAGGAATATTCTCCAAATTAACTCAGATTGGGAAACTCCACTATTTGCTTTCAGAAAAGGACAAAATCTTAAACGGCATCTAGTACCTGCGGACAACCATGCGATTGAACAAGCCACAGGTTTGAGGGCATTCATGGGCTTGCCTCCTGTCAAGGGACACTACCCATGTGGGAGCTGTGTGACTTGTAAATTGACAAAGAAAACTGAGTTTCGAAGTGAACAAAGAATGGATTATGAACTTCCACAGCACATGCAAGAGCACAAATGTAGTTTATGCTATCCAATGTACATGTCAGAAAAATCTCTGTAGGCAAAACGACAAGGCAAGTGGAGTGAGAATCGTTGACCATCGGTCGAAAATCAGAACAAAAGACACTGACCGCGCCTCTGGTGGAACACTACTTCTATGAACCACAGTGAGAACGATATCCACTGGTGGGTAGTAGACTAAATATCTGGAATTGACACTAGAGAAAGTGAGTACGAGTTATCCAGACAAGAACAATTCTGGTTGCATAAATTTGACTCAGAAAGCAACCAGCAAGAGGAATGGCAGCCACTAGGGCTATAATGGGATTTAACTTTTAGGCAGTCCCCTTCGTGCCTTGGGGATCTGTGCCCAGCTCCGATACACCTTCAGGGGCCTCCTTTTACATCTGTTGTGCTCCCTGTTCTCTTAGATCATCTGCTATAACGCAGTCCCCTTGCTGTTCGGTGGCACCTGTTGCTGGCACCGTTGCTTCTTGCCTATCCTTTTCAACTAATTACTCCCCACAGTCTATTACCTGTGTGTGTTCTAACCCACTGGTGGCCCTCCAGTTGCCATGGAAACCCATTCTGCCTAGTCATCACTTTGAGAATGCCCACACCCACTTCAGGCGTCCTCACAGGGCAGAGGCCCCTTAGCCTCGCCCCAGCAGGCTCCAAACCATGCGACGCATATTACAATGCGTTACCATGACAATGTGTCAAGCCCCTTTTAATGTACGCTCCCAGGTTGCGGGTTACTTTTTTCCAGAAGCAGTGCAAGGAGCAACTTCTCCCAGGTAATGAGCCACTTTGGAAGCCCACTCAGGCCCGCCTCGCACTCATGCAGAGAACCGCTGTTTTCCATTTCTGCCGGTGCCATCTTTAAACCCTTAGCACATAACAGTGCTTTTCTCTTTCTCTCCCTTTTCCCCTCAGTCTTCGTTGGGTGCTATTCCACCCCTGCGTTGTGCCATGCCATTCCAGTTTGAAAGTTGCGCCGACACCTTGAGGTATTTCCGTCCCTGAATAGGACCAACCAGTCATGCTGGCGTGTGAGTAACCTTGTTATGTTACTTTTTATTCCAATCCTAACCCCAAAACCCACCTCAACCGCCCCTCCCCTTTCCTCCCTTCTCACATTCACTTGGTGAATTGGTCATTTTATTGTCTGACTCACAATCCTTTCAGGTGCGTGTCATTTTTCTTAACAGGGCGGGCTCTGTGGGTGATCTTTAGACACCATCAGAACTCTGTGCACATGCTTAAACTAAGTGCACCCAGTAGTAGAAACCTGGTTTTATATAGTTTATTTAACACCAATGTTATTGTACACATGGTTAGTGACACATTCATTTTCTATTTTAGAACAGGAGACCAGGCCTGAAGAAAACTTTTGCGACCCTTTTAAGATGTGCCTAACATGTGCTTTGTAACATGTGTTTGTTGAAGCCAGCATATTGTGAAGATATAGAATTCTTAAATTATATATATTGATCATTTAAGAGCATTTATTCACCCCAATTGCCCTCTTCGTTTTGGAAAGCTGTTCCATGTCATTGCATTGGTCTTTGGTGCACCTTGCCATGAGTGTGGTGGCATTAGCGATTGACCTCATGGTGTGCCAAAGTGGCAATCTTCCTATCAAAAGAGTACAGTTTCTTACTCTCCTTGTCAGGGGATATTCACTGTAAGACGGGTGCTTCGCCTTACTTTCTGGTTGTGTGTAGTTCCCACTCAGAGACTACCCTTTGATGGCCCCTTTTGTAGAGGGGATTAATGGCCACTGGTTTATATTTATTTTCAATCCTTGGGTTCACCCGTTTAGTCCGTACTGAATTGGACAAGGGTGGGGTTACCCTCTTAAGTATGCTCTTTAGTAAGGGGATACATTGAGAGAATGACCTTTCCGCAAAGTCAGTCTCCTCCTGGGGTTCTACTGTCTGGATAGCTAACCTTGTTGCTGCTCTCTTAAGGAGGTCTGCGTACAAGACTTGGTACTCTGTAGGCGAGGATAAGCTTGAGGATCCTATCTGATCTGGGGATGAGAGAGTATAGATCTCCGGGTCTAAACAGTTTCCCTCTTCATCCCCCACAAGCTCTTCTGCCTCGCATGTGTTACCTTCCAACAGCTCCTCCAGAAATTGTTCAGGCTGGGGGATTACTGTCCTCTGTCTCTTGGGGCAGTATTGCCAGTCCTGTTTTCCCCAACTCTTTTTTGGGAATCTGTCACAGAACTCCATGATAAATTCTATCTTTCCCATGAGGAGATCGAACCTTCCCTCCATCTGAGGGTTTTCCCCATGAGGTGGACTGGTGTGTCTAAGAATATATTCCTTCCTCAAAATCTGACCCTGTAGACAGGGTGCTCCATCTTTTCTGCATAGCCTAAGCAAGTAAGCCGTTCCCCTCCGTAGAGGAGGTTCCCCTAGCCCTCCGGTTGTGGGATGTGATTTTTGGAATTTAGGTGCAGAATCATCTCTTTTGGATGTTAATCGGGTGTCTTAATTTTCTCTAGTGCAGACGTCGAATGCTCAGACATGGCCCAGTTTGTGTGTGCCACCCGTCCCGTTCGTGTCTGTTTGGGTTTCCTCCATTTATTGCGCCTTTGAGTCGCTACTGAAACAGAGGCCTGCTTCCTTTCCCGTGCCTCGAGATATTCCATGGTAGCAGCAGATTCTCAGTTTTTTTTTTTTTTTTTCGGCCTGCATGGCCTAGGCTGCCACCTTTTCGTTCCATGCTCTTAAGGTTCTCGGTCTAAAGAGCCTGCAGGCTTTGCACAGAGTCGTTGTGGTCCCTCGGAAGGCAGTTATTACACACTTGGCGTGTGTCCTTCAGGGCAAACTGTCACCTAGAGATGAATAAATATGGAGTGTTTTCCAATGGGTAGCCAGGATGCGGGCAAGCTATTATGTTTACGTATTTCTACAATGGGGGTTAAAGGCATTCTCCAAAATACAAGTGGATGGAGTAAAATATATATATCGTCCACCACCCTCCCTACTGCGTGGTACGACTTAGATTCAGCACCTGGGGATCTTTCAGGGCGCCAGTCTAACGTCATGCGGTTAGGCCTTGGTGTTCGATCTGCACACGCTGCCTCTTGGGGGTTTTGCATCCAACCGCTGTGGCAGAAACAAATTAAACAGAGGATCATGGGTACCCACTGAGTAGGGATAGTGTTACAGGTACACACCCATGTCGAATTTGAAAAAAAACACATCAACTTCTGGACGGTGGCCTATGCAAAGCATGTGTATCTAAGCAGATTCACAAGCTCCAGAAACAAGCTTATTTTTATGTGGCAGACTCCATTCATCAACTAACCCTAGTTATTCAATATGCTCTTCAGTAATTTTTTACTTGAACTGTGGTTGCCACTGACAAGTTTGGATCCATCTAATGGGCAATTAAAATCCCCTGCCCACAGTAGAATGCCCCGCCCCCAACCTGAGGTGACTCGCATTTGGTATGCAATGCCCTAAAAAAAAGGGTGTGCATAAATATGGACCTGCAATCATTAATTGTCCATCTTAAAACTATTAGCAATCTGCAGGCCGCATAGCCGGAAGTTTGACACACTTACGCTCACCTGGCTCCCACAGGGGCGTCGGTCGGACCCTGACGGGTCCACCAACGTGATGCGTAGTGCAGAGATGACAGACTGGACTGGCCCTCCAAATCTTGTCTGCTTGACCCGTAGAAGTATTCTCCTGCAAGTGAAGAGATGGATTTAGCCAGCCGTGGATTCAAGTGATGACACCCCCCACAGTCCTCCCACTAATCACCTCCGAAGTGCCCTCTCACCAATCTCACCTTATACTCTTGAAAGATGAGCTCTCCGTCCTGCATGGATTGCAGGGGTGCGTTGATGCCAGTTACTTCACTGGTTTGAAGGCGTAGGAGAGTTCCAGAGAGTATTGACTGAGGTTCCTGGTGTGGACCAGGAAGTATCAAGTTCATAGAGTTCAATAAGTCCGATGTTCACTCTTGTTCCCCCTTCCTTCCTTCCTTGTCTTGCAGCCGAGTTTGTGAGAAGATGCTCTCGTGGTAGCGCGTGGCGCTCAGGTAAGAGTGTTTTACCAGACGCTGTTCGGTAAATGTTGCACGTGTTTAACGGGTTCTCTCTTTGCAGGTGCGGCACATGAAGATGTGGAGAGTAATAGAATAATGCCTCCAGTGGTAAATCAGGTAAGTCTATAGTGATAAGAGTTATATTTGTTGGTTTTCTCAGCTCACCTTGTTGTTTTCTTTTGTCCCCCAAGTGCCAGAGTTCGGCGAAGAAATGATGGAGGCAGCGCCGAGTCGAAAGATGCTGCGAGCACTGGCGAGTAAGGTGCGGCGCTGCAGCTGGAGATGCGATGCGTACTGAAATGATGTTCTTTCCAGGTCCGGAGGCAAGATGGATCCGGAATCAGGTGAGGAATTCGAAAATAGTTAGTTTTCTAACCTTGTCCTTTTCTTTCCTCTTTGTTTTAGGAGTTCCAGATTCAAGGCGGGCGTGGCAGAAGACTGGATGCGGACTGCAGGCACGGTGAGCGTTACGCTGCTGGATGCAGAATAACGCAAAGCGTGTGCTGCTGTTCGGGCGTGGTTTAAATAGCCTCCAAAGTAGTTCCAGGTAAGAAGTTCCCCAGAACCACGCCAGAGTAAAAAATAGTCCCTGTAATAAAATAGTCCCATCAGGCCTCACGTTGGCTTGGGCTCACTTGCAGCATGGTCTGCATCAGGTAAGTAAAGTCTATGAGCCTGGCGCCTAAGGCGCCAGGACTGAACCCAAACAGCCCCCAGCCAGGGCTGTTGGGGTTTTAATAAGAATCTGGATGCCTGCTCCCGGAGCGGATGGGCTTGGTCCTGATGCCCGGGGCTAGGCATCATGACACTCCCTCATTTCCTCTATGGCCACCCACTCTGGGCCCTCTACCTGCTCCTTCCTGTGAGGCTAGGAACCTTGGTGTCATCTTCGAATCCACTCGCTCCTGCTCTCCTCACATCTCGGATGTCTGTGGCACCTCCTCAGAGGTGTGATTCCTTTTCTCACCTTGCCCAAGAAGTTCACCGTCTACAGAGCTCTGGTCCTTTCTAGGCTGGACTATTGCAACAGCCTCTTTCTAAATCTTCCTGCCTATACTCTTCGACCTTTACAACTTATCCAGAACACGACTGCAAGACTTGTCCTTGGCCTCGAGCCCAGGGATCATATCTCTCCAGCTCTGAAATCTCTTCATCGACTCCCTGTGGCGGCAAGGATCAACCTCAAGACCCTCTGCATTGTCCACAAGGCCTTTTGGGGCATGGGGCCGCTCTACCTCCAACCTTCTCTTGCAAAACATCTTCCTTAGAGTTAGAGGTGAATAAGCGGAGAGCTCAGAGGGTCAGACGCTTCTCCAAGTAAAGAGTTGGGGGCAGATCATCTCCTCGGTTGTAGCCTCCCTCTGGAACAGCCTCGCGGCCCCTCTCAAACTTGTGCAGAACCACCTCAAGACCTTCCTTTTTGCTTCCACTTTCTCTATTCCTGGTGCACCCGTATGTGGGCTGCAGACAGCAAACCAAGGATGAATGTGTCACAGAAGGCAAGTGGTGGTGTTGATGAGTGGGGTGGTGAAACCCCCACAAAATGGACCGGGTGAAGGGGCTGGGAACAAAATACCGACTTTGTGGTGGCACCCTGCAGGGGCTGGATTCAACAAAGCCCCCCCCCCTCTCCCAAGACGTCAAAGATAGCTTAAAAAATGGCTCGCTGAACTTACCCAATTTTTACTAGTGTGAAAATGTTGTACAATCAGACTTGCATTCCAGCTCAGTTACTGTCCATTGCTTTTATACAGTCTGCATGAGCTCATATTTTAGGCTCATAAGCTCCATCATAATCAACATACTTCTGCTTGTCGCTGTAACATGTGCATAAAATGAACTTAGCCAACATCCAAGGGCCATATAAATATTGCTTGCATGTACTGTGACTATTCACATGATATCGTCACTTCACCCTAGAAGGTAGCCCTTCCCCATGAGGGTAGGGAGGTGAGGCTGATACCCAATAGTCCCCCTGGGGGTGGTAAAAAGCAGGAGGGACTCATAGGGAAAAGGACTCCCCTACTGGGGATAAAGACTCCCGTCCTGTGAAAGACCACCCTAAACCCTTGTTCCCAGAAGACGTGGCCGTATTAACTCCCTTGTCCCTTCCAACTTGAAACTTCTACTGTGTTATTGTGAAATCTATCATCTCATCTATAGGATCAGATCAAACAGAGCATGCATGAAGATAGAGGCATTGACGCAACGGTGGGGCAGTCCTAGCTATATAAAATAAAGACTCAGCAAGGACTAGGGGTTTCCAAAAGCAGGAAGAGCAGCGAGGGAAGCTGGCGTACGTACTTCAGAGCCCAAGAATTTCAAAACTGCGCTGCCAGAAGCAGAGAGACTGTCGGTCTCAGAAGGAGAAGCCAAAAGGAATCACAAGCCAGACTCGCTGCAGAAGCAAGAAGAATCCAGCTGTGGCGTGGCCTCTCCGAGGTGGACCATGTAGTCCATTAAACAGGCCAAGAGCACCGAAGCAACGACTCGAGTGGAGCCGCCTAGCCCAGAGAAAAGTAAAGCAGGAATATGCACTGAATGCGTGACCAACCAACAGCGACCGGAAACCCCAGAAAGAACCACTAGCGCTCCCCAGTGAAGATACAGGTAGGAGGTGAGGAAAAGCAGGGTGGGGTCCAGGGATCCCCAAAGAGTCAAGTATTCCTCAAGAGGGAATTCCTTGGTCACAGTCGTGATGCCCAAAGGATCAGGAGTTGATGCATTCCTCTGGCGCAGACTCCCTCGTCACAGTGGAAAAACAAACATGTGAAAGATACCAAAAGGAAAAAACTGTCAGGGAGTAACCTCCCTAATAGTCAAGATGTAAAAATTCTTAACAAAGTGCCAGCAATAAGCTAATAAAGCCTTAACTCTGTTTGCAAATAATTGGGAGAAAAAGACTTCTAAAAACTGCAAAGGACTATCCAGGAACAGTCTCCAAAAACTCTTCCAGACAGACCGGGTGAAGGGAGTCATTCTCCTGGTCCAAGTGTATTTGAAAATCGGACCCTACTGCAAGAGACTATTGTTCAGTCAGCCTAAGAATGGATCGTTTCTCCAGGCGTAGGCAGCCATTCTCCTAGTGGCTTTTAGACGTTCATTCTGGTTCATTTCTTAGTGGCCTGGATAGAGGGACAGAGGACGGTATTTTGGTTTTTGACTTGCATCTGACTAGCACCCGATACTCTGTTCTGGTAGGGAAAACCGCTCTAGGAATAGGGAGAGAGTTTCTTTTCTTTATATGAAAAGTCCATCTATAGCCAAAATGATAACACCTCATTAGCCTCCTTACTCCATCACACCACTGTAGACAAACTCTGTCCAGGCAACTATACTCAAGCCTGCCAGTCCAATTTCTTCTCACCCTACAAACACTTTCCAATATTTACTTGTATAACTGGAGTCATTTAATGTCTAGATGCACAGCAATTGGTACCTACAACAACCGCCATACATTGCCCATGAGCATAAATATAAAGAACTCATGGGTCGAGGCGCTCATGCGGACATGAGCGACCTTGCTCCCAGCGGCCACCCACATCCTGATCAGATATCCTGATCCCTGAAGTTTCTCCTGAGCGGAAAACTAAATATACTAGCGACTGAATACTTCTGTAGCAGACAGAGCCCCTTCCGAAAAAGAATCAGAGCCAGGAACCCTTCAAACGTCACAACAACCCTTCCGAAGTGCTGACTGGCGCCATATTGGCCATGCTGCTCCTCTGGCAAAAGCGCAGCAACCCATCTGGTGGCGCTGCCAGCTGGAGCTCCAACCGCCCACCTTGTGACAAGTGCAGTAGCGGCAGCAAGGAGGACTGGTGCTGATTCAGCAATGCCAGCGTTAAGGACAAATCTATGGGCTCACGGGTGACAGGTGCTGAAGCAGACTTGTCCTGCTGACGCAGCATCCTCTACAAGGTCCACACCTGCATACCAAGCCTCCTCCTACCACCCCACCACTGCGGGCGACCTAGCAGACCCCCTCCTGGACCCCAACAAAGGAAGGACACGAGACTGGATGTGGCAGGAACCCACCCCTCCACAGAGCTGTGTGGTCGCCCGAAGATGTGCCCCTTTGGAAGGGGGTACGCCGATAACCTCTGATGCCCATGTGTGGAGAGGGAGCTGAACCAGACACCTTGCAGGCGAGAGGCCTAACCCTCACATATAATGGATCGAAATCAATTGTACTGATGGTGGGGGGGGGGATTGGGGCCTCTACGTGGCCCAACACCACAGAACCTTGCTGGAACAGATAGACAAACTGCTACGACCCAGTGAAATAATGTTTGGGGAAGCCAAGCTGGGCTGAAAGGTGCATGTTTCCATACACTGGAGTACATATATAACCCGGCAAGCGATTATACTCTGGTATCGCGAGGGGCACAACTAGGCAAGTGCTGGGGTCTGCATTATAGGAAGCATAACAGGCCACGGACCCAGACTCTGGGCGTAACTGATCAAGTGACTGAACTCAGTGACTTGGGAAGTAAAATTGAGGAAGGGATTGGGCCTGAGCAACATAAGTGATTGGACTAGGGGCAGCAATGGGCCCATGCAGAAGGGGTAGCCCTGCAGGAGTTCTGCCCAGACTCGTGGGTAGCCCGATCCACAAAACAGATCAGATCAGATAGGGGTCCCCCAGAACCCAATGGCATGTTCTCTGCTCCTCTCAAGAATAGGGAATTATATCCTGTTGGGGGGCCCCCTGCAACTTGGGAAACAAACACTGACAATGCCCGCCCCCCCCCAAATACTCCTGCAGCTACCCTCAATCATTGAAGCGGCTACATGGGTAGACCTGGTGCGGTCTGCATTACGCATAGTGCTGCCACTGACACTTTGGGGCTCACCCAGGGACCGATTGGTGGATTGGAAGGAGAACCCGCTCCATCGGATCAGAGCGAGTAAGCGTAATGGTTAAAGACAAAGCCAAAAGACAGGCCCTCCAAAGTAAAATGGACCTTTCTATGGTTGGGATTTCAGAGGCCCATGGCATAAACCCCTGGAAGCGAAGAAATAGGAGGGTACCACCAAGACCCAGCCATCTCCCTTACAGATGTCATTAAGGCCATTGGCGAATGAAGGTTGTCCTTGGAAGGAAAGATAGAGGACCTGTCAACTGCGGTATCCTTCCTCCGGCAGGACCTCCGCAACATGGCCGCAACTAAGGATCTTGAGCTCAGAGGACACAGTCATTGCAGCCAGTTGCTTCTCCATTTGTCAAAGGTGACCCTACTTGAAAGCAGATCGGAGGACAATGAGGGACGGGCGCGCTGGAATATACAGATCCTTGGGATCCCTGAGAAGGAGGCAGGACCCAGTGTTGAGCTCTTTCTTGAGGATTGGTTCGCTCAGCTACTCTTCCCCTAAGAAACTCAAGTTTTTCTCAATTGAGCACGGACACGGGATCTCTACTGGTCGCCCGGTCCCTGGCGCACAGACATAGATAATAGATGTTAGGCAGAAACCTGT
Source organism: Ambystoma mexicanum (assembly GCF_040938575.1). NCBI lineage: Eukaryota > Metazoa > Chordata > Amphibia > Caudata > Ambystomatidae > Ambystoma > Ambystoma mexicanum. Next base: position 1,002,818,893 of record NC_090924.1, read on the forward strand.
GCAGTTCCCTTAGGGAACACTGCAAAAGATTTAGGACTACAGGTTTAGCAGTAAACCCACTTGGTAGCAGTATGTACCACCCAGATATACCTGGTAGCTGTGGCTGAGCAGTCAGACTTCCCTCAAGAAGAGTTAGGCAGTATGCAAAGTATACACAATAGGCACTCAGATACAGCAATACAAACAAACACTGACCAGAGCTTTGGTATCAAAGTATATAATTATTTATTTAAAAACACTGTTTGAAACACTCCAGCACTCTTATTGTAAAACTCTAAACAGTTACTATTATAATATATACACCCCTTATTCCTTATCAGATAAGTCTTAGTAAACACCACTTATTTTCATAAAGAGGTGAGCGCTTAACTATAGATGGCACTCCAATAGGTTTATGAAAAAGGGAGGGAAAAAGACAGAATATGGAAAGTTACACCACTCCAAGATTTAGGAACACTGTTAGCAAGGCAGAAGAGCAAAAGTCACTGGTGAGCCAAAGTCCAAAGGCTGGGCCCACTCTTAGAGAGCAGAGCACAAATTCGCCCAAGATCACAGTTACACTCGGCTTAGAAAGTCTTGCAGAGAGTTCAAAAAGAGTTTAGAGAGGCTCAGAAAAGTTTAGCCAGGGTGTCCCAGGCTAACCCAGGTTCGAAAGCCGGGGGCTAAATCTACCCCGTACAGTCGGTGGCAAGGGAAGCCAGGCGGGACACGGTACCTTAAGTGGGAAAGATCCTCCAGCGGTGGCAGTTGTTCCTGGCAGTGGGTGCAAGTCGCGTCATTGTCCAGGGGAAGAGAAGATCTTGACTTGGAGGAAAGATGAAGGTCGTTGCACTGCCAGGGAAGAAACCAGCTGCGGAGTTCTCCAGTTAAAGGGAGTACCTTTTAATTTGCGGTCGTGGTAAAACGTGGTATCCCGGTTGCCGAGGTGCTTGGCACAGGCAAGGCGGCCACGAGATACGTCGGGAAGGCGAAAAGACGGTGAACCTGGTTATCCCCACCAGTCAAAGGAAGAAGACTCCAGTGGGAGATCTCTGTCGTTGGCAAAAGTGGTGAGACGGTCCAGCAGGGTTCCACCGGTGGTGTCGTCGTGGCAGGTCGGCTCAGCTTCTCCCTCGTCGGATTCTTAGGTCCTGTGGCGACTTCTGAAGTTCCAGTCCCCAAAGCCCTGCTTTTATGCAGAAAACCCCCATTCACTCAGCCTAGCTGTCACTCAAACATGCTAAGTGGTGAGCCGGCCGGCTCACCACTTGGGCCAATCAGGACGGAGTGCGACTTGAGTTGCCTAGGCAACTCAGTCCCGGGTGCCTAAATTCCCCTCCACCCTTCCTAAGTACCCCAGACAGAGTGGCACCACTTTGGAGGGCTTCTGTGGAGATGCCCGCCAAAAAGTGGAACAAAGGGCTCGACTTGGGTTGGAGTCACAGAAGAGAACACAAACGCCATTTTAGAATCAGGTTTTGGCAAAAAATACCAATTGGAGAATTAATATTAATTAAATAAACCGGCGGTATGTTCGAGGCTATCGTAATTAAATAAATAAAGATAGTAGCCTCGAACAAAGGGAAAATCCCAGAGAAATATTCGCGGTTGAATATGAAAAGTAGTATCCACTGCCACCAGCCAAAACTCGATCAGGGGGGACAGAGACGTGCCCCCCGACTAACAGACCCCGGGGCAATTGAATTGCCCCAGCCAGTACGTCCACAATATGATGGTTTGTACTGGTTCTTTTCAGAATTTAAGACTAGTAAAGTCAATGGTGACTTTACATGCCCTGGGAGACAGTAGTCAGTCCCAGGGTCTGGAGTCTATACTGAGGGGTCACTGACACCCCTGTGTTACTGCACTGTGGGTGCTGTGTAACATCACAAAAACACATGAAGCCCTATGGAGTAAAAGACCCCATAGCCCATTAAACACATCTAGAGTCAAAGAAACACACAAATCATGCCCAAGAATGAGGGTAAAAGAGTCTCACTCTTGGCAGGAGAAAAAATAAACCCCAAAAATCCAGCAAAGCTGCTGGGGGACTCAATAGGTTAAGAAATTCAGCCTAAACACAGAATTCTCCCTAACAATAGATAGTCAGTGCCACAGGCCCCATCACCTACAACGGTTACTGCATTGGCATTGGCTTCTACCCAGATTACACCAGGGAGGTACAGATCGTGAACGGGGCAGAGTCGCAAAGATCACCAAACAGACCATCGGGCGGAAGCCAAGGACGGATCGATCCCCAACACCAACAAATCTCTGGAATCCTGAATCATCGGAGCCTCAGCGAGTTGGGGAGGATAGAGAAGGGAATCAATAAATCCCAACACTGCGGCTCAGGTTGCGGTAATGGACAGACTGACCAAGGGGAACTTGTACTGGCGGCCGCTGCCTAACGATATGAGACTTAATAGCAGTCGGGGTAAGCGCCCCATAATGGTTGAATTTAAGGTTTTGCGCCCGGTTGGCGTTTGGTTCGGGCTACAGGTGCTTCTGGTTGGGGTGGACTAAAGAGGCGGGGGAAGTGCTTGACATGAAGGGCTTTAGTTCAAGGTAAGTTGCTAATCGGGGAAGGTTGGTCTATAGGATTTTTGGTGACCGGTCGCAACGAGCAGAAGGGGAGAGGCCTGGGAGGGTGTAAGACATCGTGGCCCCAGGGTCAGCAATACTCTAACGCCACAAGTGGGAGACCCAGGGAGCAAATACCATACAATAGAACAAGGGGGAGGCCCCCCGTCGCACAACACACTCAAGGGGGAAAAGTGCATCCCAATATACTGGGAACATCCCTTCTGGTACAGCTCGCACATGAATGTCAATTAACCCTACTCACATGGAACGTCAATGGGCTGGCCTCCAGTATTAAACAGCGGCTTGCGCTCACATTCCTGAACATGCCTTCTCCCGATATCGCTCTCCTCGATGAGAAACCTCATGGGCACAGAAAGCAAGTTCTTTCAAAGATCTTACTACGCAATGGCCTTTCACGCAGGTTTTTCTAGTGGAGCAAGGGGAACTATGATTCTCATACATAAAATGGTTCCATTTCAGTTGGGAGGGCTCAACACAGATCAGAAGGGTCGCTTTGTGGTGGTAGCTGTAGACATCGGAGGGGCCTATTGAGGGATAGAGATATTGTACGCTCCACCTCTGCTCACTCTTGAACTCGTTAATGACCTCCAGGGGGTAATGCTGGGGAGACCCGCTGACTACTGGGTGGTGGGTGGAGATTTCAACAAGGTGATTGATGTTGTTAAGGATAGACCACACTAGGGCAATAGGAACCCAGACAGCCAGACCAAACTTAACTCCTTCATGACGGGGGCTCAATGCATACTATCTTGGGGTCCCTGAGGGGAATGAAGGTCTCACTAAAGAAAAAAAACAGCTTAATATTTCTCCCTGATCGAAGGCTCCATAGCCAGTTCTACATCATCATCGGAGGGATATAAGGCAGTGCTCAGGGGGAGGCCCTCTCTCTGGTGTCGGCCCGGCAGCAGGTCAGTGAGATTGCAGAGAGGGGAGACCGCAGGGAGGGCTGAAGGGGAGTTCCTTACCTCGGGGACGGCAGATTCTAAGACAGCTATGATAACGGCCAAAGAAGCCCTAAAGAATCGAGCGCTAGAGAATGCTAGGACTGCTCACTGGACCGTGCACAGCCAGACATATGAGATGAGTGACAAAGATGGCAAAACCCTCGCCTGGCTGGAAAGAAGGGATAGGAACAGGGGTCATGTGTGAGCCATACGAGGGGCCAGAGGGGACTAGCTCCTTGAAGAGGAGATCGCAGAGGCTATTGCCACTTTCGACGAACGTCTTTACTCCCCACGGGAGGTTGTGCAGGACGAGGGCTCACACTACAGACTCTGTAGTGCTTCCCAGGCATTCCGAGGCCCAGACAAACAAGGTGGAAGCCGAGGTCACGGAAGAACTTGCGGCAGCCCTATCCCAACAGCAACCCGGGAAAACTCTGGGACCGAATGGCTTCCCGGTGGAGACCTGGAAGTGACTGGGGGAACCAATAGTGGCACACATGCATTGTATGATGCTGCATTCTCGGGTGGAAGGGAGAGTCCCAAGACCTTAGACAGGCAGCCATTCTAGTGATCCCTAAACCTGGGAAGCCCCCGGACCCATGTGCGTACTACAGGCCAATTTCACTGAAACGAGGCGGCCGAGGTTCTTGCCTGGTTCCGGGCCAACAGAATGTTGGCGGTTATTCATTCCCTGGTACCCCCGGACCAATGTGGGTTTATACCATCAATATCGACCAGGATGAATCTGCAGAGGGTGCACTTTGCTATCAGTCAGGCCGCTACAATTAAGGAACCACTCACTCTCCTGGCAGTAGCCTTTGACTCGGTGGGATGGACTGTCCTATGAGACATTATGGACTGCATGGGATTTGGGGCTAATTACATGTCCTGGTTCAAATTGCTATACGATCCCCCTGAAGCGGTGGTGCGGGTGAATGGGATCTCCACCAGGCCCATCACGGTGGGGAGGGGGAACCAGACATGGATGTCCCTTCTCCGCCCCCCCTCCTATTTACGCTGGCCATAGAGCCGCTTGCAATCAGACTTTGGATGTCCGGGGATGGTCTGGATTTGTGTGGCCCAGAGGCGGAGAAGACCGGGTTTCACTTTACGTTGATGACTTGCCATTTACGTGAGCAACCCCCAGATAGCGTGCCCAGTAGTAACAACAATCTTCCCGGAATATCAGAAGTCCTGTGAGCTTAAGGTAAACAGACAGAATACTATCTTTTTCCCCCTCTAAGGCAGGAAGCAATCCCGCGACACTATCCCTACTCAATCTCCATTCAGAGCTGTGTTTACCTGGGCATCCACGTGGGCCCCAACTGCCATGATTTCCTTTGGCTCAAACAGCAAAAGGTGGTGAGCGGATTTGAAGCAGACGTTACCCACTGGCAATCCCTCCCGCTAAATCCGTTCGGCAGGGCAGCCCTTTTCAAAATTCTTTCCCTCCCAAGATTACTCTACATCCTGGAAAACTCTCCAATCCATGTCCCCCACACGACCTTCACATCAATAGACACTACCCTCCATAAACTCCTATAGGGTGGGAAGCAGCCCTGCATAGCCCTCAAAACCCTTCAATGGTCTGTCTGGGAAGGGGGCGCATAGGTTTACCCGGTCTTCGTGCTTATTGCTGGGATGCACAATTGGGGGTTCTGAATTACTGGCTTCATGGGGATCCAGGACTTCCACATATTAGGGGCGAGATCAGATGCATGGGTGAAAAGTCGCCCCTCCGGGTGTTGAATGGACCGGACAGAGAGGTGTCCAATATACCTGGGATGTTACGGCAAATCCGCATCGTGTGGGTAGAGACTCTCCCGCACATTGGTTGGGGCGGAAGACAACGCCGAGTCAACTCCTCTGGAATAACAGGTACATCACGAAACTTCTCATAATGGGTCCTCACTCGGAGGACCAATGGCTACAGACTCTGGCCGATGTGATACAAGATGGGCAACTGTTGGCATTCGGGGTTATCCGGAATAGGTTTGCTCTGACCACTGGGGAACTATTTAGATACTTACAACTAACATGTTATGTTATATTATGTTATGTTATTAACACTTGTAAAGCGCACGGTCGCCCAAAGGCATCATGGTGCTGGAAAGGAAACTACTCAATCGAAGAAAACCAATGGAAAGGCCAGACTTAAAATAGATTAGTTTTCAAAGCTCTTCTAAATCCAAGATGGTCAACAGTGGCCCTAAGTGATGAAGGGAGGCTGTTCCAAAGTTTGGCCGCGGCAACAGAAAAGGCTCTACCTCCAAGCCTTTCCTGGTTAAACCTAGGGACAATGAGAAAGTTAGAAGTAGCAGAACGGAGGTCCCAGTCCAAAATGTATTGGGTAAATTTGAACTGCAAGAATTCGGCTCCCTGACCATGAATTGCCTGATGAATACACAGTGATTTAAAATTCGCTGATTCACCGGGAGCCAATGCAGTTGGCAAAGCACTGGCGTGATGTGGGCACCATAAGGGGAGCCAGTGGCCAGCCTAGCAGCAAGGTTCTGCATACGCTGAAGAGTGTATAAGGCTGATAGGTTGAGACAGATAAAGCGAATTGCAATAGTCCAGTCGAGTAAGGACTAACGCGGCCACCACTGGGGGGCGGAGGGCTTCCGGGATCATGGGCATGACCCTCTTGAGAATTCAGATCTGATGGGTGTACTGGCACACGGCCGTGACCTGGTTAGACATGGACAAAGAAGCGGAAAGGATAACTCCTAAGTTCTTTACTTTACTAACTGGATTAGCAACGGGCCGAGGGAAGAGGGCCAGAAAGCAGAGGTCCACAGTAAGGGTTAGGGGGGCAGCCTACCCACAGTACCTCCATCTTATCACCATTTAACTTTAGCCAGTTCTGATCCATCCAGATCCCGACAGCCTTTAGGCAATTGTGGAGGCAAACTGAGGCCTCAGACGGATCAGGATTTGAGCGTCATCCGCATATGAGTAACAGTTAAGCCCATAAGAGCGGATGAGACGGATCAGGGCCCAGATGTATATGTTAAACTACATTGGCGATAAAGAGGATCCCTGAGGGACACCACAAGTGAGAGCAGGAAGGAGAGAAAAAGGGTGGCATAGCAAGGGTCTGTGTGCCATCTGAAAGAAACGAGGTAAATCAAGCAAGAACAGAGCTAGATATCCCAATCTGTGAAAGGCGAGAGAGAAGGACGCAGTGGTCCACATGCTCTCGGGGAACAATTCCCAGAGTTGCCAGACATCCCCAAGTGTCTTCCCCAGCCCCCCCCCCCCGAGGTAAACATCCTCCAGGCTAGGATCTTGGCGAAACCCACGTCAACACTGTACCAGGTGATCGCTTTCTTTGGGGCCCAGGAACTGTATCGGCTCCGGGAGAGGGTGGGGGGCCAGTAGAACCTGAAGAATGGGTAGAGGCACTAATGTTTTCACAAGAAATCTGCATAGATACCAAACGCCGGCTGATACAATACAAGATATTGCACCAGCCTACCACTCCTGGGTCTCTTTGATGAAATGGGGAGTAGTGGCCGACGGAGACTGCCTGCAATGTCGCAGGTCAGAGGGAACCTTTTTCCACGTGATTTGGGAATGCAAGGTCATACAAGACTTCTTTGAAGAGACAAGTAAGGTCCTGGTCTCCTCAGCCCCCCTGGACCGTAAAATGCCACTACTGGGGAACTGGAGTGAGGGGGGGGGGGAGGAATACACTAGACATGAGAAAATGTTCCTCTTGGTGGCAATGGGACTAGCAAAGAGACGTATAGCTTCCATGAGGGGGGGCATCAGAGGGACAGCCTAAATAGTTGGACTAATGGAATGGACCGATGTGCGTCCCAGGAGAAACGCATATATAATGCACAAGGCTGCCCAGGGAAATTCTTGAAGGTCTGGAGGAAACCGACAGGATCCACTTGAACTGCTGGTGTTCGATAGTCCTTGGCTGGCGAATGCACGCGACAGATGGGGCGGACCTTTAAATCCTTCCCACTGGAGCCTCTCGCTTCTCAATGCCATTTATCAAGACGTGACAACCTCTGAAACGCGACCTTGCCTTATTCACTTGGGCCTCATTACGAGTTTGGAGGTAGCCATGCCCTTAAGGGCTACCCCTGGATCCGGGTCCCACAAAAGGGGACTTAACGGGCCATTCTGACCTTGGAGGGCCTGGTAAATCCCTTTTGCGGGACCCAGACCGTCCCCATTTGAGCCCCCATAGGGCTCAATGGGAATGGGGAGGGTGCCAAAAACAGGCCCGTTAATAACATGCCCGTTGTTAGCATCCTGGTCTGCTAGCGGGTCCCGATAACGATGCCTGGTCTGACCAGGCATTCCAGAGCGGGACCCACTGCAGACCTCGTAATAGGGCAGCTCGGAATGAATGGTGCCGGTCCCTTACCAGCACCGTTCATTCCGCAGCCACCTACCTCCTAATGAGGCCCATAGTTTTTTACATTCTGTTATGTATATTGCCTTATATACTTATCCTCTATAAATCAATAAAAAGTCAAAAAATATAAAGAGCTGTCCATTTACTTAGCTGGTTCCCCAAAATGAATCTAGTCAGCTTCCTACTTGGCTCATAAGAAATATCTTGCATGTGTACAAAATTCAGTACTCTCCTCATCTTGGGGATTTCCCAGCATTTGACTCCAACACATGGAGTGTTAACAATTGGCCAATTCCATCTTCAGCATGATAATTTTGGTTCATATTATCCCCTATTGCACATATCCTTCACAAGCCAGACTTCTGCTCAACAAACCGTTACTCCCGTGCTGAGCCCTTAACAGTGAGCCTGTATGCCTCCTACAATGAACTGGCTCCACTTCTAGTTAAAGTGCATATAACTAGAAAACTTGGCAGTATCGGAATAAGATTCTATATCAACAATCGAGGTCAGCCATGAAAAATTTAGCCTACGCAGGGGCCATTTTTGTGCCCATGACAGTTTCAATATTTTGTAAGAAGTGTCTGCCGTTGATGTAGACATTGTTATGCAAGAGTATGAATCACATGATCTGTGATAACTGTGGGTGAAGTGTCACACATTAGTGTTATCTTTTTACAGGAAATTCTGGCATGCAGCAAGTCCATCTTCATGTGGGAGTAAAGTGCAATGACATCCAACAAATCGAGGAGCAGAGTCCCTCTTCAATCTGTCCAAGGATAGTGTTCTGTGCTCATTTATTCACTGCAGGAGTTGGATTGTTTGGTATCAGATGTTGTAGGTGGTGTTCGGCATGGATGTCCAGAACATGAATGGGAACAAAAATGGCACCTCAGTATGCCAACCTTTCCATGGCAGACCAGGAACAAGAGTAATTACAACAAAGGGCCCTGAAACCACTAACATAGCTGGGTTCTATTGTTGACCTGCCCTTGATATGGACAGAAAGACAAGACACTAAAACAATGCAATGACTCACTAAATTGTGTCCACAAATGCACCATGAAAACAATTGAAAAATCCAAGAAATGCATGCATATCCTGGATACAAACATCTCGGTTAGAAGGAATAACTATCTAGAAACATCTTTGTACAAGAAAGCCACTGACAGAAACAGAGGGCAAATTTCCACCCAAGCCACACAAAACTTATCTACAGCCAGGCCATCTGATACCAATGTGTATGCTCCAACAGAAAGATATGGGACAAGGAACTTGCCAAACTCTGCACATCCTCCTTGCTGAAGGGTCACTCATCCGGACAAATTGACAGGAATTTGGCAGTGAATTCAAAATACAGACACAACTTGCTACAGTAGAGAGCAAAGACAGAATTCATTACTGTGGTTGTCGCCTACCATCCAGCACAACTAAATAGGATTAAGGAACAAGTTACTTACCTGTAATTGTTGTTCTCGAGCATGGGTCTGGCATGGATTCACATGCTCATGAATATTCCCCGTCAGGCTGGGAATCCTCGGTAAAGAAAAAACCAGTATCAGTTTCGTTTCTGATCTGTCTTTCGTAGTAGTAACCAATCACTGGTCTCTGCGTCATACTGACCACAGCCAATGACTGCCCTCTACCTAAGCACCGCCTCTGGCAGCCATCTTCAGATTTGGAAGCACGTGAAGTGGCAGTATGACCAAGTGAAGAGCCGCAGAGGGGTAGGCGAGAGGGTTCGCATGTGAATCCATGCCAGACCCATGCTGGAGAACAACAGTTACAGGTAAGTAACTTGTTCCTTCTCCAGCATGGGGTCTGGCATGGATTCACATGCTCATGAATAAAGAATACATAGCAGTACACACATGCACAACCACGGGAGGTGGCAAAGGCTCAACATTAAGCATTACATCAAACTCAACATTAAGCATCTTACCTCCTCACCAGGCTCACCTCAGGCGAACAGGTTGCGCAGCACTGCTTGGCCGACCCTGGACTCCTCCCTGGAATCCCGATCGACGCAGTAGAATTTCGTGAAGGTGTGCGTCGACCTCCACGTAGCAGCCCTGCATATGTCCAGCAGGGGCACACCAGAAAGGAACGCCGTGGTAGCTGCGATCGCTCTGGTGGAATGGGCTCTCGGACGGCCAGGCAGCGGTCGGTTTGCCAACCGATGACAGTACATGATACAGCCGGAGAGCCATTTGGAAATGGAAGCCTTCGAGAGAGCCTTCCCCTGATTGACAGGTCCAAAGTTCACAAAGAGTTGTGACGTCTTCCGAAAACACTTCGTGCGGTCCACGTAGAACTTCAGCGCTCTAGCCACATCCAGCGAGTGCAAAGTCCTCTCAGCCGGCGACGAAGGCGATGGGAAGAACACAGGCAACACCAAGGGTTCGTTGAGATGGAAGTCCGACGGTACCTTGGGCATGAAGGAGGGGTGCGTCCTGAGCACTACCCTCGTGTCGTGAAAAGTCAAGTACGGGGCCTTGCAGGAAAGGGCCTGGATCTCTCCCACCCGTCGTGCGGAGGTGATGGCCACAAGAAACGCTGTTTTGCACGACAGAAACTTCAACGGGGCCGAGTGCAGAGGCTCGAACGGAGGTCCCATGAGCTTGGTCAGCACCACGTTGAGCTCCCACGCCGGGGCCGGAGCCTTCACCGGCGGGAACGATCTGAACAGTCCCTTCATAAACTCTTTCACCAGACGATGAGACCACAAGGACATCCGCCCCGTGGTTCTGGTGTATCGGGAGATCGCAGCAAGATGAATCTTGATGGACGCGTGTGCCAGTCCAGCTTTGGCCAGCGTCAGCAGGTACGGCAGTACCTGGGGAGCCGTAATCCGTAGAGGGTTAATCTTCTGTGCGTGGCACCAGACAGAGAACCTCTTCCATTTGTGTCCGTAGCATTTAATAGTCGAGGACGCCCTGGCCTTTGCAAGAACCTCTCTGCAGTCGGCCGGTATGTCGTATCCTCCAAACTCTAGCGCTGCAGGAGCCAGGCCTGCAAGTTCAGCGATTTCGGATCGTGGTGGAGGATGGCACCTCCTTCCCTGGAGTGTAGATCCGCGTCCACCGGCAGCTTGATTGGCGGGGACGTTGACAAGTCCAGAAGGTCCGGGAACCATATCTGCCTCGGCCACGCAGTTGCGACGAGGATCATCCTGCACCGTGACCTCTTGAGCTGGTTGACGAGCCGGATTAGCAGTGGCAAAGGAGGGAACGCGTAGAGGAACAGGCCCTCCCAGGGGAGCGAGAAAGCATCGCCCATGCTCCTCGCCTGGGGAAACCTGCTGGCGAACCTCCGGCACTTGGAGTTCGTCGCGAACAGGTCGATCTGGGGTGTGCCCCACCGTCGGAAGAGGCGAGCCACTAGATCCTGCCGTAGTTCCCACTCGTGGCACGAGCGCAGCTCCCTGCTGAGTGAGTCGGCGATGGTGTTTATCCCTGCCAGATGAAACGGCACCAGAAACATCCTTTGGGCGACGGCCCAATGCCACAAGTCCTGCGCCTCCTTGGACAGTGCTGGGGACCTGGTTCCGCCCCGTTTCCTGATGTAAAACATGGTGGTGGTGTTGTCGGTGAAGATCCTCACCACCTTGCCCTTGAGGGACGGAAGGAAGGACCCGAGGGCCCAGAACACTGCACGGAGCTCCAGGACGTTGATATGGAGGGACTTCTCCGTCGGGAGCCAAAGGCCTCTCGCGTGCAGATTTTCGGTGTGCGCTCCCCACCCTTCCAGGGAGGCATCCGTGGTCACTGTCTCCTGGTGGTCTGGGGTCCGGAAGTCCATGCCCGCCATCAGATGCGCGCGGGTGCCCCACCACCGGACCGCTCGGCGGAAACTCTCGTCGAGTGTGATCCTCTCCTCGAAGCCGCCCGTCGTTTGGATCCAGCGCGCGTCCAGGAACTCCTGCAACGGGCGCATCCGGAGCCTGCACATGGGAATGAGGTAGATGCAAGAAGACATCATTCCGAGGAGGGACTTGATGGACCTCACCTTGGCCGCGTCGGAAGCCAACATCCGCTGTACATTGCCCAGGATGGACCTGGTCCTTTCCTCCGACGGGGAGGCCAGAAGGGACACTGTCGAGCTTCGCTCCCAGAAACAGTGCGTTTTGCGCGGGTACCAGGTGGGACTTGGCGTAGTTCACGGAGAATCCCAGGTCCGTGAGAAGTTGGATGGTCCTTGCCGTGTGCTCCACGGCGAGCTCCCTCGTCTTGGCTCGGATGAGCCAGTCGTCCAGGTAGGGGTAGACGTGGATCCCCTCGCAGCGCAGCTGCGCCGCCACCGGTGCAAGGCACTTGGTGAATACCATGGGTGCCGACCGTAGTCCGAAGGGGAGGGCTTTGAACTGGTAGTAATGCCCTTGGACCACAAACCTGAGGAATTTTCGGTGCCCCTTTAGGATGGGACTATGGAAGTAGGCATCCTCCAAATCCAACGACGACAGGAAGTCTCCTTCCTCCAGCTGACCCAGGACGTGCTGGAGGGTGACCATCCGGAACTTCTGCGCCTTGGTGAACTTGTTCAGACGTCACAGGTCTAGGATGGGGCGCCATCCTCCCGTCTTCTTCACGAGGAAGTATCTCGAGTAAACTCCGGAGCCCCGAAGCCTCTTTGGGACGAGTTCGATGGCGCCCTTCCTGAGTACTCGAGCGCGTGGCCCCGGGCTAAGGCGTCCAGCACCCAGCGGTCGGTGGAGATGGACTCCCACACGCTGACGAAGCTCGCCAGCCGGCCTCCCACTGGGGTGCTTCGGTGGGGGCCCGACCCCACGGCCGGTTCAATCCTGTTTCGACGAGGCTTTGCCGCCTTGACCTCCTTGGCGACGACGGCGGGGTCCGCCAGACTTGTCTCGTCCTCTGTAGGCCTCCTGAGACGACGAGCGGGCCGCTTGACGGTAGGTGGAGAAACCGCCGCCGGAACCTTTGGAGGCGCCCTTGCCTCCGCTGCTCCGTAAGGGCGTCCGTCGTTGCTGCAGAACCCCAAGGGCCCGGGCCGTCTCAGTGTCCGCTTTAATGGCCTGAAGGGAGTCGTCCACTGTTTTCCCAAACAGGTTGTTCCCATCGAACGGCATGTCCAGGACTCTGGTCTGTACGTCTTGACGGAAGTCCGTAGCCTTGAGCCATCCACGCCGCCTAAGGCACACGCCGTTGCCCAACTGGCGAAACCCAGTGTCGGCGATGTCCGTCGCAATAGTGATGGCGTGGTCCGACGCCACCTCACCTTCCTGTAGGATCTCCAGGGCATCCGCCCTCTTGTCGTCCGGTAGGAAGTCCAGCAGGGGAGCCAGTTTGTACCATAGCTCCCCGTCGTAGCGGGCCACGATCGCCAAGGCGTTGGCCGCTTTAATCGTCGTCGCTGCAGACGAGATGACCCTGCGTCCCATAGCGTCCAATTTCTTTCCCTCGCCGTCAGGTGGGGAAGTCGATGTGGAGGCCGCACCCCCCCCCTACTTCTTCTTGTACCGGTCTCTTCTAGCTGGCGTCGTGGAAGGGTTCTTGAGGGCGAGGCCCTCATCCCAAATGTCGTCCAGTAGAGGCACCGCGAGGACCGTCTTCCTCTTGGCCTCGCGCCGTTGATAAAGGAATCCTTCCTTTTTCTTCTCCTCAGGGCAGAGTTGGAAAAGCTCGGATGCCCTGGCGATCATGGAGTGGAACGATCCAATCTCGTCGGGCGGAGAAGCCCTGGTGGGAGGTGACGAGGGTAGATCCTCGTCGTATACCTCGTCGTCCGTGCCCGTCGCTGCCGTGTCAGTCCCCGTATCATCCCCTCGGGTGGACGGGGAGGAGGGCTGGACGGGGCGCGACGGCTGAAAAGGAGGTGGAGGGTGAATCCTCCTTTTCTTGGGCGGGGGAACACCAGAAGGTCCCGGTTCCAGATCCCCCGACGGGAGAGGTTCCTCCGTCGGCAACGGTAGTCTCGTCCTTATCTCTGAGCATAAGGACTGTATAGCCAACAAAATGGCTGCCGAGTTGTCTTGCGGCGCTGGCAGAGGGGAATCCGACGGGCGATCAGGGGCCCCGTCGGCACCCTCGACGATGTCGTCGTCACCCGCGTCGGGATCCATCCCGACGGGCCGGTCTTCTTCCACGCCAAGGCCGTGGCTTAAGACCTCGATCAGCTCCTCCTCCGAGGTTGAAGCCGAATCTACAATGCCCTGCCCCCCCTTTTTCTTCCCCGCCGGTGATTTCACGGGGCTCCTATCGATGGGCACAAAAGAGGACTCCCTCCGAGGTGGCAGGGAGACTCTGAGCCCCGAGGTCGCCACCACTGGTGTAGCCTCCACAGGCTGAGCCAGGGCCGCCGCGACAATATCGATAGAGGGCTTGGCCGGATGGATTAAGGCCTTCACCACCTTAGGTGCGCTCACCGCCTTATCCTTGAGGGGGGGGGGGGACACTGCCTCGCTCCCCCTCCGATGGGGCCTTCGAGCTCGACCGGGGCCTCTCCAGGAGCTTTGCCGGGTGCTCGCCCTTCCTCTTACCCGACCCAGAGCGTTGGCTCGTGGCTGAAGGTGCCGGGGAGGGTGCGCCCTGCCTGGCGCCCGGAGAGCCCGACCGTTTGGCGCTCCCGGTGCCAGCGGACTCGCAGTGCTTGGCCTTGTGTTGGACCCCCGTCGCCGGGGCGTCCTCAAAGGTCTTAGAAGACCGCTCGGATTTCTTCCTCTTCTTCTCGCCTGACGGGCTCTTCCCTTCCAGCCAGTTGGCGAGACGTTGATGGCGGTCCTTCATGGTCCGCTCCGACATGTTGCCGCAAAACGCACAGTCCTTCTCCACGTGCGTCTTGTCCTCAGGTAAGCAGTAGAGACAAAAGGAGTGTTCGTCCTCCTTAAAGACGTCCTGCAGCTGGCATCCAGGGCAGACCCTGAACAGCTTTCCGGGCGTCGAGCTTCCCTTCTCCTGGGCCATGTCCGGGCCTGAGAAGCTTCTGGAGTCCTCCAAAGCATAGCTCGACGAAATCCTCACCCTTGAGGGGCGCAGACGAATCCGACACGGGTCCCCGTTGATCGGATGGAGAGTTGGTGGAGCTTGAGGCTCTTTTGACTGAAAAAAACGAAGTTTTTGAGCAAAAAACGTGAAAAAATAGCACTAACGCTCGAGAGCAATAGCACGAGGATCCCAACACATGAACGTGCGGTAAAAATCTGAAGATGGCTGCCAGAGGCGGTGCTTAGGTAGAGGGCAGTCATTGGCTGTGGTCAGTATGACGCAGAGACCAGTGATTGGTTACTACTACGAAAGACAGATCAGAAACGAAACTGATACTGGTTTTTTCTTTACCAAGGATTCCCAGCCTGACGACGGGGAATATTCATGAGCATGTGAATCCATGCCAGACCCCATGCTGGAGAAGTTTGTACAACCAATATTCAGCAGGGATGAAGAGTGGAGCGGCACCTTCGAAGAAGCTCCACTAACTACATACAAACAACTGACGAATCCTGTGGAGTCATCACTTCTACCTCACCAAGGATCTCCTCCGACATGGCCATGGGACGGAAAACAGCTACCTGATCCCGACCCTGTGGGTGGTACTATGAGGGAGGAGACAGTTGTCGGGGAGGGGGTGACCCTCCCTCCCCCCATCAGGAGAGACAGTATTCCTCCATTTATGGGAAATTAGACCTCATAATTCCTAAGTTTTTGATGGCTTGTTGTCACTATACAAATCCTTCCTGTTGTAAAACCCAGAAATCTCTTCCTGAGACTCACTCTAGGCAAAATACCATGATATTCTATGAACACCAACTCCCATAAAGCCTCATGTTGTGAGACAATGAGGCGGAAGGAGTTGATGCAGACTGAAAGAAACACAAAGTTAAACTTGCAAACTAGTTCTGATGCAGCATGAGTGCGCGGGACATTTTAAAATGTTGTCGGCACTAAAAGAAAAAGCAGAGCCAGAGAGGAAAGCAGAACCAGAGAAGGAAGCAGTACGGGAAAGGACTGTGCCAGAGAAGGCAGGCATTTCCAGGCAGCCGGCCACATTACATACCAGCGTGGCGTGAGGCCAGGAGAAACGCAGCAGTTACCGTGGCAGGACAGTCGTAGGACTGGCAGCAGAGCTACAGGAAACCTTGTCGTGCTTGGAAGCAGCAGTTTTGCCGGCGGGTAAGCAAAGAGGTCAGGAGAGCTGGAAGGTCTGCAGTGCGAGGAAGGCCATCCTAGGGAGGAAGCTTTGTTGCAGTATTCCGGACCCGTGGCATGTTGCTGCAAGACAACGGTGAGTCTGCCCAAAGTCACTGGGTACCCCCAAGCGTACCGACAGGCATGTGAGCAAATAAGAATATTTGAATACCGACCAAATAGAGTACAAATTAAAATAAGTAGTACCTGAAGCCAATGAAGAAGCACAGTAAAGTAATACAACTGATATATTGCGGTACAGTGAAACTGAGAAGTCCAGGTGAAAGAAGCACATCAGGGAGTTAACATTTGGGGAGAGATCTGGCAGATAAGTATACCAGGGTATCTGCAAGACCTCAAAGGGATTCTTGGCAGGGGAGTATACCAGGCAATCCACGTCTATGGAGTATAAGACATTGTGGCTAGATACCTGGCCGGGGAGTATATCAAGGGATCTAAGAGGTTGACGCAAAGAAGCCATGGCAATCAGAATACCAGGCACTTTGGTGAAAATTAAAAACTTTAAAATTGTAGCAAAATACCTGGCAGGGGAGTATACAACGCGGTCCACTAAAGTTACAGAAAGAAACGTACTTACTTTGCAGTACACATGGTAGGAAGTTATAACAGAAATGTTAGGAAAGTAGGTTTTTGAAGTTGTGAAGTTAAACAAAGACCTTCCAACATGGTGAGACAAAGATACCTGGTAGAGAGGTATACCCAGAGACCTGAGAATGCCAAAGAGGCTAAAGCGAATCCTATATGGACCATCCTATTTGAACAAGATGTTTTTTGTGTGAATTTGATAAAGAGTCTAGGAAGAGCTAAATGGTATGTTTGCACTGGAATTTGCTGAGTAATATAAAGAACCAAAAGGAACTGCTTACAAGAGATTTTCGGCATCCTTGAGAAACTAATTTGAAAGACACTTGCCATCATACCTACAATCTCCAGGGGAAGGGAACCACAATCTGGATCCAAGAGTTTCACCTTTGAAAAGAATTTCTATTGGATGGATCTACTTGCTTTAATTGTGAACAATGTTTTCCAAATACAAGTCAGACATATCCTTACACCTTTAGTTCTTTTTTAGGGTGAGGGTCAGAGTAGTATGTTTTGAACACAAGGACAGCTGATATGTTTTGGACGACTCGACACAGATTTAGTTTCATAGGCAGGGAAACTCTTTAGGATAGGGACAGAGAGGCCTTTATCCAACCCTTATTTTAATAAAGATGCCTGCTAATGAAAACATTACAACTTGTCCGCCTCATTTCCGACTCCTCACACAACCGAGAAACCTAGTACAATCACTGTACAGGGGTATGTTTCTACTAGATCAATAGCAAAGACCTGGAATGTACCCCTGAAACAGGAGATGCAAAACGTGCCAATACATCTGCACCAGATTTGCCATAACCCTGCAGAACTCAATACAGATACAGGTGGCATCCAACTGTGCATCATCCAATCTTGTGTTTCTCACCCAATGCAAACAATGTACCCAAGGAATTATGTAGTTGAGACCTGCAATAAACTGCAGTTTCCCAGTTTCACTTATAGAACCACAAAAAGAAAAAGAAAAAAAAAAGAAAAACCACCAATGGGTCAACACTTCACACAGGAAGGGCACTCTTTGCAGGATCAGTGATGGTTTTAAAAGTTGGCCTCTCAAATACCACACACAGAAGGACATGGGAGCTCAAGAACCTGAACATGTTAGAGCTAAAAGAAAACTGTCCAAACATAGATATAGGTTTTATGACACATTGGCAAAGATCCAGGAATGCCATCACATCAGTATCCGTAATGGGTGAGGTACACTGGACAGACGGAAATCTTGGGCATCTAAACTCAAATTGGTGACAGATTACAAAACAAGGGACACGCAGAGATTATGGTGGATACTTCACCAGTTAAACCTCAACAGGATATTTTGCAGTGTCACATTTTATATACAAACCAGGAAATATTAGCATCTGTATTTAAAGAACTACAATGTCCTGACAGTATATAAATGGTGCATAACAGTTGTATACTCAGTGAGAGGAAAAAGCTATACTGACCATGTTTCTTTATTATGTGTTTTAAAACCTTTAATTTCAACGGGTCTTCAAATATCCACAATTCTGGGAAACTATGCAGGCCAATTAAAATCTGACTGGCCTAACTTAACAGTGGCACGTGAAAATGATTTTCCTTTTTTGTTAAACGCAACTTTCAGACAGAAATGTTAACCGTTTCCAAACAGATCTATACTCCCTGATTACAGAAGTATAGAAAAGACATCCGTTTACAGATCTACATTACAGGCGTACTGTTCCTTCAGTGAATGAAGTTTAAAAAGCCATATCTTTTTGAGAACAAGCTCTGCTTTGGCTTTCTCATCCCGAATCTCACTTCGGAACTTTGAAAGTTCAAGGCATAAAATAAGCGGTGTCGCATAGCAATTTGCTAAGCAATTCTGTCAGTTTGCTAATCAAATGGACACTTGTGTGGCAAAAATAACTATTTAAGTTGACCTCAATGAAAGCACAGCTCACCCTGCATTCCTCTCTTGCCTTCTGTGCTCTATTCCCCCTCTTTTCTCTTCATGTCATAATGGTGAGAAAGTGCAGCAGTAGTCATCTCCACTCTTAAGTGCCAAAGGCATGTGTGGGAGGGCTAGGCAAGAATTGTATTTTTCAAATAATTGCAAACCAGAAATAATTGGGATGCTACTTTTACTAAGCTTTCTATATCCGGTCTGGTGCTCAACCCATGCACGGACCCATACTCCTTTACTTACTCCTTGATATTCTATATTATTATCACCCAGTTGCTTTATACCAGGTACCCTAAAATTGAGATGACCACAAACTACAAAATTCAGTCTGGTTTGGCCAGTTCTCGGCCTGCTATGCAATCCACTCTGCTAAGTCTTTCTTTCCTCGTACATAATGCATAAACAAAGCAAACTAAATGCGTAATGTTCAATAGTTCCATCCAATCTGTACATCTACAGATCTATTGCAATATCAAACACTAGTTGGCCTCCAGAGCACGCTTTGCTTTAGGTTGACCATTATATATTACAACCTACAGGAGACAGCTGGCCAAACTGTTTTCAGAGCATTTTTTATCATATCTATTTATTTGTGTCCATTCATGCAGCTAACCGTTCACATTTTATGGACACTCAGCTGTGGCTCACAGTCTTTTCGCCCACTTGCATAGTCGAGTACATTTTTTGACAGGCCAGTAGCATTTGCAAGAGATGTTTGAAACCTTTATGTAACATTTACTTGGTTTGCTGTAAATGTTAAAAAAAAAAGATTCACTGTGCATGGCGGGCCTCTGGGTGGCAGTGTGCCAAACAAAGCGGGTGTGTAGTGCCATGCACCATTGTACACTAATCATATTTGAAGTTTGTTGTCCTCCATCGTATGGATCGAGCGCATTTCTCTTAGGTTCAATGGGGAAACTAACTTACCCAACCTGCAAGTCTAGCTGAATTTTAAAGAATTTGCAAGGCCTGGCTCCTCTAGCTAATGTCTTATTTCAGCGGTATGCAAAACTGTTTTATTGTTGCTCATTTCATGTCTTGGGTACTAATAACTTCTGACATTAACAATATTAGTACACAATTGCCAATCAACTGGGTCTCTTTGCTAATCAAAAAATGTTAATTAGAAAACTCCGCTAATCAATTTTTCAAAACGAAATTATGCTCTGAAGTTAATGCTTTGTTCCATCTCTGCCTAGTATTTTTAATTACTCCAAAAAAGGGGTAAAAACCTGCACCTTCTGTGGCACTTTTTTTCAGAAAAAGATTGAAAAAACTGTTCTACTTCAAAATCACAGTAAAAAGTTTGCAATTTTTACACAACCGGCAATCAGTTTTCCAACAGCGTCACAGCACTGTAACAACCTGGACAGACTTTAAGGGGGCCATCCTCAAGATGGTAAATGATGAAAACCATACTACTGCAACAAAACATCACTGGCTTCTAGCAAATAGAAAGGCAGATTCTTCTTGAAAGATTAGTTCAACAGGTATAATTGACCAGATCTTAGCTGCATTGAATGATTCCTGAAAGGCAAGTTAGCACAAATTCAACCTGGAAAATGTGTATCCAAAAACCAAAGATTAAAATGTGGGGTGCCACAGTGATCCTCACCATGGTTCTTCAATGACTTTATGCGCCCAGTAGCTTCCATTCTAGACAACTAAACAAAGCCATTGAAGTATATGCAGGAGACACTAGTCTTTGACCGCCTAAAGGACTGATCAAAGTATACTGCGGTTCTTCCTGCGGGTGGGCCCGTAGAGTTTAGCATGGGAGAGGCATGATAATGGGCAGGAAAAGCGAGAAGGATGAAGAGCAGGCCATTTTAGGAGGGATAAGGCAGGCTCAAGAACAGCTATAAGGCTGCAGTGGAGAAAATAGCGGCCGCGAGAATAGCGTTACACACTGCAGATGCGCAGTGTCCCTGTGGTCATGCAGCAGTATTGGTTTTGAACAGATCCACAGAGGTTCCTGCACCCGAGAGAAGGCCTGCAGTTGAGCAAGGTGAGCATGGGCATTGGTGGAGGGCTTGTGGTGGACGGACTGGATAGTGAAATGGCTCCTGGGTGGATGCGTGGACCCCCCCCAGAGGTGCAGTGAGCAAGTACAGCCCAAGGAAGACTGAAGTGAGGCTGGCCCGAGCCGGAGGGAGCATATATTCAAATCCACCAGAGCTTAGTCATGGTGAGATAACAAAGGGGAGAACCGGACAGGGAGTGGTGGCATTCTCCTTAAGATTTGGGGACTGGCAGCAGACACCGCAACTGAACCAACAGGGAACCCTGCAGGAGTGAGAAAGGGGTTGTGTATCAGCAAATTGAGACACAGAAGCATAGCTACTAAACACCAGCGCACAACCAATGAAGAGCATGCAAGTCATAGCTACGGCACCAAGGGCGTCTGATATAAGGCAGAGGAGCGGTTTCCAGACACTAAGGACATGGTGGTAGCACCCGGAAGAGAATAGTGGTATCTAGTAACTATTAGCGTCATCTTGGGGACATAAGCGAGTTAACTGCGAAGGCCAACGGAAAGCAGATCGAATCAGGAAGACAGATCCACACCAGACAAAGAACAGTGCCACAACGAACCTGACAAAAGAAAGGCGCAACGGTACAGACCAGCGCAACAATGGCATCCAAGTCTAATAAGGGTAAAGAGAAACAGTCCTCGATTGACACGTTTACCAAACCTGCCCAAACAGAAGACAGTGCGTTGGCAACTGCATAGGTGACAAGGCGCAGAGGTTTCTGGGAGAGGGGGCCATCAGATTCTAGAAGCCATAGCAGCTTTAAAGTCAGCACTGGAATTTAAGATTGATGCGATTAGCATTGATGTGATGCTTCTGAGACAGGATGTCAGGACTCTAGCAGAGCGCCCAGGGGTGCTGGAGAAGGAGGTGCAAGCGAACACGGGTAGTTGCAATGAGAAATCCAAAGAAGTCTCCATACTACAGCAGCAAGTACAGAATCTCGAGAGCGGAGAAAGCAGGACGAGCACGGAGGAACACTGCATTATCAGGCTTCCAGAAGGGGAAGAAGGACCAGACCAGACGAACTTCCTCAAAAAACGTGCTGTTGCAGGAAATAGGCGCTGGCGCACTCACCCAAGGGTTTAGGGTGGAGAGAGCGCTTACAGCCCTGACTAGAAGAGTGGCACCTTGGGCGCAATCCCGGCCAATAACCCAGATCCTAAATTACCCAGACAGGGAGAAATCCTAGAACATTTTCGCAAAGGAGGGACGATCCTCTGAGCATCAGCGAACATCACTGCATAACCAGACTATACCTTCCTGGTGCAAAAACATAGGATGAGCAACATAGCAGTCAAGAGGAGATTACGAGCAGCTGATCTCAAATACATGCTGTTGTATCCAGCTAAACTGAAGGTCCTATATATAAAGGCTGCGCTGTCTTCCTCGAGACCCCGGTAGATGCGAATAAGTGGATGGATACTGTGAACATAACATCTGGGATGGAAGACCAGGCGAGAGGCGGGAACGACGAACGAACCTGTAGTGTTCAGTGGATATATACTTAGGCTGAATAGTAGCCTTCACAGAATGATCAGATATAATTGTAAACATTGAAAGATCTTGGCCGACTTAACGATCAGTTAAATGCAGGAACCACCGGCACTGTGACTAACAGAGGCGGGGCCTGAAGGAATCACACTAACCCATATTAGTTTAGGTAGGTTACAAAACTAGTATTAACGTATCCTCATGCTTCACTTCGAATACCAGCACTAGAGCCTGGGATAGGAGTGAGATGCCAGAGATCTAGATCTGGGCAAGAGTTGGAAAGGGGTTGGGGCAGTTAAAAAGGGGGGCCTACAGATGCATTCAGAAGGGAGAAAGGAAACACAACATGTGGAGAGTACTTCCTGGACGGAACCTTGATGTGAAATGGGGGAACTTAAAATAGCATGCTGGAATGTCAGGGGCTTGAAGAGTTATATAAAAACGGAACAGGGTAATGGCCTATTTGAGACGCCAGAAAATAGATATTGCCCTACTGTGGGAAACGCACATCACCAAGGAAAAACAAAACACTGACACAGAAGTGGAGGGGAACAACTGTTGGATCACCATACTCCGCATACGCCAGAGGGGTCCTTATATGGGTGACGCCATCAGTTCCGCTCAGAGTCCTTAGGACCGTCCTAGACGAAGATGGTAGGATGGTTGTGCTACATGGGATGGTGGAGAATAGGTAGATTTGCGTCATCAATGCATATGCACCGAATCAGAACACAGCAGCATACTTCCGATCACTGTATTCCAAGATCAGCCCCTGTTGGGACTGTACGTTGATATGGGGGAAATGGATTTTAATAGTACGCTTGACCCAGCAATGGATATATCAGACGAGAAATACAGTCAGCCATTCCCTGCAGCTAAAGCCCAGAGTACTACAGGAGTTTAAGCTATCCGACGTGTGGAGAGCAATGCAACCCCAGGATAGAGTATACTCCCATTACACTGCTCCCAAGAATCTCCACACAAGGTTCGACTGTTTGCTGGTGAAGAACTATTGGGATAGTTCACAAAGGCAGAATATAAGACAGGAGTGCTTTCGGATCATGCGCCCCTGGTGTTTGCGTGGCAGTATCCTCCCCCTCCCGCCCCCACCAGAGCTAGAATTCCTCCATGGAGAATTAGGGTCGAGGCGCTCAAAGATACAGGATTTTGTGAGAATGAAAAAAGGTGAAGGAATATTTCATACAGAACACGGGGCGTGTGAAGTCTACAGGTACATTGTGGGAGGCCTTTAATGTGGTGGTGCGAGGGGCGGCTATGGCAAAGTCAAAAGGGAAGCAGGATGTGATTGAGAGAGATCTGGTATAGCAGAAGCTAAACTGGAAGCCACCGAGCTGGCAGAGGCAGATCCCGAGAAAAAAGCATAAGGGGTTTCCCGCTTGCAGTAGGAATGCTTCAAACACTGGGCAAGTTGAGTTACAGGAAGTATGTGGAGCGTCAACATGCAGAGGGAGACAGGCCCGAGTGCCTGCTGACATGACTTTACAAATGTGAGACCAATGAAATGATTAGAGCAAAAGTGGGGAGTGGCGAGAACTGTGAGAAGCGAAAGAGGGGGTGCATAAATGCTTTTATGATTATTATAAGAAGTTATATGTGGAAACCTCAGAACACCCGATGTCAGATTGAGGCATTGTCACAGATGAATCTACCCAAGCTAGATGTACACAGACTGGATGTCCCTATAATCGCAGAGGAACTAGAACAGGTCATACGTGTGCTGCCAACAGCCAAGGTCCCAGTGGCGGACGGACTGGCTGGCGAATTCTATAAAGAAAATAGGGCTGAGGTTATAGCCCCTTTGCTGGAAATTCTTCACAAGGCTTTGCACATGGGCCGGCTGCCTGGGTCGCTTAGAGAGTCAATTATTCCCCTCTTGGAACCCAGTAAGTCAGCAACGGACTGCGGCTCATATAGGCCACCGTCACTGCTGAATCAAGATGGGAAGATCCTCACAGCTCTAATGGGCAACAGGCTTAAACCAGTCATTGCCAAGCTCATACACTCGGACACGTTCCGCATAGACAGACATCACAAGCAACTTGAGACGACTGCACCACATAATAGACCATAACCAAGGCAGCACGCACCAGTTAGCGGTGGCCTCGCTAGATGCGGTCAAGGAATTTGACTCAGTCAGGTGGCCTTGTCCGATAGTGCTGGAGAGGTTTGGGATGGGCCCCATGTACATTAAATGGTGCAGTTGCTCTATAATGAGCTGATAGTGAGGGTTAAAACAGGCACATATATCTCGAACAGTGGCAGCTGGGTAAAGGCACAAGGCAGGGTTGCCTTTGGTCCCCGATTCTCTTTATCTTGGCGGGAATTGCTACACAGGGGGCGGGGGAGCATCTGCTCTTACTGTGTGGGTCACATGCTTCTGTACCTGCAGCATCTGGAGGACAATCTGCAGTATATCCTAGATGTGCTAGAACGCTACACAGCCTTGATGGGTATTACAATTAACGAGCAGAAGTCAAGCCTGTTCCCTTTGGGAGGATACGCAGGACGACCCGAGCGCACCTTGCCGGTACTACCGATTAGATGGGAAGTTGTTACGTTCAGGTACCTAGGGGTTGACATATACCATGATCCGAAGACTGAGCATACGCAGAAAGTGGTAGACAAAAGGGAGCACTCCATGTCTTTCTGGTCTAGGTTGCTGTTGTCAATGAGTAGAGCAGCTTTGCTAAAAATGCTGGTGCTAACCAAGACTGCAATTACTTTGCCAATGTCCCGAATTCTATCCCAAAAACTTTTTTCAAGAGGTTGGGGGGAATATATAGGAGCTTCCTGTGGCATGACTCGAGGTGCAGGGTGTCACTTGTATGAGCAGGGAGGAATAAAAGTGCCCAATTTTGAGGTATACTTTGTCGCAAGCCAGATGCAATGTGACCAAATGGCTGTCCGATGGACACAGGAGTCTCAGTTGCTGCAGGCAGAAGCCGCCCCGTTCTCTCTCAAAGAAGTGGTGTGGACAACTGAATCTCACGAATCCCGCCCGCCCTGGTTATTGAAGTTGGGGACAGCGATATGGCGCCGGGCTTGCAAGCTGCTGGGAAGGGCTACACCATATTCTCCACAGATCCCATTGGCAACACTGAATGGGGAAGATGGGCAGACAAGGCTAATGTTAGGAAGTATTGGGAACCCAGGTGAGTGGCAATGGTGGGAGATGTGCTGAAGGATGGGATGCCACAAGACTGAGGAGCTGGCGGCAGATACAGAATACATCTGGGACAACACCTTACGTACACCCGCCTGCTAACTCAACTTAGGCTGAAATGGCCGGGGTTAGAAGAAGGGCTACAAGTGGATGACAAGCTTGAGACGCTTTATATTTTAAAAAGGAGGCGGACATGAGATAGAGGATATACAAGTTATTGATGATAGGCTGGGAGGAAGAATGGAGCATGTCAGGCAAAGATGGGAAGCAGAATTGCAAGAACAATTGTCAGATGAAACGTTGGGCAAGGCACTGGCTTATCACAAGACAGTGTCCAGAAATGCTACATTATAGCAGATTGTCATGATCTCTGCTTCCAAAAGGTCAGGGTTTTCCCAACTCCCTTGGAAGCAGATCCATAACCCAGGTTCCGAGTGCCAACCAGTCCCAATTGGGACCTTTTGGACCCAGTCCTGGCGCCAGTGGCACCAGGCTCATAAATATGCCCAGTCCCAGTGCTGGAAGCGCCGGGCTCATAATGCTTGGGTGGATTTACCTGCAGCAGACCATGCTGCTTACTTGCCTGCCAGTTGAGCCTCTGATCCTCTTCTGTTTGGAACTACTTTTCCTGTTGGGTGGGGCAGGAGCCACTCCCTAGATTCAGAACACTGGAACTCTTCTGGAAAGCAGGAACTCTTTTCTTACCTAGGCGTGGCTGTGGAAGGAGACACCTAAGCACTACAGGAGGCTATTTAAACCACACCCGATGGATGAATCTTGCTTTGCGTTATTCTGCATCCTCTGCAGCAGAACGCTCATCGTGTCTTCTGCATCTGATCCTGGGCCTAAGGAAAAAGGCTTACCATCCTGAATCCAGTCTTCAGCAACACCTATAAAGAGAAGAAAGAACAGGTTAGCATTACGGTCTTCAGTGACAGCTCTTCACTTACCTGGTCCATCGGCTGTCACCAACGCCTCGCGCTGCATTCTGGCATCTGAAAGACAAAGGCTTAACTACTCTTCGTGCGCTCCGGAGGTCCTCACACTGCATTCCGGCATCTGAAAGACAAAAGCTTACCAACTCTTCGCACGCTCCGGAGGCCTTCGGCGCTGCATCCCGCATCTGAAAGACAAAACAAGGTGCGTTTAAAGACATTGGGGAACTTTAATACTCACGTGCCATTACTCCTTTCCACATCTAACCCAGTGGGTATTCCGGCACCCTGCAGCCGCTCCGAACTTGTACCTGCAAAATAAAAAGACAGTTAGAGCGCATCGTGAAGCAGGCAACAAGCGCTTACTTACGTGCTTCCAGGCGCTTCTATTCATCACACGGGCTCCATCTTCAACTCACTTCAGCCCGTCATCCGCCATCGCCGGAACCCTGCAAAACAAGAAACATCATTACTAAAGACTTTAAAGACATTAGAATTACTCGAAACTTACCGTTCGTGCAGTAAACGACGGACAGCAGTCCTCTGAAGTCAAGAGGCCTGCTCCCCTTATCCAGTGAAGAAACTGGTTACAGCACCCTGCCCCAAGGCAGATGGAGAGCACGGCGTTCACTTACCTAAGGTGAGAGCGTTAACCTTTGGGGTTCTACAGGAGAAGAGAAAGGGAAGAAGAGAGACATTCAATAACCCAGTTCCTTAATCCCATATTTTCTATTTGCAGACATCTTACCCTTCGAGTCAGACATACAGTGCACAGAGGTCCACCCAAAGAGCCAGCCGTGTGTTACACATCACCTTTGAAGATACGGTATACGCCCAGTCAAGACCGGCGCCTCTACGGGAATCAGGTGAGCGTTACACAGATCCAATTGTATGCGACACACAGGGCAGATCTGACCGTGGGAAGAATAGCCAAGTTCAGCCAGCAAGCAATACTATCCTGCCCGAAATGTGGCCTGCATACAGATTAGACAATTCTGGGACGAGATACAGAACATTAGCGCAGGCAGGCATCACCCTAGATATCGGATCCCCCAAGGTCTACCTGCTGGGTAGCTTTGCAAGACCCAGGAAAGCTAGGTATGTAAATAAGTTAAAAGATCTGGCATAAATGCTGGCAAAACACAGAATAGCGATGGGGTGGAAAGCACATAAGGGGCCCGTGTTACGGTTGTGGTGGGGAGATCTCTAGAAATAGATTAATGCAGAGACTGTGGCCTAGCAAGAAGCAGCCAGTTGTGACCGGAACAGAGTAATATGGGTCTGCATGCTTTGAGACCGATATTAATGGACATAACCGCTGCTGGGTATGAAGATACAAGGGATGGGGGTAGGCAAGTAGGGAGTGAAGTATAAGGAAGGGGGACGCAGAATAACTCATTTAAAAAGTGTTTGTGTTATTTGATGCGAAGTGGGCCGGGGGGGGAGGAGGGTTGGGGGAGGGGGGAGTTGGTGTTTGGGGCATGGGTACAAGCACACCCAACATGTGGTGTCCAAGTTATACAGTGTTATGAAAGTCTGTCATTTACAATGTTAAACAAAACCAATAAAAATGTGTTTTAAAAAAAGCTTTGTAGAGGGTACTACCTGGCTGACTGGTGATGTCAGTCAGAGTGGTGATGTCACCTGGCTCTAGGTGGAATGTTGTGGTCTGGTTGAGTGCCTACATTCCAGGGCGCGCCAGTTGTAAGAAGAGTGAGAGCGAGCATATTCTGGGTAGTGGTGCCGGTTGACTTATGCAACAACTGCCTACTTGAGTATAACCTACCTACTAAATCGGACTTACCTGAACAGCACTGGCAGTTCTGGCTTTTCAGCAGAAAGGCTAGAAATGTTCCAGGTTTCGTTTTTTTTAAATTTATTTTTTTTTTTAACATGTCTGGCTTAAGATGAGTAGCATCACAAAACCTCACCCTGGAACTAAATCCAACTAGATCTACTTTGTTTTGAGAGATTAAAAAGAGAATTGAAAAGAACTTCTCGCTCTGTCAACTCAACTTCCATTCATATGACCCTGGGCTCATACTGTTTCTCTGTATACCGCGCATTATAACCAGCCTCTAGACTTCAACTTAACCAAATACTATGCAGGCTCCAATCATTACTCTATCCTGTAACCAAGCAGTCATCCAATCTTGCTCTTTGCTGCTGTGATTCTTACTCATGTATGACTAGTGTACACAAGCACTAGATACGCTGGACCCTCCAAACCAATGAATGTTATTTCTACTATGCTAATATGCCTCCTACTGTTGTGTTATAATCTGTATCTCGATTCTTAACCTAACCAAGACCCTGTATCTTCAAAGCACGATTGTATTTCTTAATCATACATCCCTGCAATTTTGTTCTATGATGTGGAGACGCTTGCTATTGTATGTTTAATGTATTTAAGTACTGCCAACCTATCACAGCTACTGGCCTCTTACAGCTCCTCTCCATATAGTGTATACTAAACTCTTCCCTACCACCTTACTTACTATATGTCCTAGCCAACAGCATAATGTATATGCACCACCTAGGGCACCCATTAGGCTTGATCTAGCATAGTACCCATCTACAATGATTACCCTGACTTGTTAGTCCCAAGCACCCTACAGCCAACTATGCTCTTGGCCTGCAGCACGCTATTATGAAGTGATCAATGCTCCAGATTCGCACATACCATACTAGATTGCACCAAAGCCCAAGCACACACAAATCTAGCAAACTGCACCACTCTTAAACTTGTAACAGCCTTATCTATAGCTACACTAGTATGTGCACTGCTGACAATCTTACATCCACCATTACCACCTAACACGCAGCAAAAGCAATCCACTAACAAAATGAGTTTAGTCTCGCACCACCCCAAACTCTCCACTAAATGTTCCAATGGCTCATATATACAGTTAGGCACAGGCCTAGCACGCCTATTGTGTCACCGACAACCCGATACCATGCCCCACTCCATTCCTATCCAATACACCAGCATTCACCAAAGAAACAGGCTATCCTCCCGCACCACTAAACTAGTCACCTCACACCACTCCGAGTCTCATACCCACCCTCCAAATAAATATCACCCAAAAAACCAACTAATACGATGTTCTGACACAATCCAAACCTAAAACCAATCGCCAAACCAACCGGAGAAACACTCCACTTCGTACCCCCCATCCCTCTCCCTCACACCTCAATACAGTAACCCATCACTTAGCACCAAACTTTTACAAGGGGCTCTACTCAATGCTAGATCTCTAGGGGCACACGCCACTGACATCCACAACCTTATTCTTGAACACAATTTAGACTTCATAGCCATAACCGAAACCTGGCTCCATGCAGGCTCAGGACCACTGCTCTCACTAGCTATACCTGCCGACTATTCTATACTTCGGTCAGATCGACGGGAATCCACGGGAGGAGGACTTACAATTATATTCAAAACATCAAAGTTCAGAGATTGTAAAACAAACTACCAGGCTACGAACTCATATCACTAAAACTAGCCACCGAACCTAAAACTATCAATTTACTAATAGTGTACAGAATACCAAGCGCCACAAATAATCCAGACACTGAAATACCACTACTCATTTCCCCATTAATCAAACCAAATACAAAATTAATCCTAGTCGATATTAACTTGGGATACAACGACCAAACAGACCTCAAAGCCTCAGCCTCCAATAATGCATTCTTAGAAATGCAATTTAAACAAATTGTTAATGCCCCTACCCATGCCAAAGGACAAGCCCTCGATTGGATCCTTACTCTGAATACCACTGTCCACCTAAAAGACAGTTATTCTGGACCGACCACTCCCTCATCACTTTCGACATCGCAATGAATGAACCCACTCCTCCCACACCTCCTGCGTTGCCCACTATGAGAAACTCAAAAAAACGAACCTCAGAAAATCTAATGCCACTGCTAAACAAATTATTAAATACTCAGCCACCACCTATGCAGAACCCAGAAGAGACTGCTATACACTATCAAAATTGCATAAAATTAGCGATTGACAAAATAGCACCACTTGGATCAAAACGACTCAAACACAAGCCTAGTAAAACCTGGTTCAACTAGAACCTCAAGAAGGAAAAAAAAAATAGCACTAGAACATCTGCTCAGAAAAATCCCCAACAGTGAATCAAATAAAGAACTCCAACTAGTTGCCAAATCCTACAAAATGGAAATCTACACACAGAAAGCCAACTCACTCAACACACATTGCTAATGCCTCCTCCAACAGCAAGGAGCTATTCACTATCAAGTAATTGGAAACACCTATTCATCCTCCCAGTACAGTCGTAGTAAGCAAAGCATGGTGCTCCACTATTCAAGATGCACTAGCTACCAAAGTTAGCACGCTGCAAAATAAAATCGAAACCCAAAACAAAATACTAGGCACTTCCTCCGAGACTGCCTTTCTGTCACCTATAGATACCACATCTAATACACTAGGCTTTCATTTCACACCAGTAACTGCAGAAAAAGTACAAAAACGATAGCCTCACTGAAACCCTCCAGCTGCAAAGGATAACTTCCGTGCTAAACCAGTCAAGGACTGCACTACCACACTAGCACCAATCACCAATTTTGTAAATACCTCTTTCAATACCAACTCCATCCCGGCCAACATCAAAGAAGCGTGGGTCACCCCCTCCATAAAAAAACCCACCCTAGATCCCACCATCCCCACTAATTGTAGACCCATCACCACAGTCCCCTTCCTTCTTAAAATCAAAGTTAAAAATTGCCTACACCCAAGTCCAAGCCCACATTGAAAATAATAAACTACTAGGGGAAAGACAAACATGTTTCCGCCCTGGACAGCACCGAAACAGCACTGCTGGATCTGAAAAATCAAATGGATGCGGTCAGGAACTCAGGAAACCTATGCATCTTACACCTACTTGACCTGTCCGCAGCATTTGATTTAGTATACCATAGCAACTTGTACCAAACCCTAGCCAATAACTTCCATTTCGCGAAGGAAGCCACCACGTGGATCAATTAATTCCTCTCAGACCGTACATCAAGAGTAGCCCTAGGCGACAGCAGCCGATCCCATTCCAGTCCCGCTTGGAGTTCCCCATGGTTCATGTCTCTGCCCCACTCTATAATGCATATACTAAATGCCTAGCCAAGCTCCACCCACAATATAAATCCATAGTCATTGACAAAACCCCCCATCCCAATCTCTAATCAAGTAAAAATCCTAGGGGTCTACCTAGACTCGTCTCATCAGGTGCAAACACATCAGCGCCCTGGCCTCCACGACAGCCTATACCACTAAACTCATCACATTAAGTCGCCCTTTCCTCACCCAACAAAACTGCATCACATTAGCAAGAGCCCTCATCCTAACTAAAGTTGACTATTGAAACATACTCCTACAAGTCCCCTCTAAAAAACAAAAAAAAACAAAAAAAAACAAAATGCAGTTACACCAGAACAAAGCACTAAAATCAGCATTAGGCATAAAAAAGGGACCATATATCACCACAGGAGAGGCGCACACTGGCTACCCATTCAAGCCAGGATACTCCACAAAACGCTCACACTCCCACACAAATGTGTCACAGGTGGAGCACCCAGCTACCTTAACAAATGCCTAAACCGCAAAGTTACAACCAGAACCCTCAGATCTAATGCAAACCTACATCTACACATCCCGCGATTCAGTTATGTAAGAACAGGTTGCTCCAGCTTCACTGTAGCAGCCCCCAGAATCTGGAATTCACTCCCAGCAAATATCAGTAATGAGCCTGCCCTGAACAAATTTAAGAAACTTCTCAAAACATGTCACTAACAAATAAACACCAATGCTCTTCCAGGCTACGTAAATGTCTTGTACCGCTGTAATTATGTTATATGTAATAACCAAGTCTGAAACTGTGCTGAATTGTACATGCACCCATTAAGTCTAAGCTTTTTCCTGCAACTACGCCGTGATACCCATGGGTTTGGGCGTATAACAAGTGCAATAAATAAATAAAACCTATCAAAAAACTTTCTGAAGAGTTTTTTTGATACACTTTGTTAAAAAGGTATGTTATGGTTACAAGTAAAAACCGAAAACCCACAGAAACGCGCCAGTTATGTTAAGCTAGGTAAACATAATTTGCGCCACCACCGCGCATTAAGACCAACACCCAAGACATTAAAGAGGACATCACAAATTTGATTGATGACAACACACGAAATTAATTCTGATGAAGTCCATACAAGGGGTTGTGTTTATAATGTTGGTAACAAGATGTGAGGGGTAATCTGTAGACCGATCATGAACTACTTAATGTATTAAAGAATGTATTCCTCTAAACGAAACATATTGGAGTGTTGTTAATGCATGAAGCTAACCATACACAGTTATATTGTGCATGCTGCAGCCATTGCCTAATATTTTTAAGCTGCTAATTTTGGATTGTAAAATAATGAATGCTACTGAGTTTTCAGTAATGTTAAACATGGAATAAAAAGCTACCAATTCATACTTACTACAAACTTGTGTTAGTACAAACAATACATATGAAGACCCACAATGCATACAAATCTGAGGCACATGCAGGGAAACTAAAAAAGGAAGAAGGAAAAACATCCCCAGGAAAAATGTCAATAACCTTAAAGAACATCTTCATGTGTACAAATGACATGTGTGTTCGAGGTCTGCTTATTGCCCCGTGTATCTGCACCATGAGCCGAGACCAAACCCTTTAATAAAAGGTAAAGGGCCAAACGTCCCATTAATAATGTGTTTTGTGTGTTTTTTGTGTGAATTTCATAGGTTCTCAGTAAAAATGTTTCATGATGTATAAAAGTTAATTCCTCCAAGTTGTAGTTGAATTGCCTAGGGCATGAGCCTCGACCATAATCCAGGACCACCAAACTATCCCTGCTACCCACTGCACTTACCCTGCATCCTAGTTCAGAGTCCACTATACCCAGTGCTCATGCCTGGCAGCCATGTCCAATCTACACAGTCAATGCGGCATGGGCTTCGGCCATGCTGCATTCCCCAATAGGCAAATGTAGGCATTTGTCCTTACCGAGGGGCCAGTCCCACTGTCCAGGCAGCAAAGTTACATAACAATTTTTTGTATGTACATTTTGACACTTTAAAAAAATAAAAACAAGACAGATTTGCAAAACAACGTTGGAGGTCCTTGCTGATGCTCCTTGTGAATGTTTGCTGCAATCCTGTCCAGCACTTTGGGCTGTAGCCACGGGTAGACACTATTTTTGTCATGATTCCTGCCCCTCATGTCCCCAGGCCTTCAAGATGTCAGGCTGGAGCCAGGCCACGATCACCTACATGGCCCTCAAGGGCCTCTCCATCCCTCCAAAGACCCACTTGGAGTCAGACTTGGCGCTTGTGGCACCAGACTCACTCACTCCCATAGGATAATATTGGGGATTGGACTTGAAGTGCATTGATGGGGACAAGATGGATGCCCCCACATATTTTGGTTCCCAGAACTGCATGTGCGGTCTAGTCTTTTGGGTGTGGTTCAGCCCAGAGACTATTTAAGCCACACCCAGGCTAAGAAACATGCTTTGCGTTTTCTGCACCTGCAGTGTGACACTCACCGTGTTTGGATCGGTCTCCAGTAAGCCGGCATCTTTCTTCTGCGCTCAGCTCCTGCAAGAAGAAAACCGTTAGGAACAGCCTTACCTTGCGGCACTTCTACCCATCATTCATCGCTCCTTCTGTTCTGCGGGCATCTTCGGCAGTGTCATTCCCATCCCGGCACGCCGCTTCCTAAGGAAAAGGAACAGAAAAAAGGCATTAGTAATCATTCTACAAATCTTCGCTTATTTTTAAATACTGTACGAGCTTCAAACGCCTACCTGAATCCCAGCCGCTCGGGGGGGGGGGTGGGGGGACTCTGTCTCCGGAACTTCTTTATCCATCTGCAAGAGGGAAAAGACTCCAGGTTAGCGTGGAAACATCTAGAGGCGCAGCGTACCACGCTTACCCACCACATTTGTTCTTCATAACCGGCATCCACGCTGAAAACGTTGCAGCACCTAAAAGAGACAGAAAAATAACTCAGTTCAATGCAAATACGAAAGGGGTGCCTCGCGCTCTCTCTCTTACCTTCAGTGCTACTCATCTCAGCAGCACGCCACCATCCCCCGGACGCCGGCCATAATCTAAGGAAGGAAAGTAACGAAGTTAGAGAACTGTTCAAAAGACTCATACTTCCCTGTTGGACCCTTGCCAGTGAAGTAACTAGGCAGCAACGAGCCTGCATCAATCAACGCGCCCCTGCGCTGAAAGCAGGACGGAGAGCACACTATCCAAGAAAACAAGGGGAGCTGTGGATCAAAGGGAAGGGTTGGACCCCGGGGAAGAAGGGGTTCAAGCACACAGACAATAGGTAGTTAAACACTACCAATCCTGTGTTTCAGGCCCAGTCGAATAGCCTCCAGGGAACGGTGCAAGGTCGTAAGAGGTCAGAACAGGCTGAGTGACGTCCCCGTGGATACCAGGTGAGCGTTTCAATTTTCCCATTCAAACCCATCTAGCTTTCGAAAAATGTTACCACATACACGTTACCATGGTCCCTGGTGGCAATGCCCATTTTAACCTAATTGCCGGTCCCTCGTGGTCATGGTCAGTAGCCAGATTGTCTGGGTCATGGCAATGCCCTGGAAATTTGCCCACAGGCTATATACCACACTCACCAAAGGTAGATCACTATTTTTTTTACTTGAATATAACGCTTCAAAAAATAAAGCACAGGCACATTTGCAAAACCATGCTTTCGGGTCCTTGCACGAGTTTGCAGCAAATCCGTCCACGTTTCATATTTTGAAAAGTATCCAAATATACGTACAAGATATTGTCACATAACTTAGCCCCTACTTCACCAGATCCATTCAGACTTCGCACAAACATTCAAGGTTGGGTCTATTATCTTTCTAATAACTTTTGAGCAGGTCCGTCAAACAGCAATAAAGTTAAAAGCCAGACCCCCCCCCTCTAATTTTGCCCCTTGACAAAATCCCACCATTCAGACTTTGTGAAAAGGTTTCAGACCTAGATGTGAATGTTTTGGCAAACTTTTGTGCAGATTTGTCAAACATCACCAAATTTATAAATCGTTCAAATATTTTGCTTTAAACCCACCACCTAATGCGGAAATATGCATGATGTCCCCGAACATCCGGAATGAGGCACCACCCGATTTTTGCCTTTTACAGCCTATATCATCCTCATCACCCCTCACCTCCCTAGAGATGGTTTTATTAGTTTGACAAGTGCAATGTTGTGTTTTTTTAATATGTTTTTACCGCGGTGGCTGAGGACTTGCAAATCCAACATGGTGCAAGTTTCAAAAGTTTTGACGCACCTCACGTTTTTAATTGACCAATCAGCGAAAGGAGTGTCTTTATATGCGGTGTCCGAACAGACCTTCGGTTTTTGGGAACCGTTATTAAGTGAAAGCGTGCGTGATGGCCCAGAGGACAGTGGGGGACCTGAGGCTTTATCAAAGGTCACCGCATAGGCCTTGATGCTCGACTGTCTTCGAGAGTTGGCCGTGGGTTATGTCCTTGGTGCGTTTGTGCTTGTGTGCCATGGCCGCCTGGTGTCTCCTCCATCACAGGACTGCCGGCCTGCTTCTCAGAGTCGTGGGCTTGCACTTAGGGTCCGGACGGATCCAGATCGCCCTCGGCATCACTCATGACCCCGTAACTGCCCTTGCTGGAGTCGTTCATTATGTCTATCAAAGCCTCGGCTTGCATAGCATGAGCGGCCCAGCGTTTTGTCCACCGATCTTGTAGGGTATTTGGCCAGAAAAGTTAAGATTTACAGTGCTTTTCGACATGGTCGCCTCGGGAGACAGTGGTTGCCCACTCTGTGTGCGTCTTTCCACGGAAATTCATGGTTGCAAGAGGGACAATTTAAAATTGTGGTTTGTCCATTACATTTAAACATGGCATTTGGCTGAAACCAGAAATAAAGGGGATAATCGGAAAAACATTCTCTGCCTACTGTAATGGGCGAAAGCCCGAAGTGGCCCGTAAGGCTGTTGGGCGTCGATCGATCAGTCGCTGAGGGTGTTCGTCAGGAGTCATTGAGGGGATGAGCAGTCATACAGTGAGGCGAACAATAAAGGAAAGGAATACATTCTACAAATGTAACTTTAGCAAATCAAAAGGCATCAGCCTAGAAGAGAACTCCGCATTTGGGACAGAGTTGGATGGCAGAAAAACCTATCTGCGGGACCTTGACGCGTGAAGGACCGTGGGTAAAGTACACGTCACTAGGGATAGTATTACCAATCACGCCCTGTCGATGTCAGTTTTTGAATTTCGAAAACGCGACTTCCACTAGATGTTGGACTATGCAGAGCATGTGATCTTAGCAGATCCACAAGCATATATCCATTTTGCAGGTCCTTCAAAATTCCTTCTCTTATATGTGCATGGGCTTTGCAACAGGAACATGCAGAATTCAGCTGGTCATGACTTCCCACATCCGCTGAATTTCAAGGTTTTTGTTGTGCTAAATCTGGTCAACTTAACTGCACTTTAACGTTTTTTCAGTGAATTTTAAGGCTTTTGTTACACCATATTTGTATGGGCTACTAGCCATGGCCTTTGGCAATGCCCGTTTCTTTTACACCCACTAGGTCTCCACAGCCTTTGGCAGTGGCAACTAAACATGCCCTGGCCACTATACACTATTCACACCATTCTCAGTAACTTTCATTTTGACAAATTATTTCCAAAATGTCCTGTGAGGGAGTGCCC
Organism: Ambystoma mexicanum; assembly: GCF_040938575.1. Classification (NCBI taxonomy): domain Eukaryota; kingdom Metazoa; phylum Chordata; class Amphibia; order Caudata; family Ambystomatidae; genus Ambystoma; species Ambystoma mexicanum. Next base: position 1,002,855,903 of record NC_090924.1, read on the forward strand.
TTGACAATCCCTTGGTTTAGAAAGTTTCCAAATTCATCCAGCACATCAAAATGTTATTAGCCTCGCTAAGCCTCTCTGCTGTAAAAACCACCAAGACCAATATAAAGGTTTTAAAGATAAGGGGGGCACCCCCTTCTGTGTAAAATATTTTATAGTCTACTGGATGAATTTACCCAAACCAGTCAAGGACATCAAGTCAACGCTCTGTGCCTAAAAAGGTTTGGTCAAATCTGCCAAGCGGTTTTCACGCTCCGGCTGTTCAAAAGCTTTTTCATTTTAATGTATTGTTACCTGTTTGGAGGACGCATGACAAACTTAGTTTTCCAGATGTACAATATGGGGGAACACACTAGCCAAGTAACCGCTCTGCCTGTGAACATGTAAACAAAAACAAAAAAACACAATGCAAGTTTGCTAAAGGTGGATTCACTTTTCTCCAGCATTGGATCTTTCATGGATTCACATGCTGTGAATATTCCCTGTTGTCAACCTGGGAACCTCGGTCACTTTAACTTTGCAGATTCCAATGGAAAACTGCGACACTTCAGTGTCCTATCCACGTCCTTTTTGGGTGCTTTAGTCCCCAATAGGACGTAGGGTATAAATAGCCCCACCCCTGCGGCTTCCACTCAGATTTTAACCTCCAAAGTAGAAGGGGGTGCATGTGAATCCATGAAGGATACCAACGCTGGAGAAATGGAGTTACAGGTAAGAAACTACTCCCTTCTCCAGCATTGGACTTTCATGGATTCACATGCTGTGAATAGATTACATAGCAATACCAATCATGCATGGCGGAGTGTAAAAGGAAAACCAATGAACAAAACTTAATCTCATATATGAGCCAACAAATCCATCAAGTGAAAAATCTCAAAATAAACACCCCGAAGCTGCGGGGCTTACCTAATTGGAAAAGGCGCTGCAGGACCGCACATCCCACCTGCACATCACCATGCTGCTGCCCCAGACAGTAATGCCAGGTAAAGGTATGTGGCACAGCCCAGGCGGACACCTGGCAAATGTCCACCAGCGTAATCCCCGACCATAACGCCGCCAACGAAGCCGTGGACCTCGTTGAGTGAGCTTTAGGAGTCGTCCTCAAAGGCTTCCCAGCTTTAGTGTGGCACAATGAAATAATAGAAGAGATCCAACGGGAGAGTCCTTGTTTAAAGATAGCCTGTCCCTTGCTGGACGGACCATATGCCACAAACAGCTGCCTCGACTGAGCTTGATTCAAATAAAACTAACGTCCAGAGAATGCATGGCCCGTTCTGCAGGTGTGGATGACAAAGCAAAAAACGAGGGCAAACAATAGAAGAGTTTGTGGAATGCCGTTGGCACTTTGGGGATAAAGTGCAGGTTATTGGCCAGAACAACCTTATCCTTCAGAAATCTCAAGTATGGAGCATCGACGACCAATGCCTGCAACTCCGATATCAGCCTGGCCGAAGTAATAGCCACAAAAAAACCACCTTCCATGACAAACTTCAAAGAAGTAGTCTACATCGGCTCAAAAAGCGGTTTCATCAGAACTGAAAGTACCACATTAAGGCTCCATACCGGTGCAAACTTCTTCATAGACAGAAAAGTTTGAAATGACCCCTTCATAAAATGTTTCACTAACTGGTCACTAAACAGAGGAGCCGCATGACTCAGTAATGACTCCAGGAGCTCACCCTCTTCAGGATACGACTGTGCGCGACCTTCCCTCCCCGGCAACCGAGCCGGAGGAGACTACATGGGAGGGGCCCCAGGAACACCGACCACTGATACCACCGGGTTCATATTCGGAGGAGGCAACCTCGCATCCAGCTGACCCAACGACTGCAGCGTGGACAGTACTTAGAGGGACAAAAGAGACTGTGGGTTAACCAGCGGATAGCCTGCCGGACCAGCGCCCATTCCACTGGACGTCGAAGGACCCACACTTTGAAGGCCCAAAGCAGACGGTCCCAGCACAGGATCCTGGTCGTCGTCAACCTCTGATGACACAGAAAAAGTCGCCAGATCTTGATGCAGAATGTTTCCAGGCAGAAGTGAACCAAATGCGGAAGACTGCCACGCCCCACATCAACGACAATCGTCAGTTTCCACTTGTGTGGAAGAGAACAGCATCGGCCCACTGTTAATCACTGTGGTCACTGGAGCCACCGACACCACTGTTGACGGAAGTGTAGCCTGCAGTCCAACTGTCTACGACGGGTCCACCATCGACAAGGTTGTCGTCGGCACCGCCTCCCTTGGTGTTAATTCACCGGAGAACCGGCTTTCTTGGCATCACTGGACCGGTGTTTAGAAGCCTCCTGGCCCCCAGAAGACAAGTGCTTCGATGACTTCCTTCGGCTTGGATAAGCTCTTCTCCTGCGCCGTCGACTTCTCAGGCCTACTACCAGACCCCCGGTAATTGTCCGACCGACCATGCTTCGACGAAGATGAACCCCTTGACGGCTGCTTATTTGAAGAAGATCTACTGCTCTTCCCGACCTCCGACGCTAGCACAGCAGGGCGAGGTTTCTTGGCCAGAGGTTCGGCCGACACCGCACGGCGATGTTCCGCAGACTTCACAGGCCACGCCGAGGACATGCTCTGGACTGGCCACGTTCTGGACTGACCCCACCTCGGTATGTGCCTTCATTGAGCCAACAAATAAGCCGCTGATTGCGGCCCTTAAGAGTCTTCTGCGAGAACCCCTGACAAATCTCGCAAGTGTCTGCCGAGTGATGGGATAAAGGCAGTAGAGGCAATCCATATGGCCGTCACCTTCATATACACCTTCAACCCACAAGTAGCACATGGCCGGAAAAGAGACTTCTTCGGAGCCCCTGAAGCCATCGAAAATCTCGAGTATAAAGACGCACAAGCAAAACACGAACACAAGGTGATCCCAACAGTTTGGAGACCGTTGAAATCTGAAGGGAAGCAGTGATGGCGGGGCTATGTATACCCTACATCCTATTGGTGGGGACTAAAGCACCCAAAAAGGACACCGATAGGGCACTAAAATGTCGAAGTTTTCCATAGGAAAACACTAGGTTAAAGTGACTGAGGTTCCCAGCCTGACAGGGAATATTCGCAGCATGTGAACCCATGAAAGATCCAATGCTGGAGAAATCAGTCAATCCACCTTTAACAAACTTGCATTTTTTTTTTTTTTATATGTTTACCGGCAGCATGATTACTTGGCTAGTGTCCCCCTCCATCTTGTACATCTGGAAAACTAACACATTAACACCAGCCTCAAACACACCCCTCCACCAGTGTTAACTTCCTTTACACATTTATATAAGTAAATTTGTGCCCCCTCTGCTATAGTGTGCGCCTCTTGTACAGTGGGATTCTGAAATAGATACTGCCTCTCCTGTATTAATTCATTAGACCGTTTCCGGGATGTATTCTTTAGTTGCTGTGAAGATGCATTTGGCAAGTTGAGTTGGCAACAAACCTTTCAAGTTTCTACAACTCTGCACAGAAGATCTTTTTATGAACAAAATAGCATTGCAATTAGCACCAGGTCTTCAGACAGCAGTGCCTTCTCCATCACTATTTATGTCCACATCATCTGGCAAATGTTAGATCATGGCACAGTTCAACCCTTCCTTTGTTTTAGTCCAAAAACTATTCAAACCTTACACAAAATGGCACGACCAAATGATCACTTTCAGGGCATCGGATAATGGGGTTCACTGCACTGCGAAGATTTCAGTGTTTCAGGGTACCTCTAGCGTGTCAACATCATCCTAAGTCACAAGCTCATTTTCCAGGAACACAGGTAAGTAAAATGTGGCGCTCTTTCTTGGGCGTTTCTTGGCGAGTACAGAAAGCCTATTCAACCCTTAACGTGTATGCACAGAGGTCGGCTTGCACGGATCCCTGCTCACATGCAGCACCTAAATTTAAACAGGATGCTGCTTAGCCCTGCTAATTGAAGGCACGATACAACATGATGGGTAACCGGTGTCTGAGTAATCGATAGATTGCTGGTCAAGAGGCCACCAATGAGATTTGAGAGCGCAATTACGGGCCTATGGGTGCTTTGAAGGTCAATAATACTGTGTACATAACACAACAAAATATAAGTCCTCTGCATCCACGGCAGTTGTGTCAAACACTGCCCACCGAGCTTGAACCGTCAATCCCACATTGGTCTTTTTCCAAATCATCTCCACTATGTAAGAATGATGGCAAAGGAGAACCAAGTGTAAACCTCTTAATTCAAGCAAACACCCAATCAACTGGAGGTGCCTGGTCCCCAAATGCTGTTCATGGCTTTCCACTATTCCATTTCTCACACTGACATTCCAGGTGGTATTTCAGATCAGTAGTGACTAGGAGTATGTGTAATAGTTTGTAGAATGTATAGGAGTGAATGGAAGGTTAGAACATGCAGGGACCTGGGTGTTCTGGGGATGACCGTTAGTGCTGCAGCATGAGACCTCTAACTGGAAGGACGTGTCTGCCTTATTCTCCTTACCACTTAACTACTTGTATACTGCAGCAATAAAAAGTCTTCCTTTTTTGTACTTGCCTGGTCTGGCGTCATACCCGAGTGGATGGCGCCTGCCTCTCAACACGAGAGGCTTCATTATCCTAGAACATCCATGGATTAAACTACAGGGAATGGCATGTGACAGCATCACCACATCAGTTATTCCAGCACTTCACTCGGGTGTTAAATTAGAGGCAAGGGTACAATTATTGTGTAATGATGCAATGCCACAGTAGCATACAATCATTTTAGTGGTTTGCTGTTGGAACCACAAAACGGTAAGCAACTGGGGTGGACGTGATAACTTATAAGGACTACAACCCAGACAACCAAAATGGTACTCGAACAGAACTGCAACATTTTCATTGCTGATAATCTGCAGCATCAGTGTGGTGTGACTTGCAGTGTTCTTAATCAAACGCTGATGAACATACTGTAATTGGTGACTTCTTCAGTTCCATGGGAGCGAATGGTGGCAGACAGAATTGTATAGTAAATTTGCATTCTATTCATACATAATCATATTACCACCATTCCAGAAAGATGAAACGTAGTACGTTTTCATTTACTATTAGGAAAGGGATTCCTGGGACTGAAGTTTGATTTAAATCAACGAATGAAAGCTACAGAGAAAGCATGCACTCTTTCATTCCATTACTTCAAATAATCTGGAGGGCAAATCAATCATTAAAGGTGTCTTTTCAGGATATTTTGACACTGCAAACTCCAATCCCTCCCAAAAAAAATAGATAGAAGCTATATATGCAGGGCGGAATTGGAATGCTGTGTGCCCGCGCACATGCAGGATTTCAATACATGAATGCGCAAATCATCTGGAGTGAGATTCTGGTGGTTCCGCACAAAATTATGGATACAAGCGTTCATTTACCTTCAGCCCCCGCCTCCGTACATGTGGACGAGGCGGGAAACCCAGTGCCACAATCCAAGACCGCAGTCGCTGGTATGTGAACTTAGATTTTCACAGGTGAAAGCCATATTTCTATGCGAGTGGGCCGCTGCAAGTTAATTTAAGCCACTATTTATGCTTTCTCAGCCCCCACCCTCCCAGCTATCATTCAAGGAGAGTGCTGTGCCAAGTGGACAGCAGGTCCGGCAGTTCCCCCCTGAGTTGTATACAAAGCACTGGCTGCTAAAACTAAACGCATTACAACTGCCCACCGAGGAATCAAGAGCACTGCTCACAGCCGCCAATACCTCCAGAACACTATATGTGGATAACAGGAAATTCCGCTAGCACTGTACAGGCATGGCATCAGACCCTGTTTAAGAAAGTACCTAAAAGGTAAGTAAGTGTTACTCACCAGAGTGATTAACTTACTCCTATTCCTTAGTCTCCTTTACAACATCCTGCATGGGCGTCCCTCACTAGGGACTTGAGCTGAACCTGTCCAACAGAAAAATAATTTTCCCTCCAAAATATATACGCTCTCAGGAGCTCGGGCCTGGGAGCATGCGCTTCCCTAACCCTGTCCACCGGCGTCGCACCTCAGTCTCTTGACAGGTCGGCTGTATTAACTGTTCAACCTTGCTGCTCTCATTTTACATGGAAGGATGGTGGGCCATATGGAGGAAAGGTGACTAAGGACTAGGAGTAGGTTAGTCACTCCGATGAGTAACAATTACTCCTACAACCCATCCCCTTTCCTCCATCCTGTAAGGGTGACTACAACTGATGAAAACACCCTGGAATGAGAGCTTGATGCTCCAAGCAAACAGATTACAGAGGACAGCCTGCCCGAAAGCTGAGTCAGCCCCGGCACTGGTATCCAGACAGTAGTGCTTGCAGAAGGCCGAGGGCCCATGTCGCTTCCAATTACTTGGCACAGTACGCAACGTTGGAAGCCAACAGCCGCTGCCTTAGCCCTTATAGCGTGAGCTAACATTTCCTTTGGTGACTCTTTGCAATGAGCCTTGTATGCCTCTTGGATCGCAGCAGTCATCCATCTGGCTATTGAAGTCTTCGGCGCTTTCTGTTCAGGCCTTGAGCCTCCAAATGTGCAAATAAGGCCGTCTTGCGAAAGGTCTTCATCCTGTCGATATATATTTTAAAGTTCTTCTGACGTCCAAACAGTGGAGAGCCTTTTCGGCGTCTTCCTTGGGGTTTGGAAAGAAAGTGGGGTGAGAATGTGGAAAGAGGAGACCACTTTTGGAAGGAACCTGGGGTGTTTGCGGAGCACTACCTTGTCCTGATGCAACAGTGTAGGGCTCGGAAGCCACCAGAGCCTGAATCTAGCTAACTCTACAAGCTGAAGTAAAGCCCACTAGTAGCACTTATTTGTACGTGACCAATTCTATGTCCACTGAGGCCATGGCCTCAAATGGTTTGTGTGCAAGGGCGGCATTAACAACTTTAAAATCCCAGACAGGGTGCAGGAGTCCGACAGGGTGTGGGGTGTGAAGCCTGGCCAAACGTGCTAGATGCCTCTTCACCATAGGATTAACAGAGGCGAAGGTAAACCTGTCAGAATCCCTGTATTCTGAAATGGCAGATAGGTAGGTTCTCCAGGTGTCGACCTGGACCCATGATATGGCTAAATACACAGAAAAAGACAACACCTGGTCCAGAGTGCACAATAGCAGGTCTACTCCTTTTTCTTTGGAACAGAAGCAGAAACTGGTCCAGTTGCTCTTGTACTGCTTTGAAGTAGCCCAACTCATGGCTCTCTGAATGATTTCTAGGTTGTCTCGAGACAGCGGGAGATGTTGCAGCGTCACCTGCTCAGGTACAAACCTGCTAGGGCTAGCCTCTCCGGGTAAGGGTGAATCACAGTCCACCCTGCTGCACCAGGAACAGGCACTCTGAGCGGGAGAGGGACTTCTGGTTGGGCCGACAGCTGCCGGAGGTCTGAGATCTGAGGCCTGGCCGGTCAATGCGGCGCTATGAGGATGAGACGCAGCTGCCAGGATTGTCTGATCTTGCAAACAACCTTGTGTATGAGCGATGTAGGATAAAAAAAGCGTATGCCCACATCCCATGCCACGGAATCTGGATTGCATTCCAGAGGGAACCATGCTCTGGTGACCCCCTGCTGAAAATCTCTTGAAGGTCTTGTGTTCAGTTGCCACACAATTGTTGGAGCCCATGAGTGTGTCCGCCTCGAAGTTAGATTCTCCCGGCAGATGCACTGAGATCCAGATGTGCTGCTCGATCGCCCACTCCCAGATGCTGAGGGCCAGTCTGCTAAGGGGGGATGCAGGGAGGGGGGGGGGGGGGACATCTGGTGTCAACCTGCTTGTTTATGTAGAGTTGTCTGTCCAAATGCCAACTGCTCCTGAGGAAGGATCGATGGGACTGCATTATGAGGACATGCAAATATGCATCTTTCAGATCCAGAGAGCACGTCCAGTCACACCCCCCACCCACACACAGCGTGTCCGCTAGAAGCAGTGGCATCATCATTTTGAACTTCTGCAGAGGTAGGTATAGATTCAGGAAGGAAAGAACTAGGACCACTTGCAGGCCCGCCTGGTTCTTTTGAAATGGCAAAAATGCAGGAGTAAAAGCAATGCTTCTGCTGAGGAATAGTAACCTCCTCCACCGCCTTGCTCTCCACCAGGTAATTGATCTCTGCCAAGAGTGAAGCAGTCACGATCTGTGTGGGGTGAGCAATTCTGCCAGTAACCCTGACTCGGTCAGCTTCCTCTGGGGCTGAGAAATGCCCAGGTAATCAGCTAGCCCCACAATCCTATCATGGAATGCCCTTGCCAAAGAAGGCGTGTCCTGCTCCTCATCAGTGTATGGTTGGTCACCTGTGTTAGAAGGGGTCCCTCCGTTCACGGATGTTAATTCTGACACTGAAGGAGGCAGGGGTGGCAGTGTGGGAAGCAGCACCTCCTGCATTATGCCCTTAAGGATATTCCCCATCTGTGGAGACTGCATGAGGGTCAAACACTTGTCAAAAAAAATAATCCTCACAAGCAGGCTGGGACGATCCTGCGCCAGCTGTGGTGGATAAAAGGCCCGTCTCCCCCTTGCGACTACATGCCCTCATGGTACTGTGGCTGACCCGTGAATGTCTGGTATGACGCGGTCCACGTTACCAGAGTCATACGACACCAATCTGCCCTGGCCACAGGCCTGCGCCTTTGCAATTCACCCTTTTGGTGGGCTACTGTCCTGGGCGCCATCTTGCCTGTGCGCAGCGTCATTTTGTCCTCGCCTTCCGCACGTGCCACTGGACGGCGTGGGCCTGGGCTCTGCCCCACCCTGCACCTCAGTTGTGGGCCTGGTAGGCAATTGTCCCTCAGCCATGTGGCCAGTAGTGCTGTCTGTGCTGTGAGTAGGCGTCTCCTCAGGCATGAGCCCAGTAGCAGAGCTAAGCCCCTCGGTATGTGTCCTAGTACCACAGCCAGTAGGCCCCTCAGCGGTGGAACCGGTAGGGCCCTTAAACCCCTCGCCCATTAATCCAGTAGCTACAAGAGCCTTAGTGTCCTTGCCGTCTGTGCAAGGGTCTGACTGACCCCTCCATCAGTAGGCTTCCCGGGAAGGAGTCGCCCCTGTGTGGTGCTTATGAGAAGAGTATGCGTACCTTCTTGGTCTTCATGCATACGTATTCCTTACTTCTCTCCGGCAGAGTCCTGTAGAGCAACTCTCCACCTCGCCAGCCTCTTTGAGGGATCAGGGTGTGATCATTGCACGAGGAGCAGCCTTCCAATTATTTGTCTTCCCTGAGTCAAAGCGGATCCAATGTGGGAAAGGAACCGCACGACGGGCACCTGCTGACGCCAGGCGCGGTCGACTTGCGCTGGGGACAGACTAAGGCACTGGTGCACAGTGTTCCCAAATAGCTGAAAATAAGCAAACAAGATTAGGGAAAGCGCATGGAATTACGAGACTTGAGGCCTCACCCAGGAATGCTGGTGAAAGCAGTCCGTTCCAGTCGATGCGGAAAAGAGGACTGAGGTGTGGCACCGGTGGGCAGGTTAAGGGAGCGCCTACTTCCAGGGCCGTGCGCGTATACATTTAAAGGGAAATTTTTCTTTTTCTGCTGGAAAAAAGGTTCAGTTCCTATCCCTAGCGAGGGACGCCCATACAGGATGGAGGCAAGGGGACGAAATGTAAGAGTAAAAGTACTGGTTGCAGAGGAGTTCCTAACAGATTGGCACATCGTGCCTCGCAAAGAAAACATACACCACCTCAGATAATGGCTGCCTCTCAGATTGTAGCAGCAACACCTTACGTCTTGCAAGCACCAAATAATCTCCACTTAGCAAAAAAAATTAAGAACTTTGAAAATGACCTTGTGGCAAGAATGGAGGGCTCAGGTTGGACAGGAACTTTTGCACTCTTGTACCAAGCCCTGGAAAACAAGGGACCAGGCAAATTTGAACACATTTCCATGGTCTATTCCCAGAGAGAAGATGCAGGCTTTGACGTCTACACCAGGGCCATTAAAAGAATGGCAACACATTACGATGAGCAGGCCAGCATACTTGTCAAACAATTTCTATACCAGACTCCAATGGCAGGATGAAAGCACATAGACAAACAGGACAGTGTTGAGGATCCTAGCCATTCCATGCACGGTTGGGTCAGCAGAGTCAATGATCATCTTCCAAATGATTGTGCATGACCACACAGGGTAAAGTACCAACAGCTTACCCACTGCAACTCGTCCCTAGAGCAATCAACATAGAAAAGGGGATTTTACATTCTACCATATACAGGATTTCCCCATTGAAACTGAAGAGACCAAGTCTTCGTCAACACCACCACAAATCTAATGTGTGTATGTTCAAGATCTGGCATGCCTACAACAAAGCATGCCCAGTAACTAGCACAGTTTTACACATTTGCAAGAAGTGAGCCACTTTTTCAGTCTTAGCAATAACCCAGGGTCATGGCGAGTTGGCCCAACTTGTTATGGTGGTATATAATAGCCCTAAAAAGATCCATTATAGGCTGCCATGTTAAAATCATGGGCAACATGGTAAGACGCATGTCAGACTCAGGTGAGACCATCACTTTGTCAGAGCAATGGCAGGTTCAGAAGATCTCAAAATCTTTCAGCCATCACATCACTTGTTTTGTTTTAGGCTGGGAAAAGACGTATGGCTGTAAAGAACGGCAGCTTAGAATAAACCTAGATCCATGATCAGCAGAGCAAGTCCAGACAATACGTTGAGAAGGGCAGTAAAAGATGCCAAGGCAAAACAAGAAATGTGTACCAAGTGACTCCGAAGATTAAAAGCTTTCACACAATAAAACCTAAGCCTAACACCATTCCAGTGAAGAACAAGATGTTACGTTATCTGAACTTATAAAGCGCACGGTCGCCCAGGGGCATCCTGGCGCTGGAGAGGAGGCTGCTTGCTAAAGGGGAAAACCTATGGAAAAAGAAACAGGACTAGAATAGGATGGTTTTCAGAGCTCTTTAAAAACCAAGATGTTAGGAGTGCCTTTGAGCGACAGTGGGAGGTTGCTCCAAAGTTTAGCAGCAGCAATGGAGCAGGCTCTGCCGCCGATTCTTTCATGGTTAAACCTTGGAACAATAAGTAGGTTAGTGGCGGAAGAGCGCAAGTCACGTTCCGGGATGTATTGGGAGAATTTGGACTGGAGAAACTCTGCTCCTTGGCCATGGATCGCCCAGTGAATACACAACTTAAAATGGACACGCTAGGCCACTGGAAGCCAATAGAGTCGACAGAGCACTGGCGGAATGTGAGCACCGTAGGGAGAGCCGATGGCTAACCTGGCCGCCAGGTTCTGCATGCGCTGAAGCCGCTGTGTGAGGCCGATCGGTTGCGACAGATCTAAAGAGTTGCAGTAATCCAACCGCGAAAGGACTAGCGCGGCCACCACGGGAGGGCGGATGGCTTCCGGTATCATGAACCCTCTTGAGGACCCTAATCTGGTGGTGGACTGACAGACAGCCGTAACCTGGTTTGACATAGAAAGGGAGGCAGAGAATGACACCCAGATTTTTCACTTTGCTAACTGGGCTAGGAAGATTACCTAGAGAGGTGGGCCAGAAAAGCGGAGGTCCACAGTGAGGGATCGGAAGGACAGCCCACCACCATTACCTCCGTCTTATCGCCATTTAGCTTATGCCAATTCTGGCCCTTAGGCAGTCATGAAGGCATGCAGAGACCTCAGCCTGATCCTGATCTATGCCAATACACCAAGATCACAGATGGAGCTGTAAGGTGTCCTGCCTAACTTCCAACAAGACATCCACAGGGCTTGTAGAGTCCTCATTATGGCTGAGACCTATGTTTGCAGCAAGAACTATGATGGGCGAACCAAGACTATGTGTGGATTTATGCTCAAACAATTCCAACATTTGGATTGATACTTTTTTAGTTTCCTTGCATTCAAGACTATTTTCTCGTTAGGAACAAAGGGGTGTATCAGAGCTCTAGTTCTCTGTCTGGCTCATTACCAAACCCACCTTCTTGATTTGCACCTGCAAGTCCCGTTTTGGGCGTCCAGAAGTGGAGTACCTGCAGCATGTGGTGTAAGAGGACAAAGTGTCTCCCTGTGAAAGCCTCCTCTGGACATCAATCAAGCCCCTACACCAGATAAGTAGAGCCCTTTCTGGGTTTGTATGCAATCTAATGAAGATTCATTGCCAACTTTAAAGAAGTAACCCTACCAATGAGTAGGTCATTGAAGACTGTCTAATAAAGTATACAGCTAGCATCTGTGGTAGACAATTGTGTTAATTTAAGCATGGTAAAATAAGCAACATAATTTAACACTAATGTCTATAGATTTGATGCTATGCTGGTAAGGTGCAGGAGTGATGGAGGCACTTGGTCATTTACATAACTACATTTGGGGCAGACATTTTCTGCTGCAAACCGACCTCAAGCCATAACATCCTGTATGAAGGCAGATTTCCGTAAGTCTCACGATAACTGGCAAGGATACTAGAAAAGCTCTATGGTTACAATATCACCTGAAACTGCTACTTGTGTGGTCAACAGGCAGAGGGTTTTGGAGGAGAGTGAGATGGGGTGTCCTATAAGTGGACATATGCCATGGAGAATAGTCAGAAGGCATGTGATGGACAAACTAGTTTGTCCAAGATTCACTGCCCAAACCATTTGCAACCTGTTGTCAATGGAAGGCTTTCTGCTGTTTCATGCTGACTGGTTCCTCCCACCCCCTAAATTAGGTCACAAGGTAGTCCAATTGGCAATTGGCACCTTCAGGCCACTTGGTGCTCATTGACTGCCACAGCTAGACAGGGACATAGATGAATTTCTGGGCCAATATGACGTTTGGGAATCCCCAAGTCCCAGCTGGCCCACAATGCTCCACTTACAATCCAGGTGGACGGTCAGAGGGCTTAGCCATAACGTTTGTCCTACTTCTACACATTTTGGGGGCGAAATGCAATAGGTCATATGGCTGGTTGAAGGTTTCTCATAATAGGTGGACGTTGGCTTCATAGAGCAACCTACTACTTTGTAACTTATCCATTTTTTGACAATGGTATTGCTGCGCAAGGAATTCCCTACCACAATGAGCAAAAATGGAGTCCAGCTCATGTCCAATGACTAGTAGATTTTTGCAGTTTTGTGATATTGAGCACCACAAGAGTCATTTACATCCACAATTCAATGGTCAGGTTGAGAGCTAGAAGAATGTTTTGAAGGAATGTGTCCAGTGGACTGCAGTGGAAAACAGCGTTCTGTGCTTGCAAAATTAATGGATATTGACCCATGGACTGACCCCTTCACGTAGCTACTGGCATCACCCCTTGTGTGATTAGGCATGAGAGGCATGCCAGAAGCAAGATGTGCCCAGTGTTTGACCAGGAAGGGTTTCTTCCAATTCACCAGAAGGATTTAGATGGCAGTCAAATGCAAGAGATTTTGGAACGAAAAGATTTTGAGAAGAAAAATTAAGTGAACACAAGACAAGGCCAGCTAAGATGCCCGTTTCGTAGGGGGACAGGACATGATTGGAGATGCCATGTTTTAGATGATTGGGTCAGAATAAGGTTAGAGGTACAGAATCAAAGGCACGTCCAAATTCATGTGTCTAATGGAAGAGATTGGTGTGGGGTCCAATTATGGTAGGATTCAGGATATCCATCGGTAGAATGTGGAGTGCATGAGCAAGACAAGTATTTGCAGTAGTGATGAACAAACCGGTGCCGCTGCAGGGTGGAAGCACAGCATTATGCCGCCTTTTGGGGGTGACCCACACGCTGGTGACCAAGTATCCCTTGCTCCCCCCACCAGACACTACTGAAATGCAATGGTGCCCAAGATCCCCCTCTGCCAATGGCACTAGCGGGATGCCGGATGGGGCGCCATCATTCAAAGCTATTTCAATAAGGATGCAGGTAGAGCAAAGAAAGATGCTACCAGATTAGTTTATGGACTACGCTATGGTTCATGAATGTATCCATTATTTATTTTCTTGGGCTCTTCAATTAAGGCAGTAGAATGTGGTGGTGAGCTGAGTGGTGTGGGCACGCACGTGTGAAGGGTGCGTGTAGATGGTGAGGAATTTGAATGGTGGGTGTACAGACGGCTTGATGCACAAGTTTAAGTCAGTTGGGAAGTGTGTGCAAATCAACATATATTCCACTGGTGCCACATTGACTTCTGAAAAAGTTTTAAATGCCCCACCCCCACCTCACACATGATTCACAAATCACACTTGCTCACAAGCCACTTCTTCCCCAAGCCCCAATACTTGAGTAAGCTAGAGATTTGACAGATGACTAATCAATGCAGTGTAGGACTATCCTGAAAAGGAAAGAAATCCACAGAAACCATAATTAAAATAAACATTTACTAAACCTAGTATTTCTACATGTTAAACCATAACTGTAGAATAATTGGCCAGGCTGTGAATTGGTATAGGGTGACCAAGTTAATACCCAGCTGAAAAATCCAAATGAATGCAATATATCTTACCTCCCACTGTAGGTGAGGCGGGATATTTCGGATCTGTAGTTTTCGGCTCCTGTTAATACATGAAATCAGAGATTCGAGAAACAGAAATTTGAAAAAAGATCAACAAAAAACAAACTACATTTTACCTAGCAGATCCACTGAAATTGGCCATAATCAACTATAATCCAACAGCCTATAACACTACAACCACCACAGATTACAATGCATGAGCATCCACTTCAATGGCATCAGTGTAGTAAGCAAGAAGCACACAAGCTCATCTAGTTGTAAACTTCTCTAAAATAAATTGAAGAAACATCTGTCCCTTTTTCGGGAAGCAAACTTTAATTTATGCTTAAAAACATAAATTCATCAAAAATGGATAGTTTTTCACATTTACACATTCTTGGTTGTGATAAATTGCATGCATTACTTACCATAATCTTATTTATGGTGCTTGTATCTGCTTAGATTCACATGCTGTCCATCTAGTCCGACGTCTAGTGGTAATCACAGAGTATGGTATCTCTAAGATCAAAAAGGAATGTCGACCTGGGCATGTGACACCTGCTGTGGTGTGTAGTGGACAATTGATCCTTCACGCGTTGAAGTACCCAGGTTATTTTTTGTTCTGCCATGAGTGAGCCTGAAGAAAATGTGTGAGCGAGTACAGAATGATAGAAAGGTGTAAGATGTCTACATTCCTTCAACTCTAAGAGGGGAGGAAGGGTGGGCGCATGTAAATTAAGCAGATACAAGCCCAACAAATAAGATTACGGTAAGCAATGTCAATCTGACGCGTGCGTTTCTGCTTAGCATAAGATTCTGTGCATAAACTAGCAAGCAGTACCAAAATGGATGGGGGATGATTGAAAGAACAGCTGCAAAGAGGTCTAAACACCACCTGACTCACCTGAGAACGTATATCTAAGCAATAATGTGTAAAGGTGTGAACAGAACTCCAGACCTTGCAAATGGCATCTATAGGAATATTTGCAACAAAAGCGATAGTAGCTCTTGTGCCTAGAGTAGAATGTGCTCCAGGCGTAAAAAAAAAAAAAAAAAAAAAGTACAGCTCCGAGAGTAACACACTGATACATTTATCGATCCATTTAGAAATTGCCAACTTGGATTGGGGCGCTGTTGCGCAACAAAGATGGCCGCCTGAACGCTTTGCTCCGCTCCGTCAATAATTCTTATAAAAATAAAAAAATAAACGAACTGAAGCTGCAGCCCTCGGAGCACCAAAATCAACGTTTCTGCCGAATAAACACTCCTGCCCCACCCCCTGGGAGAAAGAGCGGAAGAAAACGCTGCTTGAACACCCTGTTCGCCCCCAGGGCTGTGCTGGTGGAACTGCGCGCCAACTCTGAACCTGGAAACCCTGCTGCAGATCCCGAGACATTGGATCGCGCACGGGCCGCGGCGTGAGCTGCCACATAAGCGGACCCGGCGGATCGGTCCCGTGAGTGCTGCTGCAGTCTCCACCCCACGCAGCGGCCCCCTGATAATTCCTCCGGAGACCTGCCGCGGGGACAACTAGACTGCGCCGGAGGGGTGGGCAGGCCTGTGAACCAGCGGGACGGGGCCGGACAGGCTGTAAAGTCGACCACACGCCCCCCCCCCTTACTCTAGCCTCTGGCGAGCCTCCCCCAGGCAACTCCAGGACTCAGGAACATCCGTGGCTACGCAGCGCCATCCCGCCGGGATACGCGCTGGGTGAGGACCTGCGGACTGCCTCGGGAGAGCCGCGCTTTACCAGGCAGGAGGCAGCTGATCAGAGCAAACACACCAGCCTGGAGGCCCCCCCGTGAAAGGACAGGTACGGAGTGAAAGGTGCGTGATTGGAGGACAGGGGCTGTAATACTTAGCCTTTGTGTTGCTCCTTATCTGGGGAAGCGGCACGGATAACACCAATATACCCACGCTCCGACAACATCACTAAAAATCTGTCCGGCCAGCCCCACACCCCATAATAGCGTTGCTGGACCCGGCAGAGGCTGAGAGGGCCTGAGGCCACACGGCGCAATCCCAGGCCGCGACGTATTACAAGGGGACATTATCTACGTGAGAGGACTCAATCCAGCCCCGTGACCCACATAGTGGATAACTACTGGCAAATACAGCTAGCTAACCTTCTCCATCGCAGGATATCAATGCCATTGCAAACCTCTGACAGTTGGCTGCTGCCTCCGACACATCAAGTTCCATTTGCAGTCGGCGGGTGACGGAGGCCCCTACTACACATATCCATCCGTACCTAAACAGGACACGTAACTTTGGGGTCAGGGTTCCCAGCACACACGCTGGCTCCATACAGATCCTAGTCAGCCCTACTCTCTGCTGAAGCTGCGAAGTGCGGGAACTGGGGGGTGGGGGGGACCACGGACAACTGCCTGAACACCTGGGGGTCGGGAGGTTTGGGGCAATCAGTAAACCAGTTGGACTCTCTGCATCCTCCACCACCAAGGTGGCATGTAAACTGGCTGTCCAACCGGGTGCCAATAAACCACACCCAGAACATTTACCAACACAGACGCCCAACCAGCAACGCGGGTGTATTGTTCCAACAGACCCCAGCGGAAGACGTTGATCATACCACTCTCCTACCACCCAGATAGAAGGAAGGACTTAAGCCCATCAGTGCCATTGCACAGTCCACTGGGCAACAATGCTCCACCGCGCCAAACAAGACTACCCTTAGTAGGCAGCTGAAACATACAACACGTGCCAAGCCTCCACGATACCAATCAAATAAGCCCCTATCAGACAGTCATCCTGGAAATGCCTGGCAGGAACACCACAAAGAACAGAAAGACTGGCCCAATGGACTCCTACACGAGCTCACAAATGTCTACGGTTAGTTCGGACCCCGCAGAGCCTTCCACAGCGACATCAGCGGACGACACAAAATTCGACCATCTCCTTACGACAGTACAGAATGAATTCTTAGCTGTTAATGTCAAACTGGATAACATCGTCTCCACAATAGGATCCCTCAAATCCCGAGTCGACAAAGAAAGTGCCTGCATAACAGAAACAGAAACCAGAATCAGCGCCAGTGAAGACTCCATACATCAAAATACTCAACACTCCTGAAAAGGTGAGATGGCCAAGTTATGAGGCAAGTGTGAAGACTTGGAATCAAGATCGCGCTACAGCAATATACGTATTGTGGGACCGTCAGAGGCCTTCTGCAAGGGGCCAATAGAAACCTGTATTGAAGACCTATTGAAATCACTGCTTGGTGAGGATTCCTTTTCCCCCACAGTTCCTGGTGGAAAGAGCGCATCACACCCTGGCAACGGCCCCCAAGCCCGGCACAGTCATCTCTAAGCTACTCAACTACAGGGACAGAGATACAGCGCTGAGATTGGCAAGAGAACTGGGCCCCTTATGACATGGCAACGACATCTGCATCGATCCAGACTTCTGCTGGTGTTCAGAGTCAGAGACGGTCCTACGAAGCTATCAAACGCCAACTCAGGATACGGAAAGTCCCATATGCTCTTCCCTTTTCAGCAAAGCTCTGTATTCAACAAGCCGGCCGGGCCCACTCTTTTGAAACCCTTTCCCAAGCTCTGGCATACGTAGAAGCATCAATTCCCCTCCCTCCGGGTGGAAAGGAATATGACCAGAACAACCTACAGCGACCGGTCAAAGAACCCGGGAACTCTTGTGACCGATGGCAGACGCACAATATCCTTTGTATTGTTTAAGATTCTAATGAGGCGTACTGGGGAAGCAGCTCATGATTCTGTACTTGCCGGTTGAGCTGAGCCTGGTCGCCGTCACTATGCAGCAACACTTACCCCCCCCCCCCCCTCAGGTAATGCTACAAGTTTGTAACTAGGGCTCATCATCATGTTGGGGTCGATGGTGTGGGTGGGGGAGGGAGAAGGTTACAAGGGTTTGTTTAGTAAGTTGAGACTGTTAGAGTTGGTTAACAGAGCCCTGTTGGGCACCATGTGTCTGGCCTCAGACACCAATTGGTTTAAAGTTGCAATCACATTATCACGAGCCAAACATCTCCAGCGAATGACACCCTCCTGTATACATCACTCAAACGCAGGTACAGGACGCCACAAGCAAATTCAGACGCATGACTGACACTGAAATTGCTCACCTGGAACATCCGTGGGCTGAATAGGGCCAAGGCTGCCAAAGTCTGTGCTTACATTAACAGACATCACCCCCATATCGCCATGCTCCAAGAAACCCACGCACTGGAAAAATTAAAAGACAGCATTTTACGACAATGGGGGCACAATAGACACTACACTAAATACTCTTCCCACAATAGGGGGGTCCTCACTCTGATACATTCATCATTCGGCTACGTGACTGAGAACAGTAAAATTCACCCACTGGGCAGGTTTGCGATAGTGTGGGGCGCCATCTCAGGTGTAAAATTAATCCAAGTTAATACCTATGGCCCGAATGACGATGACCCCAATTCTATATAGACAAACTAACTGAAATCGGCCCGACAGAAGACACATCTATACTATGGGGAGGGGACTAACCCTATCCTGATTGTCACCCTCGACAGATCCTCCGATAAACAAAGAAACCTCACTAGATCAGCCACTGTCTTAGCTCAAGCCCTTGAGGAACTAAGCCTGGTGGATGTCTGGAGAGCAGCACACCCTGAGGAGAGAGACCATACACGTTCTACTCCTCTGTCCACAACACAGAATCAAGAATAGATTACTGGTTTGCCTCCTCCCACCAGTCCACCTCTGTCAAACACTGACATACTCCCCCGTACATTATCAGACCACTCCCCGGTCACACTAGAAGTGGGCATTCTAAACATAAAACCACCATTCAAGCGTTGGAGAATGCCCCCCAACATCCTGAAAGACCCCAACGTAGTAGAGGAGAGAGAGATCGAAGAATTTCTTTAACACAATGAAGGGTCGTTGGAGAACTGGTCGACCATCTGGGAGACATTCAAGGTGTGGATAAGGGGCAATATAATGCCCAAGACAACTGGCCTGCTTAGGGCCAGTAGATCTGAATTAATGGCGGTGGAAAAACACCTGAACTCTAGAAAACGATTACAGTGCAACACATAGTAAACAAACACTATCAGAAATTAACAGCTCTTCAGGGATTCAATTATCTTGCCATACAAGAGCACAATACATGGCATTTCCAGCAAGGGCCCACAGGTACGGGGAGAAAAATAAAGCTGGCCGCCTTCTGGCACGCTTACTGAAGGCTGAATTTAGTCACACTCCCATCACAAGTATATCAGAAAAGGGAGAGGTGAATGGCGACGAGGACATTAACTCTGAATTTGCTCAATTCTACACCAAACTATATTCGAACCATGACAGATTCTCTCGTAATGACCTAAAAAACTACCTAAGCAGGATCGCACTCCCTGTGCTCTCGCCAGAAGACAAATGGACCTTGGAGCAGCAGATAACTAGCTATGAAATTGCAGACGCAATCAAATCCCTGGCATCTGGCAAAGCCCCGGGCCCAGATGGATTAGCCCCAGAACTATATAAAGAATATTCTATTATTTCCCCAATCCTGGCACGTGTATGGGAGGAGGCCATGAATGCAGGCTCCCTCCCTGACACGACAGAAGCGATCATCACTGTATTATTAAAACCTACGTGCCCCCCACACAATCTCTCCTCATACCGGCCCGTCTCATTAATTAACACCGACGCCAAGATATTTGCTAAGGTGCTGGCAACCAGATTACTACCCAAAATGACCATGCTCATTCACCCAGACCAATGTGGCTTTATCCCGAACAGGTCCACGGCCCTAAATCTACGCAGGCTATTTGGCATCATGGCGCAAATTAAACCTGATGCACAGGCAGTGACAGTAACACTAGATGCTGAGAAAGCTTATGATTCTGTCTCCTGGGTCCATCTATTCGAGGTTCTGCATAAAACGGGGTTCGGTCCATACTTCATACGGTGCGTCAGACTGCTGTATACTTCTCCTAAAGCTGCAGTCCTCACAAATCGTACTCTATCCAAACACTTCAGATTACAGGGGGATACTAGGCAGGGTTGTCCCTTTTCTCCCATCCTGTTCGCTCTCACTATAGAACCAGTCGCAGCAGCAATCAGATTGGAACAGGAGCATGAGGATGGCCGGCAGTATCCTGGCTGTTTCAATATACGCAGACAACTCTCTACCATATGTACGTGAACCCGAGAAGAACTTGCTCCCACAATTGCGGTGATAGAAGAATCCACAACATACTCGGGATACAAAATAAATTCCACAAAATCAGACACATTCCCATTAACCCCTGCCACAACCTGTCCCACACAGACCCATGGCCTTAAAATGGTCACCCGGCCCTATCAGATATCTCGGGATCCTAGTTTCCAGGGACAAGACATCCCTATACATTGATAATTCCGAATCCCTACTGCAAACGATCCAAACTACACTGCAGATCTGGACCAGGCTCCCTATCTCACTCATAGGCCGTATTGCGGTACTTAAGATGATGATACTCCCTAAGCTCCTGTATGTTTTCAGTAATGTTCCCATATGGCCAGGCAAACCCTTCTTCGAAAATCTAAGGTCCATGGCATCCACATTCATATGGAATGGCGGCACTAACAGGATGAAGTGGGAGAAACTGGTCGAACCATATGAATCGGGCGGCATTGCTGCACCCGACTTCAAATTGTACTACCTGGTAGCTCAGGCACAATATGCCAAATGCTGGCAGGACCCAACAGATATACCACGTGTCCCCACAGAGAGCCATGCAGTCCGGCCCACTGACCTTTGTTCCACTATATTCTCTAAAACTCATAAGGACGACTGCAAACTCGACCCGCGACATCTACGAGCATGGCCTGGGCCAAGATTAGTAAAAGACTACAAATAATTACTCCTTATGATCCACAAGCACCACTGTGGAACTTCCCGGGCATCCAACCCACGTATTACGTTAGCATTCATAAAACTTGGGCCCCAGCTATGAAGTTAAAATAAGTATGTTCCCAAACGGTAAATTCGTAACACCAGAAGATTTTTTGCCGAAACTGTCGGAAACACTCAATTGGCTACCCTTCAATATCACTGCATGAAGGCAGCCTTTAAGAAACGATGGCTGTCGTTCCCAGATGAACCATCCACACATGCATGCTTCCAGTCACTCTACTCGCAATCTGGCACTGGGGTTTCGAAGCTTCACAATATAATCCAGATACATTCCACATCTGTCAATAACATTAAAGCCACATGGGAAGCGGATGGGTACAACCATAGAGTAGGGAAAATGGTTTAGATATTGTATGTTGTCTAAGAAAGTCTCGTTAAATGCCGGCCTGAGATTAATACAATTTAAGATACTGAACAGACTTCATTTTACCCCGTCCAAACTGGCGGAATTTTGTAATACAGAGTCAACTAACTGTCTGAAATGAGGGTGCCCCGGCGCAGACGCATTCCATATGTACTGGGCATGTCCACTAATCGCCAGGTTCTGGCAAGAGGTAGCGAACATGATTGAAGACATTACACAGATCCCGGCTCAACTTAGCCCCCAAAAATATTTGTTCGGGGACATAGGGAAGGTCACAGAGAAAACAAGAAGATTGTTCAATGTAATGTGTGGTAGCAAAGAAATGTATCCTTCAATTGTGGAAGAGCAAACACGCCCCTCGCACAGACGACCTCCTTAAGGCACTAACGTATGTAAACGAGTATGAAGAAACCTACATAGGAATGACGCCAATGAATAAACCAAAAGACATATGGGCTCCCTTTTAGAGCATATTTGGAGAGATCCAAATCCGAGGCAGAGGACTCCGATGATTAATAGCTGCCCCCGGAGAACATACCCCTCGTTTTTCCTGTCTGAAACGGTGTACCATGTGAATGCAACGTTACTGTGTTTAGATTCATGTATTATAGGGTCAATATAACTCCAAATTGTGTACAACAAAGTAAAGAAGAATGTTAGATGGCTAGGATGTGATTACAAACCAAAAATAAAAGTTTAGAAAAAAGAAATTGCCAACATGGAGACCGGATCCCCTTCATTACCAGTGGCAATGGAGCCAAAGAATTTATCTGTCTTCCGAAGTGGTTTTGTTTTATTGAGTCAACACACCACTGCACTCCTAACATCTAATGTATGGCGGGTTCTTCAAGCTGAATAGGATTTTGAAAGTTCTGTGGACTGGTTCACATGGAACTTGGAGATGCAAAGCGTGGATGTGCGCATAAAACCACATTGTCCTTCTGACAGGTTATAAATGGGTCTTTAACTCAAAGCACCTGCATTTCACTTATCCTTCAAATGGAATTATGGCCACCAGAAAAAACAGTCTTATAGGCGAGAGCTTTAAGACTAGCTTTGTGCATCGATTCAAAAGGAGGGCCCTTAAATGTACTAATAACATTCAAATCCCATCCGGGAGTTGGATTAGAAATAGGACGGTGAAGTCTTTACACACCTTCCAAGAAAGCCTTGATTACAACCTTGCTCCGAGAGGTGGTGTAGGCAGAAAGGGCAGCAAGGTGGACCTTTAGGGAGTTAAAAACTAATCGAGTCTAAGAGGAGAGTTTGGTAAAGGACTGCGTGGGTGGACAATCAATTAGGTTGATGTTATGAGCACCATACCAAATGACAAAACATCTCCATTTACTGGAATAAAATTGCCTGGTATTTGGTTTACGTGCCTCCGCAAGAATGTCCATACATCTTCGAGGTAGTTGGAAATGCCCGAAACCTATGACTTAATGAGCCAGGCTGCTAAATTGAGTATTTGAGGGCATGGGTGAAGTGTTGTCTGGGGCAAAACAGTTCACTGGAGGGTAAAGTGACATCATGAGATGCCAGAACCATGGTTGACAAGCCCACATTGGTGCCCTCAGGATTAGAGTAACTTGTTCCTGGTGCATCTTGTGAATTATCCTGGAGAGGAGTTTTAAGGGGGAGGCATAAGCAAATTTCCCTGACCATTTGATCCAGAGAACGATCCCCTTGGACATCATTTGGGGATACATGGAGGCGTAGTGTGGGCATTGTGCATTCTCCAGTGTTGCAACGAGGTCAATGTCCGGATGCACCCATTCTGAAATGACGTACAAGGAACAAGTTACTTACCTGTAACTGTTCTCCAGCATGGGTCTGGCATGGATTCACATGCTCATGAATATTCCCCGTCAGGCCGGGAATCCTCTGTATAGAAAAAAAATCAGTATCAGTTTCGTTTCTGATCTGTCTTTCTTAGTAGTAACCAATCACTGGTCTCTGGGTCATACTGCCCCCAGCCAATGACTGCCCTCTCCCTAAGCCCCACCTCTGGAAGCCATCCTCAGATTTTTACTGCACGTTCAAGTGTTGGGAGTCCTCGTGCTGTAGCTCTTGAGCTTTAGATAAGAAGCATGAGATTTAGCATAAGAAGAGGACGACACATCCTCCGCCACCTCTCCCACCTCTGCGGCCCGCTCTGCCTTCTTCCCGGTCAACTACCCACGGGGATGATACAGGCACGGACACTGCTACGACAGGTACAGATGACGACGGAGGCGACGGGACGTGTCCCCCGTCGCACCCTGCTCAGGCGTCCTCGCCCGACGAGATTGGATCCTTCCATGCCATGATTTCCAGGGCATCCGAGCTCTTCCAGCTCTGCCCGAGGACAAGAAAAAGGAAGGGTTCCTGTACCAACGGCGCAAGGCTAAAAGGAAGACTGTCCTCGCCGTACCACTTCTGGATAACATCTGGGTTGAGGGGCTCTCCCTCCTCAAGAACCCTACCACAACTCTGCCCCCTTGTGCCTTCTGGAGCAACCTACCCCAGATTCGGTCGTCTCGGCGGCGGCAAAGAAGAAAGCTGGGGGGGCATCGGCCTCGACATCAACCTCCCTGCCGGACGGCGAGGGCGGGAAGCTGGACACGATGGGATCACAGGGTCATCTCATCTGCAGCGACGACTATCAAGGCGGCCAACGCCCTGGCTATCATAGCACGCTACGATGCATCTTTCATATCCAAGGTGGCCATGTAATCCCAATTTTTCGACAGTGAAATAACCTCATGCAGAGTGGTCATCATGAACCTTTGAGGCTTGAGGCTTGACATACTGGTTTGCAGGACACTGATCCAATACAGGACGCATGGTTAAATCCTTTTTTGGTACAAGGAAGTCTGTATTAAACAGCTAACCTTGTTTAACTGATGAGGAGATGGTCTGGAGACATTCTTCTGGTTTTTGGCTGTTGGCACAGAGGTTTCTGGAGAAACTCTATACAGTAACTCTCGCCCACTATCTTGAGCACCCACTTGTCTAAAGTATCCGCTCCCTTGTGTGGGTGAAGTATGTAATCAAGCCTCCTACTGGAGATGCACGAAAGGTGACTGACCAGGGAGTCTGTTCTAGGGGAGCATAGGCCAGCTGCATTCCTCCCCTTTTCTACCCCGAAACCACTGTTGAGGAGCACGATAGGTGATTGATGAACCTCCTGTGCCATCAGACGTGTGCGTGTTTGGAAGAATACCATCAAAAGGAGCAGCGGGTGTTAAAAACCCAGCGCTGCAGGTACAGTTTGCTGGAAATTTGGTTCTTTAGCGACGTGTTCCTTCACCGTTTCAAGTGCGTCATCCACCACTTTCCCAAACGATGCAGACTCCCCATCAGCTTGATAAGGGAGGCCTGCGTCTCAGATTTGAAAACTGAGTTTTTTTAACCAAGCGATGCGCTTGATAATAGTTCTTTTAGCTAACACTCTGCTAGCTGTCTCGGAGTCCAAAGTGTTTTAAAAAATATTTTGGGGGGCTCGGCTTGGCGCTGCCTCGAGTGGCATGGCTCTGTAGAGGCTCCTGGCATGTTTTAACTCCAGAGCGTGATTCCACCTAGTTACCGCTCAGTTTCTTCACGAGAATTAGTTGTCGTGAGCAACGGACAGGGCGGGAAATGATTGTACAATGAGGCGAAGGCACACCGGCATCAGCGTGAACAAGCAGTCTGAAGTTTGAAGGTGCGGCCGGACACCCGGTGGAAAAGATGCCGGCCGCTCCGTCCCAGAGCTCTCCGCGCATAGCAAATAAGAGCAGTACAGAGAACAAAGGCAAGAGTGCCTGACTTTGTCGTAGCAAGCAGCAAAACGGCCCGACAGCCTAGCGACTTCACCCACAATTTGTGAATAACTCCCCATGGTGGCTCCGATAAACGTGAACGAAACTGCCAGACCCTGTAGCAGTGCGGATCCACCCACCCAGAGCAAGTCTGCCCTGAAAGCCACAACGAGATTGCTCCAACCACCAGGGAGTACGGAGTGGCGCACAAACCGATCCATTCTGGGTCCAGATCCCGGCATCTCCGACTCAGAAGACATCAGTGGCATGAAGGTATGAGGGGGGAGGCCAGGACCCAGTCGGGCGTGGGCTGAAGTACACCCGAAACTGTCACAGGTGGAGCTCCATCCGGAATTGTGCATTAGAGGGGCCCAATTCCCCAGCCGGACCGTGCATAGGCACGCTACAGACCATGGGACCCAGAGAAGCACCGTGCGGATTAGCAGGTGACAACCATCACACAGCAAAGCGGCTATGTGAACACGTGAGGGGGGTGACACCAGTAAAATAGAGGGAAGCAGTGATCCGCTGAGAACCCCCCACTGTGTTCCCCCCGTCGCCCCCCACCTCCACATGACTGACTCCAACGGAGGCCCGGACTCCAGAGGAAACCACCACCAGAGCCCCTGCATTAGTGGAGGAATACGCCAGAGGGTGAGAGGAGCACTCAAACACCAGCCCATAATTCTCTAAACGCTTAGAACACGCAAATCCACCCCCACCGAAACTACGATATGCAGGAGTATGACGGATTACCATGACAGATTACTGCACCTGGTAGTAATCCAACGTATAAACAACCCAGAGACTACCCGAACAGCAAATCCGCCCACGCCAGTAGGCGTTTGGCCCAAAAACAAGGAGGAAGTGAAGAACCACTCAGACACCCGTCTCAACTGCAGGGGAGTGGGGAAAGTCAGAAGTGGCCAAGAAGACCCCTCCTGTGGGCGATCACCCCCACAGGAAGTACAGCACCAGACAGGAAGCTGGCAATAAGCGGACACCCAGTGAAACCAGAGACTACCCAAACAGCAAACCAATCCATACCAGTAGGCGAGGGGCAAGCAAGGAGGAAGAGAACAGGTCAGACCCCCACACCCTCACTAACAGGGGTGGCGGAAAGGGCCAAAAACTGACCCTTACCTCTACACAGGGAGCAAACACCAGATCAATGAACCAGCGCAACATCAGGCATCAAGCACCTCCCCAGATCATTAATCACCCACCGCAAGGGCTCAGTACCAGATCACCAAGGAAGAGAGTCACTGAGTAACGCAAATTAGAACGGAGCTCCCCGGTCTGACATCCCACTACAGGAGACCATGGCAAAGAGTGGGAAAGCAGCCAAGCAGGCGGACATCGCTACTTAATGAGCAGTGCCAACCCGGAAAAAGTGACAAGGGGGGGACCAAGCAGGCGGACACAAGAACATCAAGACGTGCCCCACTTCTAGACACCCCAGACCAGACCCAGTCCGCCACAAAGGCAGACCTAACAGACTTACCAACAGCTCTGACCAAGGAGATCCAGAGGGGTACAGATGAAGTAACAAAGAAGATTGCTACCCTAGACAAAAGAGTGGCAGCTGTAGATGCCCGAACGGCAGATATCGAAAACAATCTGTGTGATCATGCATTCGAAGTGGAAAAAAGCCTGGCTAGGATTGCAGCACTAGTGGCCAGATGTGACACCCTAGAAGCAAAGCAGGAAGATGCTGAAAACCGCTCGAGGCGCAATAACATACGCCTCCGTGGTATCCCACTGCAATCCCAGACTCGCATCTTGAGAAATACATAACAGACTTGTTCAGATTCATCCTAACCCTGCCAGACAGCTCACCACTGGAAATTGATCGGTACACAGGACAGTCCTAAGGCAATCTTCCTCCTCCCCTCTGGATGTCCTGCCTAAGATCTCTTTTTACGGGGCGAAGGAAGAAATCCTGAAAGAAGCCAGATCATTGCAACAGATCTTGTTCATGGACGCCACAATCCAACTATATCAAGACCTGGCTAACTCCACCCTTCAAAAAAGGTAATTGCTCAGACCTCACTGAATGGCTGCGGTACAGAAATATCCTGTACCGTTGGGGCTACCAAACCTCCCTGAAGTTCTCCTGGGAAGAAACCCAGAAACAGATTAACTCCCTGAAAGAAACAAATTCCTAGGAACAGGAAATGGAAGCAATGAATCAGAAATTAAATCAGCAATGCAAGAACAGACCAAAAAGCAATCAATATCGCGTTGGACAAGACTCAACAGAAGACGCAGACTCTGAGGACCTCCGCGGAAGAATCAGAAACCAGACTGAGGCGGTGGGGTGAGACACGCACATGTAAGGTCAGTTAGCTTGCCCCGGGGACTCTCACCCAACAGTGACCAATTCAACTCAACATTCGGGACATCGGGAGGGAGAGGAGCTCCCGGGGAGGGCCACTGAGTGAACGGGGAAAAATGGGCACCCAACACAACACATTTGGGGGGGGGGGGGGGGGGGAGGGACTCAGAAAAGTTGCTCATTCTCCAAACAAGATCAAAAAAGCTGAGTTTGCTACAATACTTAACTGATGACATGACATATTAGGCCCGTTGGCCTCAGTTGCTCGGGGTGGGACAATGCCAGTTACCCCGTTGGGTGAGGATGGTCTCAACCCTAGGAAGGAAAGGAGGGTGGGGCGAGAACTGCGTGAAGTTTGGACAGGATCTACAATTCCCCGCTCCCAGAAGGTTAGATTGAGTGACACAATGACATCCAGAAACAGTCACACGCAGTCAGGATGAAGCAATTGGGGACACAAAACGGGTCAGACTTGAGCCCGATCAAACCAATGCCCAACAGGAACTGCGATAGGGTCGACTAATGAGCGTGAACTCCGTATGCTCACATGGAATGTCCAGGGCCTCAACGCCCTAGGGAAAGATGGTCAGTGGAGCACAGACTTCAACTGGAAGGAGACATAGTACTACTTCAGGAAACTCGCCTGCTGCGGGCTGACGGGCAGCGCATGAGATTCAAAAGATTTACATGTGGCGAAAACATTTTTCGCCACATCAGGGGAGAAAAACAGGGGAGTGGCTATACTACTGAGCGATAAGGTCCCATTAACGTAAATCACAGTAAAAAAAAAAAAAAAAAAGACCCAGGGGGCCGGTATCTCCTAGTTAAAGGGTACCTCGTAGAACAGCCAATTACAATAGCAGTCATACAGCCCAAACAGCGCCCCAGACAAATTCTCATCAGACCTGGTGCCGATACTGCTGACTTTCTCAGAGGGGTTCCTCCTAATTGGGGGAGACTCGAATATGGTCCCAGACCCAGAGAAAGAAGACCCTTCTCCCATCTAGGGCTGCATATACCCCGAGCGCTAGCTCTAGCAAAACTCCTTAGGGAAACGGAAAACTTTTGGAGGCTAGCCAACATGGGATTTAAGGACTACACCCACCACTCGAACGCACAAAAGGTTTCTCAAGAATCAATCCGATCCTGACCACAGGCGCGTTATTCCCTTGTCTGGGAAAAGTGGACATTCACACTGGGATGATACTGGACCACGCTCCAGTATCAGCTGACTTGCGCATAAGTGGACCCCATTTCCTTCCCCCAGGACTCTCGAAACTACACGACTCCCTCCTCCTAGGTGAGTATCAGAAGGGAAACAGGGGAAACTGATTAACTATTTTGCAAAAAACAGCACAGCAGGCACTGCCGTAGAAATAATTTGGGATGCTATGAAGACTGTGGTGGGGGGGACACTTATTAGCGCAAACCCGGAACAGGGTCGGGTGGCTAAAATTCAAGCATCGAAACTGGAGGCCAAGTTATCTGCTCTGAATTAAAAACTCGCTGAGCCAAGGAATTGGAAAGGGAACTGAAAAAAGCTAAAATAGCGTTAGAAATGCACTGGGCAGACCGTTCGGCAAAATCACTCGCATACACAAAACAATTCTACTATAGCAAAAGCAATAAAGATACCCGCATCCTCACATATAAACTCCATAAAGGTGCATAAGTGTTACGCTCACCTGGTCTCTGCGGGGGCGTTGGTGCACGGTTGGAGCCCTCCCAGGAGTCGACTCCCTCGGATCGCTTCTCTCCCCCAACTGCTGCATTTTCGTGGATCCGGAATGCTGGAACTGTTCCTGTTTTTATGTAAGGATGAGCTCTCCATCCTGCTTTCCTTCAGCAGGGGTGCTGTGGATGGACCTAGATGCGTCCCTGGTCCAGATTGTGGAGGTGCAGGCCGGCTGCAACCATTCCATCTCGAAGGTAGGTGTTTATAAGTAGGATTATTGTCTGTATTCTTTGTGTTAATTCTTTCCCAATGATTATTGTTCGTAACTATATATTGTTCTCACTTCCCTTTAGTGATGAAGATGGCTCAGGAGCGCGTGATGGTGAAGAGTGTCTATTTCGGATGACCCACCGATGGTAAGCAGACCGTTCCAGAAGCTGCACAAAGTTCGTGAGCTGCGCTGCTTTACAGTGTTAATGTCTATGCGACTGCTCACCTTGTATTTCTTATTCCCTTTGCAGGTGCGGCTGGTCGGTGATAGCGGCTGAGCGGTTTCCAAACTACCGGAGATGAAGAGCCACGTGGATGCTGCGCCTGAGGATGGCCCAGTGTTGATGGGAGTACGGGACAGGTAAGGATGCTGGGCGGTATCCACGGAGGATTCCTGAAGACAGGTAAGATGAATGGGGCTGCTGCAGAGTCGGATGCGCTAGAGGAGCTGAGTGGTGGAGTGGCTGAATCCAGGTGAGATTTGTGCGGCGGCTGCAGAGTGGGAAACAGATGGCAGTGCTTCCAGCGATGGTGTGGCTGAATCCAGGTAAGATACTTGAGGTTTCCGGAGACTAAAGATGCACGTGCTGAACCAGGTAAGGGTCTTCTGAAGCGTTACACTGCTAACGCGAAGCAACAGTATACGGATGGGGCCGGCTTATATAGCCTGACCCCGCCTTGTTGCCCCACCTTGCTCCTCCTGGCTTCTGCACGTGTCTTCCCTGTACTAATAGGGACCCGCCCGGCCTTGCTGCACGTGCCTTCGGCTTTCTGTGTGCAAAGCACACTTTGTAATGAGCTTGGTGCCATAGGCACCAAAACTGGGTCCACTGGGACCCTGCAGGAAGTGAAGTACTGGCCCCTTGCCCAGTGGCCATGACAATAAGCGAAACATGTGGCTAATAGGTGACAACGGGAAAACCCTATATTCTTATCAAGATAAAATGAACGCCTTAGTAGCACACCACAGGGTAATGACAGGAACCCCTACATCTCAGGAACTCCAGACCCAGTACCTGAATTACTAAAGCCCCACCCATGTGAGCCCAACTAAATTCTCTAGAAGGCCCCATCACGGTGGAAGAAATAGGGGAGGCTATAAAATCCCTGAAAAACACTGCCCCAGGCCCAGACAGGCTAACAACGAAATTTTACAGGAACCCCTACATCTCAGGAACTCCAGACCCAGTACCTGAATTACTAAAGCCCCACCCATGTGAGCCCAACTAAATTCTCTAGAAGGCCCCATCACGGTGGAAGAAATAGGGGAGGCTATAAAATCCCTGAAAAACACTGCCCCAGGCCCAGACAGGCTAACAACGAAATTTTACAAAATGTACTCGCACATCCTAACCCCACAATTGGCCACCCTGGTTAACTCCTTCCTGACCATGGGGAAGGTTACAAGATCAATGGTGGAATCACTAACAATACTCGCCCACAAACCAGGGACCGATCTGGAACAGGTGGCCTCATACAGGCCAATAACATTGATGAACAATGACGGGAAAATATTCTCGAAGGTGCTGGCATCCAGACTAAAAACGTACTCCCAGATATAGTATACTGTGACCAGACAAGATTTATCCCGGGAAGGGGCACCCATGATACCATCAGGCACACAATCAACCTCATAGAAAGGGCTGATTGGCTGGGGGAAAAAATGTTGGTCATCTCATTACACGCCCAAAAGGCATTCGACCTAGTGGACTGGGGTATATCGGGAACACCCTCACACATTTAGGATTCGGCCCCAACTTTGTAACCTGGACCATGGCCAACTATCAAACCCCAACTATACAACTGAGGGCTAACTGTTCAAGGTCGGAGAAAATAGCCATCACCAGAGGAACAAGGCAGGGATGCCCACTATCTCCACTAGTGTTCACCGTAGCCATGGAACCTTTCGCACAGAGGATCGACAAAATCCTAAAATTAAAGGGCTCACAGTAGGGGGAACGAGAGTACAAAGCGGCACTATATGCAGATGATGTGCTTTCGACAATAAAACAACCTGAGGCATCATTGCAACCCCTTTGTAAGGAGATGGAGCCATTTGGTACAGTCTCTTGGTTTACAGTAAATTATGATAAATCTGCGATGGCAGTAAACCTACCTAGGAATCGGAGGGAAGACCTCAGCCAGCTACTCCCTGTCCCATGGGCGAAAGGTGCGCTCAGATACTTGGGGGTCCAGAGATTCCTCCCGAACTAACCAGTGCAATTTCCCACAGCTGGTCCATGGGTTTCCGGAAGGACCTGGAGCACTGGAAAAAAAGACATTTCATGGTTCGGAAGAATCACTGCAGTAAAAATGAATCTAATACCCTGCTTGATCTATCATTGCACCGCGTTCCCGGTGAACATCCCAGAAAGCCAATAGAACTCGCTGCAGAGAAGCATACTAAAATTCATTTGGGGGTGTGGGGGAAGCCCGAATAGCGCAGAAGATCATGCTTCAAGGGCGGAACTTGAAAGGGCTGGTAGTCCCAGATGTATTCAGATACAATCGGTCAGCACAACTTGCCCACCCATTCAAGTGGACCCAGAATACAGACCAGCCCTATGTGAAACAGATAGAAGAGGCGTGGTCCCCTCATCCCCTGGCGGACCTCCCACACATTCCAGCCACGAACACCCAGACAAATTAGCGCCCTCTCAGCAACAAAAGACACTATTGAACTGGAAATCAGCAGCCCGCAAATGGGGGTGTACAGGTACTCTGGGCCCGCTCACCCCAGTCTGGAATAATCAAGAGTTCTCAGCAGGAAACCATCTCCAAAAGGTTGCAGCCTGGAGGGAGGGAGGTTTGTGGCAGGTAGTGGATTTCCAGGGGGGGGGGGGGGGTCAACCCACTATCTTTCGAAGAATGCAAGGTGAAATTCAAGATAACAGATGGAACAATTTCACTATGCCCAGCTTAGACATTGGATGTCACAAAAGGTAGTTATGGAAAGGGGAGCGAGGGGGCTGACAGCACTAGAGCAGACCCTAATGTCTGACCCTCCGGGTGAAAATCTCGACACTACCTCTTGCTAGACAAGTCAGAGGCAACCACAAAAAATATACATGCCTAACTGGGAAAGAGACCTGGGACGATCAAAGGACAGAAGAGTTGTTAGTCCAGAAACGGCCCTTAGCACTTATTGTATGTATAATTTGGCCGGAAA
This sequence comes from Ambystoma mexicanum, assembly GCF_040938575.1. Taxonomy (NCBI): domain Eukaryota; kingdom Metazoa; phylum Chordata; class Amphibia; order Caudata; family Ambystomatidae; genus Ambystoma; species Ambystoma mexicanum. The sequence goes on from NC_090924.1 coordinate 1,002,888,805, forward strand.
CCAATCGGATCATATGACAAACATCGCAAACACAATCACCAGTATAACCACAAGGCATCCATCAAGTGTAACATCCACAATTTGCTTTTTTCCTTCTTGTCAAATGCTTTGCAAAATTTATTTTATTCTGAAAGCACATACACGGTGCAAGGCCACAGCCTGCATGTTGAAAGATCAACCCAGACAGGAATGCCAAACAGTACAGAAATACATTGTTTTCCTCCCTCACAAAGGCCTTGGAGGCAAGCAGGAACTGCATTTAATCAGCGGCCCAAGTGCCGGCCTGTCTCACTAAAGCTGTAGCAATAGGCAGTTAAAGCACCAATTAGACTCTTCTAGCGGTCCTTCGCGGATCTGCCTCAGAACAGGCTGACCCCTAGTTCATGAATAGAAAGTGGTAGATAACATGCTTTGGAATGTGTCTCTCTCGAACACGATATCGTTGCTGAACAAGTGCTTTATGTTCTCTGAAACAAAGAACTGTCTCTGAAACTATCTGCAACTGTTGCTAAAATAAGTATAATTAGATTGAATAAGGAACTTGTCATAATTGTCAATCACCGAACCCTAGCTCTAGAAGATACATTATGGGCAGTTATGATGTGCCTTCGAAGATTGCATGTTTGTATATATGTTACTGCTTGAATGATGTTCACTCTTGCGTCTCACAAGGTCTGGGTGACACACATTGCGAGACGTTAGACCCAGTCGGCCGACTGAGCATACTTTGCAATAAACCATTGTACTTGGAAAATCTAACCTCGTGTCTGCCGTATCACTAGTATATGGTGATTGTGCCTTAGTTTCCATATGCGGAGGGTTTTCAGGACCTAGCAAAAATGGTGCCCGAATAGGGACCCTCCCCCTTTTGGTCCATCGTATACGTTAAGTTTGAAGAAGGCAAAAGCGAATCGAGGACGAAGCTGTTGAACCAGATCGAAAGGTGTTGCGGGCGTCCCTGTAGAAGTGGAGAGACTCCTTTGCAGATCTGTACACAGCCGATCCCTGATCGACGAGGAGCGTCCAGAGAGCATTGAGGTGGGGGTCCTGAAACGAGGCAGATTGAGCCAGATACGCAGTCATGACGATTCTTGGTTGCATCTGTATACGGACGAATTGCCTCTTGAGTGACAAACTGATCAGGTGAGTCGTGCCCAGATTCTTAATCGCCCTGATATTTGTTGAGTGTTGCTCTTGCAAGATCAAACTCCCAGGATAAGAAAAAAAGAGTAAGTATCAATTATGCCTGGGAGATTGTCTTCCTGCCTAGTGGGGTTTTTCCACTGCGGTAGACAATCTTTGCAGGGTCACCAGCATTTGAAATGTATGTGAAGTATGGAGTAGGGGCAATAATGTTTAACACAATTTGGCATAAGCAGACCAGACATGTATCAGACTTGCAGTGGCCCAATGATGGGACTTTTGAATTGGCACGTATAAAACACTTAGAATCAGTATTGCTACGCAAGACAGCACGCCCAGCGGCATTCGATGTCGTGAGAGAGTGGCGGAAAGAAGTGAACCTCTGTCTGAGAAGTAGGGAGAAACATGCGCGCAGACACAAATCAAATGCACAGAAAGCACTAGAACTTTGAGCATAAAGTGACAAAGGATCTTAGAAGAATGGACAGAGCTTTTCAATTAGGCGTACAAAAAATATATCCACAACAAGATTTTCATACATAAGATGAGCTAAAACAAAATTCAGAATGAACGAAGAAATGAACATCCTCAAAGTAGTATTGACCCTATTGCACCTCTACCCATTACTCCTTTACCTCAGTTGCAACCCCCACTCCTGTTCCATCTGCACCTTCTCCCCCTGTGCACTTGACAACATTTCCTCCACTGCCGACAGAGCGTGAATTAGCAGCGGCTGCAGGAGGCAGTTCTACAGAGGTGGGGCCTGCGCCAAAAGGAAGCACTAGAGTAACTTGTAGTACGGTTAGTAAAGAGGAAAGAGCAGCTGAGAGAATGGACAGAAACATTTTTCTAAGGCAACGATGAGGGAGCCGTGCAGAGTTCCATGTATGACTAAGAGGCTTGGCGAACAGCAGGTATTGTTGGAATGCATGTGGAAGTATCTTGTAGGGAAATGGAAAAAATTGACTGATGCATTGGCACAGCAGGAGTTGTGTGATCTAAATGTTTTTTTCTTGTTTGCAGGAAGTACAAGAACATGTAGGCCGGCTATTTGTGTTTAAAAACTAGCTTGATCAATTGAATGAAGAGATAAAAAGAGGGAAACAGCAGGTAGTGCCATATGTCCAGCAGATTTTTGCCGCCGTTAAAACCTATTAGTGAAGAGATGAAAATGTGTACGCGAGAGGCGCTTAGATGGATTACGGATGTCACCATTTCCCCAATAGACGTGCAGGATACGTTTAGTCAGTATACACTAGAGATGCAGAGAAAGGAATTGCAGGTAATGGTTGAGTATTTGCAAGATGAGTGTTTGTGAAAAAAAAATACGTTGTCCCCCTGATTTGATGACAATATACAAAAGAGCATTTTCGTCTGAAACTGGAATGGCTGCCTTCTCTCGATTTAGCTTTTTTTGCTTAGCAAACGAACAGATAATAATAATTTGGCATTTATATAGCGCTACGAACCGTCAGGTATCTGAGCGCTGCTTATTACCCACGGTGTGTGGTGCTTATTTATCAACCTCGGAAGGATGAAAGACAGAGTTTGGCCCCGCCGGGATTCGAACCTGCGTTAGCAGGCTCTGCACGGATGTCAAAGCGAGCGCTCTACTCGCTGTGCCACTTGACCGGCTAGATGAAGACTAACATCTAGTGTACAATTGCCTATGAGAGAAGGGCCTCCCACGTTTGTCCCAAAAGTAGAGATTGCTGCCACTGCAACGACTGTCTCGTGCACGATAGAAGCCCATTATACAGCGCAATTTGTGCAAGTCCCCTTTTCTAGACAGGAAGTAAATAATATTAAGCACAGACGATCCCTGATGTTAGAAAAAACCTGGCAGGATTCTATAAGGTAATTGAGTGTTATGAATTCCTCGGTTTTTACAATGATTGATATTGATCAATTATTTCCTGCCATTTTTCCTGTAGATATATGGAAACAGGTTAGGAATATAGAGGACTTCGATATTGTGGGTGATACATGGCAAAATTTGATTAGAATTGATGCAGACAGAAAATCTGGCAAAAACCGCCGCCAGTCATGTTGGCTTTACCAGCGCGAATAGTACAGAAATTGAAAATTTGAATACCTGAGAAAAGAATTGTTTGGGATAAATTAACGGCCTGCATACAAGGCAAAGATGAGGCTGCAACAGATTTTAATCGATTTGAAGTAGTATTTGTAGATTTCAGTGGCCAAGATTTAAGTACTGAACCCGGGAAGAGGTTAAGTTTGTGCGAGGGTTACCGAAAATAAAAAATTTCACAATGACATCTCACAGTGCATGGCAAGCAAAATCACAGAGTAAAGTATTACACATGGCCCAATATTATGAGAATAGAGCAAATGCGGAGAAGGAGAAATAAATAAGGGACAAAGGGAATCTGAAAACTAGGGTCTTAATGCAGCAAGTAGCAAACAGGTGGCGGGAACGCACAAACTAGAGCTAATTTTTCAAACATGCATGGTGATCCAATTGGGCTTAATCAATGTGCCCATTGTAGACAAAAAGGCCATTGGCGAGCACAGTGCCCGCACATATAGAATCGGAATGGGAATTTCCCCGAGAAGGCAGAATAGAGGTTGCCCGGGAACACAAGGACAGAATAGAAACCCAAGAGTGCCAAAAAGTCAAAACAACCAGGGAAATCACAATCAGACCCAGAATCGGAACCAAAACCAGCAACAGCAGAATAGCACGAGGGATGGAAATGTTTGATAATCCATCTAATTCATATTACTCTGGCGACTTCACATCGTATGATGTATTGTTTTACTAGGACAGCCCAAGACAGGGGTTGGAACCAGTATCTATTCCCGTAGACCAGAAAGGCCCTACGTAGAAATGAAGGTTGGGAATAGGGAGCATACTTTTCTAGTGGACACAGGTGCACAGAAATGTTCAATTCACCATCACCAGGTTCCAGATATACCACTGTCAGGGCGAAACAATGTCTCAGTAGGGTTCGCAGGTACACCAGTAATTAGTCTAGTGTCACAGTCTTTACCTATAACATTAGGTCCATTCACTGAGTCTTGCCCATTTCATTTGACAAAAATTTGCAAGGAAAATTTGTTGGGTTTAAATTTGAAGAAATTGAATGCGGTTATTCATTGTTCTCCTAATGGAGTGTATTTGACAATATCACCACAAAAAAAACTCATCACAGTTTTTATCTAAACCATTACCCACTGAGTAGAGTACCAACTTGTATATGGGCAATGAATGATAACAATGTTGGTTGTTTAAAAGTAGAGCCAGTACAAATTGTTTTGAAAGAAGGAATTAGGTTGCCGCGTATTCGGCAATACAAAATCTCAGCAGAAGGAGAGAAAGCATTGAAATGCATGGTTTCTGATTTGATTAAAAGTAACGTAATTGAAGAGATTTCAGGTAGCACTTGAAATAGTCCAATTCTTCCAGTTTACAAGAGGTAATGACATACCGTACTGTTTCATAATTGATTTGCACGGATTGAATGAAGTTGTTAGTCAAAATTGTAATCACATCCGGGACTAATGGAAATTGTTGATTATGATTCCAGCATCTGCATCGTATTTTAGTGTTGTAGATTTCAAGAATGCATTTTTCAGTATTCCAGCACATCCAGATAGTAGATATTTATTTGCTTTTACTCTAGGACGACGTTCATTTACATTAACACGAATTCCGCTGGGTTAGACTGAAAGTCCGAGTATCTATAGCCGAGCATTGAAAGAACAACTAGACATGTTGGAGCTACCAACAGGTTGCGTATTGTTGCAGTACATTGATGACTTACTGATTGCAGCAGACACAGAAGACATTTACAAAGAGTACAGTTCCATTGACACATTTAGCAGCACATGGACACAAAGCTTCATTAAAGAAATTCCAATATTGTCGAAAGGAAGTGGCCTACTTGGGCTACCTCCTTTCGAAGGAGGAAGACTGACACCAGAAAGGATAAAAAGCATCTCTGGTATGCCTATTCCAAAAATGCAGAAGTCAGTCAGGGCTATAATTGGCATGGCTACATATTTTAGGCAATGGATCGCGAACTTCGTCATGATTGTGAAACCAATGGTGGCATTGACAAGTAAGGATGTTGCTCACTTTGCCATGAAGCATGGAATGCCTAGAAGCATTTGATCTGCTCAAAGCTGCATTGTGCTCAGCTCCAGTTTTGGGCACACCAAATTATGACAAGAGTTTTAAGTTATTTGTGCATGGAAACAATGGTTGTGCTTTGGCTGTCTTGACTCAGTAACAAAGAGGGAGAAATTCACCATGCAGTTATTTTTCTTCCGCGCTGGATCCTGTTGCATGCGCTTTGCTGCACTCTTTCGAAGCTGTTGCTGCGGCGTCAGTGAAACAAACTGAGGGGATGGTTTTGGGTCACACTTTAACCGTCATGGTGCCTCATGCAGTAGACGTTCTTTTAAATAGAACGCAGACACAACACCTTACATCAGCCAGGATGACGAGGTATGAAATAGTTCCATTTGCAACGCATATACAAATTATGAGGTGTTGTGCTTTGAATCTGGCTAAGTTAATGCCTCCTCCCAATTAAAGAATGGGTGAAAAATAATTCCCCATGATTGTTTAATGGTTACTGAGCAATAAACGAAAAGGAAGAATTGATCTAACAAATACCCCACAGAAAGAGCCAGGTGCAGAACTGTTTTGTGACGGTTCTTGTTTTAAATTACCCCATGGTACATCAATTGCTGCATATGCCATCATGACGCTGAAGAGTATTGGAGAAAGCAAAAGAATCCCATACAATTCAGCACAGGCTGCAGAGATAATAGCGTTAACCTGTAACGCTCACCTGGTTCCCACGGAGGCGCGGCGTCGAAGGCGCAGAACTCTGAAGATGGACAGGAAGGGCCCCTCTATTCTGGCTTCCCTGGCTCGTTGGATACCCTCCTGTGCGCGAAAAGGGAGTATTACCAACTGTGGAACAATGCTCAAGCCTCCCACTCCCTTCCAACCCTCCACGATAACTCCTCCCCGTGAAGCCTCACCTTAGGGTTTGGAAGGATGAGCTCTCCATCCTGCTTCTGATGCAGGGGCGCGTTGAAACCCAGTTACTTCACTGGATTGAGGATTGATGGGAGTTCAGGTAAGATTGACTGTTCAGGTAAGGCGCTGTAAAAGTTCTGTTCAAAAGTTCAAGCTTAATAATAATGTTCGTTGTCTAATTGCAGCAAGCGCTAATGCTTATGTCTTTTTCCCCTTAGGGGCCGGGGTTCGGAGTGCCGGAGATATGGCGCCGACCCGAAGTGAAACAGTTCTGGATGAGCGCTCAGGTAATGTCTTTGCATTCGCTCATTCAATGTCTTTGTCTTTTTTCCCAATAGGGGCCGGGGTCCGGAGATGCCAGGAAGCGGCAGGACCCGAAATGCAGTGGGAATAATCCAATAGGTAAGACTTAAAAGGAAACTGAGCTTTCCTTATTCCTTTTCTACCTCTCACCTTTGTTCTTGTCTTTTTTCCTCTAGGCGCCGGGGCGTAGCTGAATCCAGAAGATCGCTGCTGAAGATGGAAGCACCTTGCCAAGGTGAGTAAAATGCAGCGATCGAAACGAAATGCCTTTAAAATGAGGTCTTCCTTTTCAGGGCCTTTTCAGGGCCTTTGGAGGAATGACTCAGGGATGCAGATTTAGCAGGTAAGGGCTTTTCTTCTCCTATTCTCTTCCTTTCTCCCCTTGCAGGTGTTCCAGGGTGCTGGCAGGCATGGCTGAAGTCAGGATGCAGGAGCTGACACGGTGAGCGTCCAGCTGCTATGTGCAGAACAGCGCGAAGCATGTGTGGCTGTTCGGGTGGGGTTTAAATAGCCTTGGAAGAAGTTCCTGGTATGTATCCTTCCACCAATCAGGTATGTATCCTTCCCCGACCACACCCGGGTGGTGAAGTAGTCCTACAGGTTAAGTAGTCCCATTCAGGCCTCAAGAGGGCCTGGATGAAGCAGCAAGGTCTGCATCAGGTAAGTGTGCACCCAAGCACTTAAACACATATCCTCTTCTATAAGCCTGGCGCCTAAGGCGCCAGGACTGAGTCCAAAGGGCCCCGACTTGGGCCCGCTGAGACTTCCCTGGGGAAAATGATGTCTGCCTCTGGGGTTGCTGGGCCCGGCCTGGCTCCTTAGAGGTAGGCATCATGACATAACCAGAGCATGTGAAATTTCTGAAAACGTAAACATATATACAGACAGTCAGTACGCATTTGGGTGGTACACAATTTTGGTCGACTATGGGCTGAAAGGGGTTTCTGACATCACACGGAACCAAGATCCAACATGGCACTTTGATAGTAAGATTGTTGTCCGCACTTGCACTCCCTAAACGATTAGCAATAATGAAATGCGAAGCGCATAAAAAAGGTAAAATGTCACGTCGGGAAGGGAAACGCATTCGGGGACAAAATTGCAAAACAAACTGCCACTGATTTGCACGCAAAAATGTATTTTGAGAACTCAAAAGAGGTACCCTGCATGGTAGAAAAAGGAATTGCCAGTTAGAGATGCAAACAGAGGCAACTGCAGACAAAATAAAAGCCTGGTATGAAGGTACAGCAGAATTAGACATAAAAGGTTGCTGGGTGGACAAAGAAAATAAAAAGTGGATGTTGCCAAATGTCTATCCAACAGCGATGCTCCCTACGGCCCATAGCCCACCACACATGTGCTAAGAAAATTATTCTGCATCTAGACACTGTATGGCAGAATCTGCATATTAGAAAGACTGTTGACAGGCTAGTTCAAAACTGCATGACGTGTTTACAACATAACATTGGAAAAGGAACAGCGACTCCAGTGGGTAGTTTTGGCCCCTGCTCTATGCCATTTGAAGTGATCCATTTTGATTTTATAGAAACGGAGAGGTGTCAGAATTATAAATACGTCCTTGTAGTGGTCTGTGCATTCAGCAAATGGGTGGAGGCCTATCCACTGAAAGACTACAGCAATGAGCATAGCAAAAGTCATGTTAAGTATTTTTCCCGTTTTGGCTTGCCACGTGTCATAGGGTCAGATAATGGCCCGCATTTTATTGCAGCCGTGATGCTACAGATTTGTGCAGGTCTCCAGATTGAAAAGAGATTCCACTCTGCCAGACACCCTATGAGTGCCGGTCTTGTGGAACGCCAAAACGGTATTTTAAAGAATAAACTAAGTAAAATATGCACAGGAAGTCAGTTGAACTGGCCTGATAGCCTTATGTATGAGAACGTCAGTGCAGGCAAAGACTGGACTCTCCCCATATGAAATTGTCATGGGGAGACCAGCAAATGTTTGGAGCACCTCACAGCCTAAGCATCAGAGAGATTGAACACCCCTTTCTCATTACTTACTGTAAACTGTTAACTTAAAACTTGCGTTTAATTCATCAGCAGATGCAAGAGGCTCTTCCTGTCAGATATACTGGCCCAGGGCATTGTCTGCAACCTGGAGATTGGGTCCTAACCAAAGATTTTGAGCAGAAATCTTCACTTGCACTGCAGTGGAAGGGGCCTTACCAGGTCCTCTTGGCAACAGACTGCAGTCCGAGTGGATGGTCGCAAGTCAAGGATCCATGCTACGCATACAAAAAGAATTCCATTCCGTTTGAAAGAGCTGCCTGATCTGAACGCAGAAAGAGAAACAGCTGCACTCGATCACAGACACCATCGCCAGTCCTCTGCCAGAAGTGCTTCCTAAGCCAGAGAAAGGGCCTGGGGAGACTGCAACAAAGATCGAAAGGCCAAAGGTGCCTCAGCATTGTCCAGGTACTGCCGTAGCATCACTCATTGCATCACAGGCTGGCACTGATCCTGCATCTGGAAATGAGTGTGCATTGTTCATGGATCATACAGTACCTGGAGCAATAAGGTACAACCTACGTTCTCAAAATCGGAAGTGATCTTATCTACGTGTTTGTTTTGCCGCTGTTCCCAACATGGATGAAATGGGAATCGGAGGCCTAGGGAAATTGAACGTATGAGCTGTATCAATCTGCATCAAATTGAAAGCTCTGACACGCGGTTTCCCGGTGCTACCTTTCAAAAGTAAAGTACCAGTGTGATCATCCTGCAGGAACAAACGGGGCGCATATGGTACCAACACAATTGATGCTTGCTCTGACCTTTTGGAGCTCTGTACAGAATCACATAAGCTTGCCACATTTAATAAGCAGGCTAACCTGAACTGGCCTGAACGCTTTGCTGTTTTCATGTGTGCTGCTGTGGAGAACTTATTTCCGCGACGAACATCGAGACTTTCCATTAGAAAATGCCTGAATACACCTCTGCCCCCTCCTGCACCAACGCTGATATTATAGAGATAGACTAAACGAGTACCCAGAAGAATTTGTTGTGGGAAACATATGCTAATAATTATGACACCACTTTGCATCTTGATTACACTGGTCCCAATATTTTGGTATTTGGAAACTGTGCATCCTTTAAGCTCGCTTTTACCTGCTACCAATGCTCCTGCCACAAGCAGTCTGGTACATGTGCTCTCTTATACTCTCCCCTCATTAGATCATTAGAAGTGAGGCACAGAAGAGGGTACGATAATGCATTGCTTTTGATTATGAATATGACTCATACTATCCTGAATAGGACGAATTGTTGGGTCTGCTACCATTTACCCCAACATGGCGGAAAAGTAATGGGTCGGTACGTGCAGCCATTACCGCTTAATACGGCATGTTATGCATCATTGAGTGCACCATTTTATGGGAAATGGAATAAGAGATACTGGTCAACTGGATGGAACAAAAAGATTACTTTGAAAGGGTGGTAATGGAACCAGTGGGTTGTTCCATATTTAACAGAGCGATTATAAAACCAATGGCAAAACAAGTAGATCGGCTCTTTGTGCCTTACAAATGGTCTAATCACTTTCCACATGACTCCAGTAGGGAATAAGGATGTTGTGCCTCCCTCCTATACTATCAGTTACAGTCCACGTACCGTCCCATTTTGTTTACGGAAAAAGGGTTCCTATTCGGTAGGAACATTTACTAGATGTATGAATATTGCAGTGCTTGAGAAAGAAGAACCACCAATATATGCAGGTGATCCCGTTTATTTTATATGTGGGGAACAGGCTTATCCTTGGTTACCTAGAAATTGGGGGGGGGCCGTTACTTAGGAATTCTTTTCCCTGGTGTATTCCTTTCCAAAACTTCAGACATATCCAGATTATCTAGATCTAGGCCACTGCGGGATGAGACAGGACTGATTGCAGACAACATAGCAAAATCATTTATACCATTTTGGGGGCAAGCAATAAATTCATGGAATAAAAGGAAACTGTCCATTGTTTTAGAAAGAACGATAAATGGAACTACCGATACTCTAACATGACACAAGAAGAGAAGGCAGTTAGATTAATGACACTTCAGAATGGAATGGCTCTTGATATAATTTTGGCTCATCGTGGGGTGGAGGGTGCAAAATCGTGGGGCCAGCGTGCTGTGTATTCGCAAGTGACTCCTCCCCTACGATTTTTGAAGCTATCAAGAAATTGCACATCCCGAGTTCTGAAATTCATGTCCCCCCAGGTGGTTGGAATCTGAACTGGAGCACATGGTTTTGGGAACTACTGGGTTCATAGGGGTGGAAACTAATTGCAATTTTAGTCACAATACTTGGGATCCTCATGTTCTGCTGTTGCATACACTGCCTGCCAATATGTTGTTCAGAAATTACAAATGAATGTGTACACGTGATAAAGAAAAAACCTGTTCCCATTAAATAAGGGTGCAAATCACGAAATTGAAACGATCAAGGAATTCGTGTCAATTAATGTTGAAGATGACGATTATAGTAGCATGCATAGTTCAGAATTAAATACAGATGAAGTCAGATGAAGATCAGATGTATGGATGATGCTCTTGGCTTACGGCAAAAAGGAGGGTTGGTCAGTCCAGAAACAACCATAACCACGTCTAGTATGTATAATATGTTGTCCGGAAACCAACATCGGATCATATAACAAACATTGCAAACACAGAATCTCCAGTATAACCAGAAGGCGCCCATCTTGTGTAACATCCATTATTTGCTTTTTTCCTTCTTGTCAAATGCTTTGCAAAATGTATTTTATTCTGAAAGCTCATACTGTGCGAGGCCACAGCCTGCATGTTCAAAGATCAACCCAGACAGGAATGCCAAACAGTACAGAAATACATTGTTTTCCTCCCTCACAAAGTCCTTGGAGGCAAGCAGAAACTGCATTTAATCAGCGGCCCAGGGGTCGGCCTGTCTCACTAAAGATGTAGAAATAGGCAGTTAAAGCATGAATTATACTCCTCTAGCGGTCCTCCTTCGCGGCTCTGCCTCAAAACAGGCGGACCCCTAGTTCACAAATTGAAACTGGTAGATAACGTGCTTTGGAATGTGTCTCTCACGAACACGATATCCTTGCTGAACAAGTAAATTATGTACTCTAAGAAAGAACTGTCTCTGCAACTATCTGCAACTGTTGCTAAAACAAGTATAGATTGAATAAGGAACTGGTCATAATGTGTCATATTTGTCAAAATTGGCAATTACCGAACCCTAGCTCGAGAAATTACATTATGGGTGGTTATGATGTACCTTCAAAGATTGCACGTTTGTATATACGTTACTGCTTGAATGATGTTCACTCTTGCGTCTCACAAGGTTTGGGTGACACGTTGCAAGACGTTAGACCCAGTCGGCCGACTGAGCATACTTTGCAATAAACCATAGTACTTGGAAAATCGAACCTTGTGTCTGTCGTATCACTAGTATATGGTGATTGTGCCTTAGTTTCCATATGCGGAGGGTCTTCAAGGCCTAGCAGAGTGGGGTAGAATCTGCACCAGATTACATAAAAGCACCCAATGCATCATTAACAAAGAAGGGGGGGGATACAAAGTCTGCTACAGATACTATAATACCCAGGCAACTAAACAAATCCGACTCAGACATCCCCGTCGAGATTTTGAAGAGGCTGCGCAGACTGGGGCACTCTGTTCCACTTGTTATGGGGTTGTGCAAAAGATGGGAAGGACTGGAGGTGGGGTGTGATATTTCAAGTGTTCTATCTGATAAAAGCGAGACCAGACGCTGACATTTCAAGTGTTCTATTCGATAAAAATGAGACCTCAGCCAGCAAGTACTTTGTTTGGACTGAAAGAGAGCCCAATTCTTTTATTAACCAACTTTCTTTTCAGAAAAACCAGAAAAAAGGATACTTCTTTCACTCTCCCACTCTTCACCACAGAAGGCCGTGAACTCAAGCAAGGCTTCCACAGGCAAGTTCTCTTGAAAAGAATGTTCACTTTTTTATATCTTTGTCTTTTATCTGACTCCACCCCTTCTCTGTTCTCAGCTCTCATTAACTTCCCTTTCTCCCTCTCTTGTTTACTTAACACGGACAGTTCTTATGTGCTGCCTCAGCTCTAGTGTAATTGCCAGAACGTTCGTTGGTGGAGATCGCTGAAAGCTGAGTGGCGTTATTATCTCAAGAGTTCACCACTGACTTTCCCTTTGAGCTTAAGGGATTATGCGGCGAATGTAATTGCTTCCTTTGAAGGGGCTTCCCTCCCTTTCACAGTTCCGCCTCGATATTCCTCTCAAAGCAATGGTTTTCACTGCCCATACGGCTTTGCCGCCTCGCTTCCAGTCAGCCTTAGCTTGGATTTACTCAGCCTCTCTACAGTTCATCTGCCTTGTCGCAGCTCATTGGTTGTGGTTGCGACTCCCCTCCCCTCCAACTTTACCTGCGTGTCGTCTCCCCTTCTCACGACAGGTGGCGAACGAAGATTTAGCTCCGCCACTTGCCTTTCCCTTTCTTCAGCGGCCGCCGCCGAAGCTTACTTTGCTATTCCGCTCCAAGACGTCAGAGCGCTCCTCTCTTCCTCCGGCACCAAAGACTGACAAGGATCGCTCTCTCTCTCGATCCGATGAAGCGCAACGGCGCTAGTCAATTCGTCTCATCTCGACAAACTCCCACTTTTACTCCAGCCAACAACAGATGTATTTATAACATAAGCGGGTTCTGCGCAATGGCGCAGTATTTTATCCAACTCAGCTCAAGAGCCGTTTTCAATACGCCCAGCTGAAACCGTTGTGCTCGACCTGCTCCTCGTCGTCCATCGTTTCCTAGGATACCAAGACACAGCCTTGATTAGAGGAAAGTCCATACAGGGATCACTTTCTGGTTCTGTATCCAGGCTTTAATAGTGCTCCCCACTGTACATAACCAAATGTAGAAACGAAGGTGGTTCATATACTGTCACATTGTCACAGGGGGGGGGGTGCTAGACCAGATCAAAGGGATCATGGGGCTCTCAGTCCCATGGGATCCGGGGACGATTCTTCTGGAAGAAACCGGGGAAAGAGCATCTGCTCATGGGCCAGATAGCGCATCTGTGTATGCATCTGTTAACTGCTGCCAAAATAGCACTGGCTCGGATATGGAAGAACCCAGAGGGCCCCCTCAATCCCAATTTGATGGTCCAAATGCTGGGAAATTGCAGTATCAGAAGAAAAAAAAAAAATCACAGCGATCCAAGCAGGGAACTCTTTCCGAAACACCTGGGCACCTTTCCTGGACTATGCAGATAAATATACAGTACTTACTCTGAGACCCCCAATGACATGATGGCTCCAAGAAGAACAGGGTCAATGGGATGCAAACAGACCCCACCAAAGACAGTGTGCGACCCCAAGAAACAACCCAGTGAATAATACTGCTTTAATTATCTAATGTTGTGAACTGTGTCGTAAAAGTTGATAGGTCACTCACCGCAATTTACAAAATGCTCAATAAAAGATTTGGTTGAACAAAAATATATATTTTTTGGTTGATTTACCATCATTCTTGAACAATAGCAAGCAGCAATGACATGGCTGGTTCAGGAAGACTCCAGCCCGTCCTGCAAGAGACCACACGGGACATCACTACAGCTGGCAAGCAAGGTGGTGTTATTCGCATTGCACATACTATAGGCCGCAGAAGACTTAATCCATTTCCCCAAGGCATATCATTTTGTACAGTCCTTGTCAGGAGGAGCCTCCGCTGATGTCAAAGCAACACCTGTACGCTTACTGGTTGTGGTGATCACCAGTGAATCAGGAACAGAGTGTTCCCAAATGTAAAGGGGATCAGAAGAAGCAGGCCTGAACATCTTAATGAGAGGGTTAAGTGCCCGTGTCAGGGAGAGCGCAAGTAAAGAAGGGGCGATACGCGTCTTTATAGAATTATAAGGGGGATTGACTGACCGCCATCTTCTTTGAGGATATCCTCCACAAAGTCGGAGTCGAGCACTGGATCTTGAGTATTTTAAAGTGTCCTGCTGCCTTCTTAAGAAATTTTTTAAAGAGCAGCTGGTTGTCAATAGGAGAAGCATCTCGGGACTGCATGACAGGTGGTGTGTACAAAAAATGTTTTCTACAAAAAGAAGATTCAGGGGGCGTGGCCTGGAGCGCCAGCGATGTGGCTGCTCCTTTGATGGCCCTCATTGGAAGCCCGCAGCTCGTGCGAAGATTGGAAGGGTCCTGCCGCCTTGACAGCAAAAGCTGATGGCTCTGCTAGCAGAACACCGAAGATACCTGGGGCATGAATACGAGCCCATAACGCGAGTCAGGGACCGAGAACGGAGCATGCGAAGTTGGGGAACTCCGGCACCAGAGTCTAAGAAGGCGGCCGGGCGAGCGCCGAGGCAATGCCACACTAATGAATCCTGAAGGAGATCAGGCGTAGAGGTACTTGGGCGGGAGACCGCTGCCTGCGGGGCACTCCCAGCTCCACCAGCACTCAGTGAGGACGCCAGCTGGAGCCCACAAAACCCCTGGCTCCGCCGAACAAGAAGCACCCTACGGCTGAGGAGCACGTGGCTGCCCCAGCGGCCCGGCCATCCACCACCTGGAGCACCAGCCCCTCAGCGGTGTCTGACTGGAACCCTCCCGGCTCCACCTAACGAGGCGTGCCACACAGTTGATGAGAGCACAGCCACCCCGGTGCTCCAGCCGTCCAGCAACTGGAGCACCAGCTCCCACAGCGAGGACTTCGACTGGAGCATGCAAAGCTCCTAACTTCACCAACGGGAGCCACCATCTGTTCTGGCCCGTGGTGCTCCTGCCCTGAGGGGGCGCGGACGGAGATAAGCACAACCCCCGCTGGGGGGGAGGGGGGACCACCAAATCAGGGCGCAGAGGTAACCTGCTCCTAGGCAGACTGCACAGCTGGGGAGTGCGCGGCCGCCCCCAGCGCTTCAACAACCCGCCATCAGGGCGAAGCTGCAGCTCCCCGCTCTGCTAGCCCTCCACAGCGGACACCGCTTGAGGCCTCTGGGGCTCCTGGCAGCCCCCTGCACCCTTATTATCCAGACGGAGAGGGAGTACAAGACATTTCCAGCGGCAACTCCCCTCCCCCTTCACAATAGCCAAGGGCCCCACCACGAAACGGCCTGCAGAATCCCCCCCCCCCCAATGCCTCGTATGGCTCCAGGGGGGATGCCCGCGTCTCTGCAGCAGCCTGGGGTCTATAAAGGCATGACTCCACCATACAGTTACAGCCCCCCGTAGGGGCCCAAAGACTCCTGAAACCACGGCTACATCCTGGGGCACCCCGGCCCATGACAACTCTCCACAGGAAAACCCCTGCAACATTCTTGCCCCCCCTCCCATCCAGGGAGAAATAGCTAATCAGCATCTACAGGGGGCCTGCCAACCCCCCCCCCCACCTCCCCATTGCCCCATTGCCCAAACCTCTCACCTGGAAGCCTGACTACACAAACTAGCAGTAGGCGGGAGACCCAACCACTTTCCTTAAAAATGCCTTGGTGGGGAGGGTGACTGCGCCTGACTCTTCCCGGGCGCCCCTGCCCACTCCCTTGCTCCCCTCGTCTACTCCCCCACGCGAAGGATCTAAGGACAACTCCACGACCCCACAGCCTTGGGTGCCCTCAATCCACGGAAGCGCACCCCAACAACTTGCTCTTCTGGCCCAGACAACAGCTTCCCCCACTCCACACTCTAGGAGTTCCCTGGCCTGCTCACCTGCAATGGCAAAACAAGCAAAAGCCGGTAAAAATGTGGACATCGCCACTATGTTCACATCATCTGACAAAGGAAAGAAACTCGACACCCCCCCTCCCCCCAAGCTCACTCCACAGAAAACCCAGGAGAATAGAGAAGCTCTTGCCACTAAAGAGGACATACAGGCTTTTATGGCCGACATCAAGTCTAAATTTAGATCCTACATGACAGAGCTTTCCACCAAGCTAGAGCACACCGATCACAGAGTGACAGAGCTGGAACAAAGGCTGGGGGAGATTGGCGACCGCTCCCAAGATCACACAACCACTCTAGCAGTCCAACGCTCAATAAGGTCCTTGCAAAACAAATGTGAAATCCTTGAGTTTAAACAAGAAGAGCTTGAAAATAGGGCTCAACGCAACAATCCAAAATCGAGGGATTCCATCCTCCGTTCAAGACAAGAACCTGGCGGAATATGTGGGGGACTTTTTTCCTTCCCTGTTTCCGCAGCTAGATCAACCCCAACTCCTTCTGGATCGCACCCATAGGTTGCGCCCACATCGTGGAGTGGACTCGGATCTCCCTCCAGATGTCATAACCAGACTGCACTTTTTCACCACAAAGGAGGCAATTTCAGCAATCAGCCGGTCACAAGACGAGCTTTCCTTCCACGGTTCACCCCTCCAGATTTACCAAGACCTCTCCCTTCTCACCCTCCAGAAGAGGAAATCTGCCCCCCGACTTTCTTCAGGAGCATCAAATTTGCTACCGATGGCTATTTCCAACCGCCCTACAGTTCTCATACAAGGACACTACGCAGAATTACCCACCTGGAGGACGCCAACAAAATCCTGCACCCTTTCTCGCCCGAAGAGGCAGCGTCGCCAAGATCAGAAGCCACCATGGACCCGGGACTGATTCGCTCACGAAGCCCAGGCAAGCCTCATGGTCAAAGGTACCACGGAGCAGCAGGAGACGGTAACTGGGGAAAGGACCATAACCAGCGGAACTCTTATCTACGCTCTCAACAACTTCTGGACGCAATCTCAGAGGAACCATACCAACCTAGCTTAAAAACGAATGACCGATGCTGCGGGCCCTACCCACGGCCCATACCCATTTCCAAGGCATATTCCACTGAGTCCTCCGAATCTCACATAACTTTCACCAATACACTTGGCCCTGGTGGCCAGGGGAACTGATGAATTTACAATGTCGGCACCCTACCAGTTAAAGTTACGGCCCCCCCGTTGGGGGCGCGTGTTAAAATCCCAAGAGCACAGCGACATACTCCTAGCCTATCTTCGAAAAAGATTACTCCTACGTCCATCGAACCTTCTCAAGGATCGACCTCCTCCTGACATCCTCCCAGCTGCTTACCTACACCAACGAGGTATCTACTGATATCTATTGGCCCGTGGATCCTGTCTGACCACTCCCCAGTACTCAGAGATCAGAGTACATGTGCCTAAGCCTTACTCTCCTCCCAGATGGACTGTATATGACCCTATTCTTAACGACATGCCTCCGAGGGAAAAGATTGCAGGGGAAGGGTTCGACTGGTTTTTCTCTGAGTTTTTAATTGCAAACACTTGGGACGCCCTGAAAACAGTGATCAGGGGAGACTTAATCGCACAGGGAGCGGCATTCCACCATAACAGACCGGTCCGCCAGCCCCTTGAGGAAGAACTCAAAACAGCGGAAGAAACCCACAAAAGAAAAGGCTCATCTCCCAGGACCCAGCGTGCGATCCGTACTGCCAGGAAAAAGCTGGAGGCTCACTACGCCAAACACACTGCACAACTCATGGTTAAAGCTAAACAGTTCTATTATGTGAACAACAAGGTGAACAAGATGCTTGTAGCCAAACTGGCTAAAGCAAGACGTAGCAACACCATCGGCCTTCGCGATCCACAAGGGGTGATCCAATATGCAGAAGTGAAAAAGCAACAGATGGCGGCAGAACACTTGCCCCAGGTCATCGCGGCGCCCCCGCGGGACCAGAGTAAACAAGAATACCTGCGGGAAGCAGCCCTCCCCTGACAACGCAACTAGGGAGAGCCTGGAGGCTCCAATCACAGGGGAGGAGATTGAGGAAGTCATCAAGTTACTCAAGTCCCACACCCCGGCGGATTTTCCTATATGTTTTATAAAATGTTCAAACATCAGCTGCCCACCCTCCTCCCCCCTGGTGGCGCTCTAACTCCTTCCGGGAGACAGGGGCGGTGACCCCCTAAATGCAGGAATTCACGACCATCCTTCTACCAAAACCAGGGAAGGACCCGAGAGACCTGGCCTCCTATAGGCCAATAGCTCTGCTCAACATCGACGCCAACCTATACTCTAAGATTCTCACAACCCGCCTGGCCCGCATCCTACCCAACATAATCCACCCGGATCAGGTAGGCTTCATCTTAAACAGAGCAGCAGGCGACAACGTCCGCAGAGACCTGAACCTTGTTGACCTTGCCTGTAGAGGTTCTCAGGGGCTGGTCTTGATGGCCCTAGACGCCACCAAGGCGTTCGACAGGGTAGATTGGTCCTTCATGAGCTGGACCCTGGAGGCCTTTCATTTGGCCCAGCGTTTCGGGCAATGGTCCTGGCCAACTATAAAGAGCCAAAGGCCCTCCTCAGGATCAATGGCTCACTTTCCGCCCCAATCTCCATGTCCTGTGGAACCAGGCAGGGCTGCCCGTTATCCCCACTCTTCTTTGCACTTACTATGGAACCGTTCGCTCAAAAAAAGAAAAAAATAATAATAATCTGACTGAATAGCGGCATCAAGGGCCCCCAGGCTGGCTCATCCCAGCACAAAATTGCCCTGTACACGGATGACGTGCTGCTCATGATCTAGGAGGCCCGTTCTTCATTACAGCATGCCCTAGCTGAAATAGCCAGCTCACGGGCTTCTCCATCAACTTTAGCAAATCAGTGGCCCTGGGCGTGGGGTTCTCCACAGAGGAACGACAAGGACTGATCTCGATGTGTCCAATCGCATGGAAGGCCATTCCCTATTTAGGGGTACAGGTTCCTGCAAACCCGAAGGACACATAAAGTCAACTTCCCCCGGCTCTTCAAGGAGTTAGAGGGCGATCTGAAACGCTGGGCAACGCAAGAAATCTCATTGATGGGACGAATAACAGCTTGCAAGATGAACTTGCTCCCGATGTTCTTTTATGCCTGCTTGTCCCTTCCAGTGGCAATCCCGGCCCCGACCTTCGCGAGCTGCAGAGAAAAATGCTTAAGTTTATTTGGAGGGGTAAGAAGGCCAGGATCCCTCAGAAGTCAATGCTAGGTGAAGCAAGATTGTGGTCTGGGGGTCCCCGACCTGCAAGCATACAGGGTGGCAGTGCAACTAGCACACATCCGTGCGTGGCAAATAACAGACCGTCCAAGATGGATGGAACTGGAACAATCGTGGCTCCCCCTTCCCCTACGGTTTCTTCCGCACATCCCACCTCCTCTCAGAGAAGTTTGGCAGGGTCTCTTACAGGCACCCAAGCACACTATGAACTCCTGGGACTGGGCGCTGAAACAGAAGGGAATCCCGAGAGGACTGAGCCCCCTATCCCCAATCTTCCACAATCCAAACCCCCAGAATTTTCAGAACTGTATAGCGGGAGGCCTCGAAAACTTTGGATCAGCTGTACGAGGGAGACCGACCCTGAAACTTTGAACAATGTAAGGAAAGATTTAGACTCCAAGAAACGGACAGATTTGCATACATTCAGTTACATCACTGGTGCTCCCACCCCCAAACTCTCCAAGTAACTACGCGCCCTCTCACTGCCCTTGAACTAACCCTTAAAGACCTCCCAGCTCGAGGGAAGATTTCCTGGGAGACTTTCTGGCTTCAAAAACACAAAGCATGGCTCAATGGGAGGCTGACCTGGGACACCCAATTGAGGACCAGACCTGGGTGGACATCTGGGCTCGAACACACACGTCATCTGCCTGTGTGACTCAGAATGCGTGTATAAAATATTGCTACGGTGGTACTACACCCCTCTCAGGCTCCATCACATGAACCATTCCCTCGACCATGCCTGCTGGAGAAGGTGCGGCCAGCCGTGATCCTTCTTCCACATGTGGTGGGCATGCCCGAAGATCCAACAGTTTTGGAAGCTACATTTAGCCACTATTGAACAAATCACCCAGACGGCCCTCCCCTTGGAGCCTGGGCCTGTCCTCTTAGGGGCCCCGGTCCCTGGGTTTACCCACGCTCTGAGAAACAGAGCCAAACTGCTGACCCAATGCCTGCTGGCGAGAGAAATAGTGGTTGCTCGCTCTGGAAAGCCCCGGAGGGCCCTGTTCTAGCCCAATGGTGGGGAAAGATATGGGACATATTGATTGTGGAGAAGGTCACAGCGGCAAGGACCGGAATTCTCCATCGCTTCCAGAACATTTGGGCCCCTGTGTTGGAATAGGACCAAAGATTCCCCGCACTGACCTATAAACCCACCAATATCCAGCGGGCCTTGAGAGACCAGGACGCCTCCTGAATAGGGAAACAGTGGGGGGTAGCCCCCCAGACTGTTGGTCACAGGGGGGAGGCGGAGCGGGGAGTAGAGGGATTTATGGTCCAGTCTTACATGTTTTGTTGTTTTTTCTCTATACTGTTGTCATTCTGCCTTGATTTAAAATATAGATTTTAAAAAAAAAAATCTACTAAAAAGGTGTCTAAACCAAAGGCTAAGTTGGCACACAATCAATGGTATGATAGTCAAAATGTCATACATAGAAATTAAATGTTATTAAACACATTAAATGATCACATTACATAAAACTAGATGCAAATATAAAACATATGTACCACAGAACACAAGGGATACAGAAATGTGGATTGACTTTTCTAATATCTAGATCACAAGTCCGTGCAATTCGTCATACTGGAATCGTTTTCTTATTTCAAGAGGTTAGTGTTCTCTGAAACCCAACTTGCACAAGTTTGTCCTAAAAACACAGACAAATGTAGGACAATCGTCAGGGGTATATTATTTGTGTTTATACTGGTGATAAATCTTCTCCATTTCCACTTGTCTGCCGCACATATTCAATAATACGGACCCTGTAGGTTAAAAGAAACTTTTAGAATTTACGTACTAACACTTTAGTCTTCTAGACAAACAAAATGCCCCGATGCTCCCAGTAAACCAAATATATTCTACTCTTGCATACCTTATAGACTAGAGGAGAAGAATAAATATCCACAGTCCAATATACACCTCAAACACCATGTTGAATCTGATGTGTTTCAACTCGTCAAAAACGCCATCCTATTTAGGAGGTCTCCTACCTGAAGAAGTTGTAAGGAATATTTTTACACTTTCAGTATGCCGACAAGTATGTGGCACAGAAATGGTGCAATGCACCTATCCGTGGAGAGACTGGGAAGAAAAAGACAAAAAGATGTGCAGGTTCAATAACACTATCCTAAGTATCATGATTAACACATTAACTGTTTTCCATTCAATAAAAGGTCAGGGCATAGCATCCCTCCAGACACTTCAGTAATGTTCAGTATATAACAGGTCTCAAGGTAAAGGCACTGCAAAGGCCTCAAATGCACACAGCTGTCTCAAAGGAGAAAGAATCTCCTTACGTACAAATCTGGAGGCGAGGGGGAAAAAAAATGGAAAATGCCTATGAGTGGGGGCCTAATAGGGGGTATCAAAAAGAGTTCCTGTTCTAAATAAGATCAAAAAATGATTGACAAATTTGAGTACAACTTACCCTAAAACCACATCTCTAGGTGTAGAAAGGTTGCTCAATTCATGCGCGGTCCATTGTGGGAAAAAAATGGCCGCTCTAAATACGAGCGTGCGTGATCAGCGCGATGACGTTGCGTGAACATATAATGACATGGCGTATATCGCTGCGAATAGCCGAGTGTAAACACCTCAGGAACAGCAGGGAAATGTAGTTCCCATATGGATCCACATTTCAATAATGGATTTGGCATGCTTTAATAATGTGCTGACTGTAAGGGACACACGATAGTAATAATACCAACAGGTATCCCTAGTCACAGATGCTTACGCCCTCCCATGCCTCTACTGGGAAAAGAATATTTTTTTTATATTTTGCCCAAAACGTCCCTCAATTGTAGAGTAGAACTGTGGAACCCTATATATGTTTATAGTATCTTGATCATAGTCTGGGTTCACAGTAATAAGAGCAGCATTACTTGACAAGTTGCTGATTCCTGTAGACATCATACATGGCGAGTCATGCTGCAAGTATGGGTTGTCCAAGTCACATGTTCGGTAATTAGGGTCATTAGGATTTGCATACAGTATTGTAACATACCCAATATCAAGGACAACATGAAATGGCCTACAACTCTATACACAATGATTTGCACAAATTAATTCCCAATTTCCTCTATCCCCACAAGTCTCGTGTCCTCAGCTGTGAATGGTAATGTCTAGTGTCCAACTTAATTACATATCAATATTCCTTGACCAATGTGACAATTAAATGTCACTAACGAGTAGATTGAGCACAAAAATACATCCCCTCTAGGTATTGTGCCATTCAATATTTTCATTACAGCTGTGAATATGACTTTGGTCAGGAAAATTAATTTCTGTTCCAGGCTCAATAACTTCCTGTTAATTTGGTACTGTGTTTTTCCTTTCACATGTTTCAAAATGGTGCAATTGAAGTAATTACACTTGTGCTTTTTTTTCTCCAAAAAAAGCTTTACCAGTGGTGCTTGTTCTACTTTGTTCTTAATGCCACTTTTGTGCTCAATCATTCTCGTTTTACATCTTCTGTTGGTCTTTCCAATGCAAATACACTGGCATCTAATCAAATAAATCACATTCTCTGTGTTAGAGTTTGTATGTTCTGTAAGGTTCCATTCCCTTTCCAAGCCTAGATCCACTGCTACAGTGCTCTTGGTCTGTACACACATTATACAATTAACACAAGGATGGTCTAATACTGGTGGTAGGCCCCATAACCTTGTCTGCTGAGGTCCTTTTTTTTTTACTATTGTCATTCCTCATCACTAGATTGCGTACTGTGGTACGTTTGAATGCTACTAGAGGTTTATCGCAGTCCTTTGTCATAATTTTATTCCAGTTTTGTTTTTTATTCCAGAGTCCCCATCTCCAGTGGGTAATATCCCTGCAGCAGTGCATTTGGCATTCTGAGTTGGGCTGGGGCAGACACACAGGAGCTGGAGGACTCTGCAATAATGTCTTTGGCATCCGAACTGGGGCCGTGGCTGCTGGAGGGTTCCTCGTCCGATAACAGCTCTGGTGGGGGAAATGGGATTCGGCCTGCATGGCGTTGGCCGCCCACTCCGTAGTTCACCGTTCAAGGGTTTTAGCCTTAAAGAGTCGGCAGGCCTTGCAACACCACTTGTCATGGTCACAAGGAAACAGTTATTAAACTCTTTGTGAGCGTCTCTCCAAGGAAACCTTCTGTTGCAGGAAGGGCAAACTTTTAATGGAGTGCTCTCCATTATTAAATAGAAGTAAAAATAGCAGCCAGATAAGGGAAGAAAAGGAACAGGTATTTTCTAATTAAGGAGAATGTAAACCCACCCCCCCTTCCCCTACTGCGAAAGGCTGCAGCCAGGCGTTGAAAGTTCAATCACCTGATCTGGAAGGGGCGCAGAGGAACGAAAATGAGATAGGAACATTACTATTTAGCAATCGATTTCGTAGTTACTAACTCTGCATCAATGCGAAAGATTAGTATGGTGGAAAAAAACAATCTGGGGGACCTTGACACGCAAGGATTCATGGGTACACTACACGTCACAATTGGGATAGTGTTACAGACAGGTCGAGGTCCCTTTTCGATCTTCGAAAAAAAAAAGATGCAACACTGCAATTACCACTGGATGTCGGATTGCATGCACAGCCTGCGATTCCAAGAAGATTCAAAAGCCTCAGAAATAAATGGTATCCAATAATTTGTACTTTAAAAAAAACAAATCACAATGAGGGAACAGTGCCTCTTAGAAGTTGATTTTGTGTCAACAGCAACCAATCGCTATAGATTTCCTTCAAGAAATCACTGTCTCCCATTTGCTGGCATTCCAATTTCATTATTCTTGCATCTCTTATTTTCAAGATTTGTGCAGCATCTTCACTGTTAAGACAAACAAAGCACTTTCGGGCAAAGGATGGGCAGAGATAACGAGCAGTAAATTGGCAAGTGGTAGGAAAGAAGAATTATGGGTACATTGGAACAGGCATATCTATTGTATTGTAGTCCAGGTGGGCAGGTTCCCCGCAGAAGAGGCAGAAGGTAGTTCTAAGGTGTATTGTAGAAAACCAGTTTGCTCGATTATACAGCAGTAGTTTGGTTTGCATTTTCCTTCCTGTAGAGCACCAATCCAGTGAGGGCTTTGCCTTCCCCTTACATAACAGCCTCAGTCAGACACTTATTGGATGACTACTGCCATAACTCCATTCATAACACAGACATGCGAGACGGACACTTGGGTAGAAGTTTGTCACAAATCACCATTTTATTAAATAAGGGTGAGAAACACCCATCTTTCCCCTACCTGACGAACACTAAAAGGAAAATCAACCTAATGTCCAAAGGTATCTGTCCCTCACACTAATGCACACAAAATCATACAGGAATAATTTGGCAATTTAACTGCACAAAAGAACAAATTCAAACACTACAGTTAAAACCAAGAATCCTTGTGACCACGGTTGGACCCCCTTCCCCTGGATCCATTCAGGAGGTTTCCAACTAAAGTTCAGTTTCAGAACAGTTCTTTTAACAAGCCAGGTTCCACTCCAGGTAAGAAGAAAAGTCCTTTTCATTCAATATATCCTTCACTTGGTAAAGTGATGGTCTCAGATCAAAATGTTTTCCACACTTCCAAACAATGTTTAAAGTTTCCACAACCTTCTGCGTAAATCAAAAATCTCTTCACACCTCTAATCAAAAGTCAAGGCAAAAGTTCTCGGAGATCAATCAATTATTGTTGCATCATATATCTTTAGAAATATCTTAGTCAGGATGGTTTTACAACAGTTCAAACACTGTAGTTAAATTGACACTTCTTTTCCGACACCCCAGTTAATCAAACAGTAACGGACGTGCTACTTCTTTTCCGCCACAACAGTACTTCAATTCATCTTCATGGTCTACTTACCTGCCAGGACTAAACACCATTTGTCCCTTTCCTGGTTTACTCACCTGCCAGGATAAAACACTCCTACTACTACAACTTGTACTCTGTGGTAAGGCTTGTTAACAATTGGCATACAGTTCTTTCTCCAACATACTTCACAAAAGGACAATCGTTTTCACACTGGTCTGTTTGCCACAAGCAATGCAGGTTACATTTCTCTCCCCTTGTTCCTTGTTACAAAGAGGGCTTTTCTCTGGCTGTACATCATTTTCCTTTACACAATGTTTTGGTTGTTGGCAACTGGATTTACAATTCCCTCCCTCGAGGTATCTTGCTATGGGACTGCTTGATTCAACTTACCTTGGTGTTACTCTTTGGCAATGTAAGTTAAGATATCACCTTTGGGAAAGTTCTATCCTTTGTTGTGTTATTGCCCCTCTTTGGCAATGCTAGTTATAGTAATTCAATATTGGATATTCCCCAATTTTGCTTTGCCAATGTAGGTTACAATATTCTCCTGCTCGACATCTCATAACAGAAGAGTTGTGCCTAGATTGCTTACATTTAAATATTTGGTATTCAAAAATGCTCAACCGTCTCCCTCGGAGCACCATCAAGTCATCTGCATCAGGCCAACTAACGGTCTATCCTGCCTGGTGTCTGCAGACATGCTGGCTCCACCTCTTCGTTCATTGGGGCTCCTGCAGTGTTTGACAGCTCCCGCCAACCGGCCACTGTTGGCATAGGTGGTCAACGAAGCTTGCGCAACCCTCTATGCTCGCCGGTGAAAGACTGACACTGGAGTGTGTTACCGGACACAGAGCTTCTCTACCCCTTGGGGTGGCGGGCATCGATGACACTTCGCGCTGGGAGTCCTCTGCATACACCCTCCACAAACGGGATTCCACTGTCAACTCAGTGGCGACTCCATTCCCTACTGCTTCTGCTGTCTGTGGCCCACACCCGAAGTGTAAAGGTCCTGCTCAGGTGTGGGTCATAACTAGATCACATATTACACTTTGGAGAAACAGAACTCCTCTTCCACATCGCAGTACTAGGCGCTTTATGGGACTTTAAGTCCATAATGTTCCAACTTAGTTTAACATCAGAAACATTTAATCCACGTTTAGGTGAATTACATGTATATTTAGGTGAAGATTTTAAAGGACACTGGTTTTTTGTTGATAACCTGAACCCCAATAGAAATCCTTACTACTAAAATGTAGCAACATTTACTCAGACTTTTATATATACCATTTCAATGATTATAAAGTAGGTTCTTGTAATTGGCACCTTTGGAAAGTCCGGGAGGGGAGGCCTGACAACAGTCCATTAAATATTCAGGCTTTATTGGAGCCCCATCCTCAAGAGAAGGAATACAGCGTTTCTCCTGACTGAGTCACCACATTCCCTTTATGGCCTTCTCCCATGTGATCCACCCATCTAATACCACCCTGAGGGGTAGGACCAGGTAGTGGCTGCCTTCCCCCAGCCACATGGGAGGAGACGATTGGCTGGGAGTCTGCAGGATTCATAACACTACCTCTGGGTCCATACTTTGAACTTCAAACGTGAAAAGATAGTGCACATTTATAAAAAAAAATCCACACACACACACACACACACTTGACTTTCCAGGATTATGCAAGGCTAATGGCAACATTGAAAAGGCTCTGGCCGGGATTCGCGCCAGACTTGGGCTGCGTATGCTCCCTCGCAATTTAGGCTGCGTGAGTTTCCCCTCGCTATTCGGCCGCTTGCACCCCTTCCTAGTCGCTGTGCACCCTCGCACCTTAGGTTCTCGTTTTCCCTGCGGTTGCTTCCCCCCCCTCATTTTAGCTCCCTCCCATGATATATTCTGTACTGCGCTTCACATTTTGTTGCTCCACAGTTGCTGGCTTACATTAGATTTCCTGCATTCCTGTTGTACATTAGTTACTTCTTGGTTCCTTTGTGATGGACTGTATGCCTCCTCCTTTGCTCAGATTTTGTGCTGTTCTCTGCTCTTATAATTATTGCCCCCCCACGGTTCTTGGCATCCCACTATGCTGCCTGCTTCTTCCAATCTAGATCCCCTGCTGTGCTCTGCACCTTGTTGGTCCTTATTCTCACTTCCTTCTAGGTCCCCTGCTCTGCTTCTGTGCTTTGTTGGTTCATTGCATCTGCATCCTCTTTCTCTAGGTCCCTTATGGTTAAGCTGTACTTTGCTGTTGATTAATTTTTGCATCCGATTTCTCTGGTCCATTGAGAACCCCCCTCCCTCTGGTGTGTCCGTGTGTGGGTCCTCGAGTGCATGTCGCTGTCCCTTGGTGCGCGTGTGTCCCCCACCTGCCTGCTCCCCAGAGCTACCCCCCCCTTCCTCTCTGTACCCTCTATGGTGCCCTCTGTCTCACCCATCTTCTGCAACTGCTTTTCTATCAACTATCCTATCCCTCTCACCATGTCCGATAGGAGGAATCTCGAGAAGAACATCCTGGCCTCCAACCAGGCCTCCCCATCGCAGAGACCTACAGCAGTGATTCCTCCTGACAAAATTACCGACATCCTCAGTCGTTCCGTCTCCAGGACTATGGACCCCCCCATACGGTCTCTGTTCTCTCTCCTTTTTCCTCCTCTTCCATTAATGGAGACACCCGGGTGGGAGGACCTCCTGGCCCCCTTTCCATTCCTCCAAGACCATCACTAATGTCTACTGAAATGGCACTGTCTAGGTGCAGCGCCCTCAGGCCAACCTTGTCCTTTTTGATAGACGCTTCACTTCCTCTCCTGCTAGAACTTCTTTGCCTTCTCTGCCTCCTCTGCCGCCTTTATCCTCTGCCACCTCAACGGCACCCTGATACATCTTTGAACACCCTGTTGCCTCCTTCCTCTGCCACCCCTCTGACACCCTCTTCTTCCTCCCTGGCTAACTTCTGTCCATCCTCCGGCACCTCCAACACTTCAGCAGGACGTACCTCTGACCTGTACCCCTCCACTGAAACTCCTTATAAAGAGGCAACTGGCACCACATCAATACTCTCACTCAGCTACCAAACACTCCTCTGACATCTGCGGTCTTCTGAAAACTTGATTTGGATATACTCTGTCTCACCGAGACTTGGTTCATGGTCAGCTCTGTCACGAGCTTTGACACTCCTTCCTGATGTCTACAAGATCCTCTCCATACCAAGA
This sequence comes from Ambystoma mexicanum, assembly GCF_040938575.1. Classification (NCBI taxonomy): domain Eukaryota; kingdom Metazoa; phylum Chordata; class Amphibia; order Caudata; family Ambystomatidae; genus Ambystoma; species Ambystoma mexicanum. The sequence continues at coordinate 1,002,917,228 of NC_090924.1, forward strand.
ACCAACCGTCCAGGTGGGGGTGTAGCCTTTATATTCCCGGAGTGGATCCCTGCTTCCACTTTGCCTATGCAGGACTCCTACTCCTTTGAATGCCTAGTCTGCAGGCTCTCTGCCTCTCCTGGCATTTCACTCACTGTGGCCCCTATCTACAGGCCACCTGCCTCCTCGACTCTACCTCTCAACTTTTCATCCTCAGAGACGTGAACCTCCACCTGGAAGCTACTTGCCCTTCTTCAGGACTCTCATAACCTCTGCAACTATTCTCCCCTCTGGCCTGACTCACTCTGCTGGGCACACCCTGGATGTACTGATCTCAGACCTTCCCTTCTCTAACCCCCTCACCACTACCCTCTCCTGAAGGGATCACTTTCTCCTTTCCTTCCACCTCTCAGGCCAAGCAGTCTCCAGCATTGAAACCGATCTTCTCGGTCATCCCACCCATGAAGCATGCGTCAGTTGAGGCTTTCGCCGCTTTCACTCCTCCTTTGGCTGACAGACATCCTGACAGCCATATCGAACATTCATCTCTGTATCACTAACACTCTTGACGTCCTTGCCCCATTCATGAGGATCTGTTTAAAGCCCAAATCCAAGTGCAACTCTTGGTATGATTCTAACCTTGCCACCCTTAAGCACAAGTGTAGGGTGGCTAAGAGGACGTGGAGGGCATTAAGAGCGCCCCCTGACAAACTGGCCTGCCGCCTGCTCCAAAGGCAATACAAACCGTCTTTGATAAGAGCCCACATCCAAGCTTGCATCTCTGCGGCATCTAACAACTCGGCCGAACTCTTCAAAATGTACAAGGATCTGGCCAATCCTGCAGCAGTCTACCTCTCCTTTTCCCTCCCAGGCCCTCTGCACAGCCTTGTCTTCTCATTTCATCACATGTCCACCCTCTCTTACACTACCTCCTCTCCTCTCCTCTCCACCTCCCTGGCCCACCTACGACTGTCTCCTCCTTTATCCTCGTTACCCTTGTTCACCCCTGATGACATTTCTAGACAAGTCTGTCTATGAAAGTCTCATCAAAGTAGGTTCTCCCCTGCACATCCAGAACCATCAAGGACCACATTGACACCCTTGCGCCAGCCTTGGCCACCTTCTGCAATCACTCCTTTGCCACTGGAACCTTCCCACTCCCTTGTGCACCCCCATTCTTAAGAAGCCCTCTGCCGATCCTTCCTCTCCAGCTAACTATCACCCGATATCCATCACTCCTTTCCTGGGGAAACTCTTGGAAAGGCTGGCCATCTCCCTGCTTAATCGTCACACTTAATCTGTTGGTTGTCTCCACGGCCACTAGTCTGGCTTCAGACCTGCCAGGAGCACAGTACCTGCTCCCCTGAATACCCATCAAGACCTGCTCTCGATCCTCGACTAACCTTCCTTCTGTCCTCATTCTTTTGATCCGGTTGACCATGCCATCCTGCTAAAGCGCCTCGGTGATAACCTGGGTATCACTGATCAGGCCCTGACTTGCTGATCTTTCTCACCAAACCCCTCAAGTCCAACTGGGGTCTTTCCTTTCTTCTATCTCTCTCTCTCTCTACTTGTAGTGTTCCCCGGTGGGTCTAACCTTTCTCCCTGGCTTTTCAACCATTACCTGGCACCTCTTGCCCACTGCATCACTACTTTCTGCTCCAACTTCCAGTGTTATGAAGATGACACATTGCTCTCTTTAAGGTTCCCCCTCAGCCGTCGTTCCCCCTTCCCTCATACCAGACTGTCTGGACGCAATTCAGGAATGGAGTGCCGCCAATGAGCTCTGCCTTAATGCCACTAATATGGAGATCCTCATCGGAACAGCAGCTCCCTCCTTTTTTCTCTGGCCACCCATTTTGGGCCCTCTTCCTGCTGCTACCTGTGAGGCTAAGACCATTGGTGTCAATGTCAACTCCACCTTCCTCCTCACATCTCCGACTTCGCTAAAAATTCAAAATATCAATAGCACCACCTCAGAGGTACTCTTCCTTTCCTCACTTTCCCCCAGAAGCTCACTGACTCCAGAGCTCTTGTAAAGCAACAGCCTCTTTCCAAATCTGCCTACCTCTACTCACCGACCTCTACAACTTACCTAGAACTGGACTGCGAGACTTGCCCTTGGCCTCATGCCCAGGGATCATATTTTTCCAACTCGGAAATCTCTTCACTGGCTCCCTGTGGTGGCAAGGCTCAAGGTCAAGACCATTTGCATCATCCATAAGGCTTTCTGCGGCATGGGACCACACTACCTCCAATTCTCCCTACCCAAACATCTCCCTTCTCGAGCTCTCCGCTCATCCACTTCCAACTCTGAGGGTCAGATGCTTTTCCAAGCAGAGAGTTGGGAGGAATATCTTGCTCTTCGTCTGGGGCCTCCCTCTTGAACAGCCTCTCTCAAACGTGAGCAGAACCACCTTCAGTTCCGGAAGCAACTCAAGGCCTTCCTTTTCACTTTTGCTTTCTCTCTTCCTCTCCCCTGCTGATGTTCCTGCTGCTCCACGCACTGTTCACCTGGCTACCCTCTGAACTTGGACCCAGGTTACTGCATGTCCAGTTTCTCACACTGCTTCCGGGCTCCCCTGCACTTATGGCCTGTATCTGCAACCCTACAGTCCCTTCTCTCTGCACTTATGAGCCACCGACTGGCTGCACATTGAGTTACCTGCACTTCTCCCCTCACCTCCCCAGGCACTTCTCCCCTTCCACTTTCCTGCAATTGCCCGATCTGCATGACAAAGCCTAGTAAGACCCTGGTTTTGTCCTAGTCTTGTCGCGCCAAGAAACTGTACGAGCGTGTTATAAATGACATCAAATGCAGCAGATAAATCAAGCTTTGCTAGGTTTAGTGGAACACGAGAACAGTGGCAGAACTTTACAAGAAGATTCCAAGAATATCAGGGGCGGGGGTAATTGCAGAAAGCTATGGAACCATGGGCGGCAGATATGAGTAGTCCGCGGCGCTGACCAATGAGGAATGGGCTAGTGTGCTAAGACACACTAAAGAGGTTTCCAGAAATGCAAAATTATATAAAAGTATGAGGGCACATATTACACCAGTTGCAATAGCGAAGATGTCGGATGAGAAGGATCTCAATTGTTGGTGTGGAACTAGGGAATCTGCACATGTGGTGGGAGCGATGCATGGTGGCTCCTCTGTGGTAGGCTGTAGTTGAGAAACTTGTAGGTTGTCAGGCATGGTGATACAACTAACGATTAAGCATGGTTTATTGGGTTTTGATACCCATCAGGAGAAGATAGGTTGCAGTGGGTAAACTGTTGGTGCCGAGGTTGGTATTGGCCAGAAGGCATATTCGAAGTTCCATGCTGGTCCGAAACATGCAAAGTGGGTTGCCAGATATTAACAAATGGGTTAGCACGGATATTGACATCAGGGAGAATATGCAGCACAGAGAGGAAGCAGCAAAGTAATTATATTGTGTGGCATGAAGCATATGATTGGTTGAGCGAACCTTCAAACTTTAACCCGCCTTGAAAATAAAATTGTACTACTGAGGTGAACTACTCATCAGTGGTGCACTGTGGGTGGCTCTGACGCAGAGCTGTTTGGATGGCTGGTGCGAGTAGGAGATGCAACGGTATGATATTTTGTATGAAAAACCTTGCTGCGATGGTCTAATGGGTTTCACGTGTAGTTATGTACCTCAATAGGACACCTATTGCAATCACGATGTCAACACATAGGGGGATGATCTGCATGACTCCTGTTACAGGACTGGTTTGGGCCATACACAAAAGTGGTGGACTTGTAATTGTGTACTCATGGCTGCTTACAGTTTCACTGTACTTTTGTTAACTTTCGTTTTGGGATTCTGTTGAAAGAAAAATTAGCAGATGTTAAAAAAAATCCATTTTAATACCTTGTACCTAAAAAATAAATCAATACTAAAACGACTATCATGCACTGTTCAGGATGCCACATATGGAAACACAAATGACATGCACATGTTGAAAACCCACTTTCCCAAGGCAATCAGCACAGCAATACAAAAGTTAAAAATTAAACTAGATTCAGTGGGAACCATTTGGAAAAGGCCATCTTTTAACAAAACCCGACACCAGAGGTGAAATATAGGAAGCATGAAATCTCTCAAGTGGCAACAAAATTACCATTCAACTTCCTTTCTAGCGATTAATGTTTCACCAACTGAATCCACTACTTCTAAACATAGTTGTTACTTCACAAGCAAGTTACCAAAACAAAACCACATCCTTTTTATGCTCAATGAATGCATTTTGTGCAATGCATAATATTCAGGTTTTATTTTTTATTAACCCTAGCAACAGATGTGGTTGTAATGTTAGGTTAAAATTTTTAGCACCGAAGTACGGCGCAACGGTATCCAGTTAAATTTAACACATTTTCGAAATGCCATTTTGTTGAAACAAAATTGCTTAAAAAAATAATTACGAATGTTTTTTTTATTCTCCGTTTTATTTTTGTTTCGTTAGTAAAAATCAAATTCAAAAACTGGGGGTTGGGGGATCCCTCACCCCCATTTAAAAAAAAAAAACATTTGAAAAAAAATTGACATTTTGGTGTCGAAAAAATGTAATTTCGAAAATGTGATGTTCGAAAATGTCACTATAAACCCAGCACAACCAACACCAAAAGGCATATGACTGAGAACAAGGGTATCGAAGGAGCAAGAAAACTAGAATAGTAGAATTTAAGGCTTTCCTAAAGGGAATATGGATAGAATAGCGACTCTGACCGAAAAAGAGCGGCCTCCCATTCTTGTGCGTCAAACTCTCGGTCCAGCCAGTAGGGAACGGTCCACAGAGCATGGGCAGGGACATGGGGCTTGGGGGGGGGGGGGGGGGGGGGGGGGGGGTAAGGGTGTTGGAGGGTTGGTCGAAATTTCAACTGAAGATACTCTAGACCAACAGCATAGAAGGCCCTATGCACTAGGCAGAGGGATTTGAAAAACACGTTTAGCCACTGGAAGCCAATGGAGAGACCTGAGAACAGGTGAGGCATGCTCCCAATACGGAGTACGAGTGGCAAGGCGGGCAGCAGCATTTTGAAGGAACTGCAAACGATGTAATAAGTAATCTTGTTGTGCAAGATACAGAGTTGCAGTGGTCAATTCTGCTGAAAACCAAAGCAGAAATCACTGGAGCACGCAAATGGAATGCAGACGGAAGGGAATGAGGCAAAACCTTCCAGAGAATCCTCAATTGAAAGTGGGCAGCCTGACAGACGGACCCAATCTGAGAGGCCATAGAAAGGGAGGCCGACAATTTGACACCCATATTTTGTTTTTTTTTAAACTGGTCTTTCTTGGTTTTCACATATCAACTTACATCAAAACAATAGAGTACACTCCCCCCAACCACCCCCAAACTCCCCTACCCTCCCCTCGGGATGCATGTGTCCGGTTTTCGGAGATTACATTATGCACTGAAGATGTCCGTTACTTTAATGTTGTGCGGGCACCACTGTTCCATAAAGTCTGACTGGAGATACTCTAGGACCCCTCCCCATTCCCTTGCAAACATGTCCCTCGTTCTTTGGATTGTGTGGGCGACTCTCCATTGCCAATTGGGCCCATACTTTTTGTAGCCACGTGACTGTCAGTGAGGTGTCTTTCTTTTTCCAATTCTGGGCTATTGTTGACCATGCCGCTATGAGTAATCCCATGAAGCTTCTCCATTGTGCTTTTTTGTATTTTCTAGCAGTTCAGTCTCTTATTCCACACAGCCATACTCCCTCTCCCTTTTTGTCCCACATCTGGAAACATTCCCCCCCACATCTCTCCCTTCACTTCTTCCCAAAACGGCTCAATCCCTTTACAGTCCCACCAGGTAGGTTTCCACGTTCCCACCTTTCCACATTCCCTCCAGCATTGATCTGACGTTTTGGGGAACATGGTATGTAGTCTTTCAGGGGTATAGTGCCATTGTGTAACTATTTTAATCCACATTTCTTTGGTCTGTGCTGTGCTGATCGAGTCTTCTAGGGAATCAATGTCCATAGGTCCACCCACTGTTTTCTTGTTGGTGCCTGCCCCAATGTTCTGCCCCATTTGATCATGCATGTCCACTTCACCTCTTCCTCTTGCGCTTTTATGAAGGAATATAGTGTCGATACCCATTTCTTTGCCCCTGTGTTGGCTATGACAATTCTCAAAAGGTGTGAGGTTTCTTGTTGCTGCTTTAGCTATTTCCGGGGATTTTAGCCAGTGTTTGA